>NC_140936.1:5746505-6136505 GCF_014529385.1 Adiantum capillus-veneris
ATTCCTTTGGAACGTGAGTATATGCCTCACAGCCAAAGACTCTGAGATGCTTGTATGAGGGCATTTTGCCTGACCATACCATCTCTGGCACTGAATCCTTCTGCAAAACCTTGCTAGGAGATCTATTTATAAGATGAACAGTTGTTGAATACAGCTTCAGCCCAAAACCCATTTGGCAGTTGTGCATTAGACAACATACTTCTGACCTTCTCTTGTATGGTCCTATTCATCCTCTCAGCAACACCATTTTGAGGAGGATTGTAAGGAGCAGTAAGTTCACGTTTTATACCTTTTGACTCACAAAAGTCCTGAAAGGCCTTTGAAACATACTCTCCACCATTGTCAGTGCGTAAGCATTTAAGCTTCTTGCCACTCTGATTCTCCACAAGTGTCACAAACGTTTTGAAAACGCTAAACGCTTCATCCTTGTGCTTGAGAAAGTAAACCCATACTTTCCTCGAGTAATCATCTATAAATGTCATAAAGTAGGAAGCTCCCCCTAGAGATAGGTTAGGCATAGGTCCACACAAATCACTATGAACAAGTGCCAACTGTGTATCTCTTCTACTGCTTCTATGCTTATGTGGCTGCTGTGTTTGCTTACCATACAGACAATGTTCACAGGATTCAAAATCATTAAATGAAAAGCCAGGCAAATAACCAGAACGAGACAAGATTTCCATTCCCTTCTTGGACATATGTCCTAACCGGCTATGCCACAAAGAAACGTTCGGCTGCTCGGTTACATTGATTACATTTTTAGAGACATTTGATATATAAATCATGTAAAGTCCTCCAGACTCTACTCCATGTGCTACTGTCATAGAACCCTTGGATATCTTCCACATGTTCTGTCCAAAAGTGGTGACGTAGCCAACATCATCAAGTAAACATGTGCTTATCAAGCTCTTTGTAATTGCAGGAACATGTCTCACATTCTTCACCGTGAAAGAAGAGCCATTCTGAAACTTCAATTGAACATCTCCAACACCTAAGATCTCACATGTCTGCCCATTGCCTAGCCGAGCATGATCTTGTGTGGTCACATAAGAGGTAAACCACTCCTTGTTTGGAGACACATGAAGTGATGCCCCTATGTCTATAATCCAGTCACTCAGTGCATTTCCATCAGATGCTGTAAGAAGAGCTGGTCCATTGTATTCTTCAAGAAGTAGATGTCTCCTGACACTAGACTGTCATCCTCTGCAACAGTGTTTGTCACATTTATTTCTTGAATCTTCACTGAGGACTTGTTCTTCTCACCATGGTCTTCAGCTTTCTCTTTGCCTTTTTCTGCTTTCCATTCTCTGCAGTCTCTTTTCATGTGACCCTTCTTGCCACAATGGTAGCATTCTATGTCACTCTTGCCTTTAGCATTGCGGGACTTGCTACGAGACTGATTCCTCTTTCCACCTTTGTACTTTTCTTTGGTCCTTCCTTTGACAACTAAGGCTGTTCCTTTGCCTTTGTCCATTGTCTTTCTATTGGTTTCTTCAGCAAGCAGACTTCCTTCTACACCTGCTATGTTCAAACCATCTGGAGGTGCAAAATTACTCAAAGCTGTGCGAAAAGTGTCCCAACTTTCCGGCAATGTGATCAACAGGAACATAGCTCTAACAGGTTCATCAAACTGACACCTTGACCTGACAACTGACTGTAGATGGTGTTGAATTCATTCAGATGATTGGACATAGGTGTCCCTTCTTTCATCTTCAAGTCAACAAGCTTCTTAAGCCAGTATACCTGTGAAGCTGCACTCTGCTTCTCATAAAGATCACTCAGCTTTATCCATGCTTGATAAGCCGACATCTCGTCTGCTACATTGAAGTAAACGCTTTCTGCCAAAGTTAGCATAATGGTAGAAAGTGCCAATTCATCCATTTCGCTCCATTCATCTTCGTCCATATCTTCTGTTTTTATCCCCTTGAGCTTTATAGGTTTTATCTGCTTCTTTTGTACCAACACGTGCCAAATTTGCTTCTTCCACAATGGGAAATTGGTTCCATCCAGCTTCTTGATATTGTAAAGAGCAGTGTCCTGTGATCCAGCCATAGCTACGCTTCACAGTGGTTTACTTTCCTGGGAAAAATTCGACAGAGTTTCCCCTGTAAACTGACCTCTGAACCAATATCAACCTGTCAAATGAACCAAGAAGGCTTCAGATTCTGCATAAATTTTGGCAGAGTCTCCTTTGTAAAATGGCTCTGGTGTACTCAAAAAACAGACAAAAAACAGCTCAAAAAACACTGTCTCTCTGAAACTGTAAGCTGCGGGTAAACCTGTCCTGCACCTGTACTGTCTCTCACTATCCTGTCATTGTCCTGTAAGCATAGATTGCGACAATGCCTCAACGTCAGTAAATCAAAGATGCAATCCCAACTGTCTAGCTTACAGTTACATCCTAGCTGCCTATCTAAGGGTGCTCGAGGGATCGCTCCAAGACCTGTATCACCGAAAGGATCTCAACATTCGAGAATCCCCCAGCTCAATAAAACCTCACTCGTCCCTCAACAAAGGCTGTAGTAAATCTGACAGTACATAGACTTCCCACAAAGTCATACATCCACAAATTTCCCACTATATGCTGTAACCGCTGCGGCGGTTGTTTGCTGCGTGACTCACAGCCAGCAAACCCTCAACAGACATACATCATCTCTAACAATACATCCCATGTGGAAGTACCTGCAATGTCAGGATGAAATCTGGAATATCAAGCAGCAAACACAAGCTACCTGATGAACTATTGGATGTCTCCTACAGTCTGTGTGTAGATGCGCCCGTGTCATATGCGACACGCCTCCAAGAACTGTGAGCCGTCCTTCGATGTGTAGACAGCCACAAATCAGCACTCTGGAAGTGCAGATATCCTCAGCACCTGCAGTTGTAGGCCAAAACCCCAAATTTGCAGAGTCGGATCTGCACCCACCGAGACCACGTAGTCGAAAATGGCCAGCGTAGAACTTTGTCGAAGCCGAACGGTGGCCGAGATGACCTCAGAATGAAATTCTGAGAACGCCGAGCCCTTTGGGTTCGCCCACAAGATTTGGGGCCGTGTCTTCGCCTGTCGAATCTCACTCCAATCTGAGCAGGTGACTCTGGCTACCTCTAATCTGAGCAGGTGACTCCTGCTACCCAGAAGATTTGGGGCCGTGTCTTCGCCTGTCGAATTTCACTCCAATCTGAGCTGGTGACTCTAGCCTCCTGCAGTCCTGCCCCATCCTCGATCCGAGCTCTGATACCATTTGAAGGAGTACGAGCGGAAGTGCAACGCGAGAGAGAGAGTGCGAGAAGAAGAGCACGACGATATGGTGAACTCACTCTACTGTAATGTGTAGAGCATAGTGAGTTCTTATTAGGTTTTTACAAAAGAATATGTGTACATACCTGGCGGCCCGCCCACTTACCTGGGTGACCACATTGGGCTTTATACCCCAACACCTTCTTTCTTGGGAGGGACTTGAAGTTACTTCATCTGCTCTAACCTGTGGTTTTGGAGCCCATATCTGTCTGTTACCTCCATAGTACTCCTGTTCCTTTAAGCTCCATTGTGATGCTATCCATCCCATGTGTTTGTCTTTCTGTGTTGATTTCTCTTCCTTAATCCAAACTGGATCATTGACTTTGAATAAATTTCTTGGAACAAACACTTGCTTGACTTTCCTTTGCTTTCTTGAGTACTTTGGCTGACATATCTTTGCTTTTCTTGGTGTCTCCTTAGAGGTTTTAGTTGGGTTAGCAAATGACTTGAAGTTTTGAAAGCCTAACTTTCTTGAAGAAGCTCATCCATGAGGGTTCTTTGATGTAGAGGCATATGCTTTCACATCTTATTTGCTAATCGGTAGAAGTTCCACTTTAGTTTTACCTTTGTCTGCAATTTTGATCTTCATTCCTTCTAGCTTTGGTGGCATTTTTTGCTCCATAGCTATCGTGGTTGCTATTGCCTAATTTACTTTAAGCTCGTCTGAAGTTCTGTTCAATGGAGATGAATCATCTTCAATAAGATTTGCTTTAATATGAGTCTCCATTTTAACTGTGCTTGAGGACTTTGTACTGTCGTCTGCGGGTAACCAATCTTGGTCTTCATTCTTTGTTGCCTTTGAAGACTGCATCTTCATTGAATTATGTATCTCTAACATCTTCTGGGCCATTGGAATTCCCATTATGATGTCTTCTAGCATATCCTTTGCTGTGATCACGTGCAATTGAGCTTTGATGACCTGTGAACTTACCTCAATGGTGGTGGCAATGATTCCCCAGCATTCTGCTCGTTTGTTTCTTGATATGCTCACAAATTCAGGAGCATCTTCCAAATGTGGTTGGCCACATCTTTTCCAAGTGCGAAAAGACATGAGGTTCTTATCTAGCTGAAAATCTAGCTTTACTTCTTTTGACAGCTTTTCTTCATTCTCACCAACAGTGTTGCACTTGATCTTCTCAGAATTTCTTTCTGTATTGAGTGCTTTTGTGGTGACAGTGTCCGTGGGTTGAACTTTTTCTACATTGGCTTTGCTTTGATCACCTGCTTCTGTGGATGTTGGCTCGTTTTGTTGTAATATTGCACCTTTTTCTTGCAACTGCTGAGCATTGTGTTCCTGCATTTGAGTAACTTTTGATCTTAGAAGATCCACTGTACTGTCTGGCAGAATCTGTTTCTTCAGAGGAGATTTTGGTGGTGACCTTTGTGTATCCTTGTGGACTTTAGCTCTCAGTGATTTTGACTTTTTTGTCACCTGTTCTGGCAGCTTGGGGCTTTGCATCATCCTCAAATCGTCCTTGACTTCAGGTTTAGCATCCGTAGGGACTTCTACAAGGTCATGAACCTGCTCAGAGTCATTGCCATTTGCATCTCGATATGCATATGCGATCTTGGTCTCATACAATTGCTTGAACACTATGGGATTTGTCAGTTTTTGACTCTGACTTTTAGAGATCAACTGAAACTTTTGTCCCTGATGATCTTCATAGAAGAATTTTTCTGCAGATTCTGATGGAACCTGGGTCAATTGGAAACTTCCAAAAACCATATGATCTTCCAATGGTTTTTGCTTTAAAGGGGTTTTCTGGCTAGAAGTTCTTGGGCTTCTATATTTGGTGTAGCATTTTCTTGTACTAGAGTTGAGCTTGATGAATTTGCAACTCCCCCCTTCCTAGGGTGATCACTATAGCCTGCTTCATTGTGAGAGCTCAAAACTATTTGGCTCTGGTTGAGTCTCACCTTTTGGGACTGTGAAGGTACACTTTGTATAACATTGTTGATGTTTGGCATCTGTAAACCATTTGCATAGTTTCCTATGTATCTCCTTGAAACATGACAAGTTATTCCCCAAGTTAAGCTATAGATAGCATTATCTTTTCCCTGATATTGTCTATCCCATGGGTCTCCTATGATATGAGCTTATGTGGTTTCAGGACCCAAGGTATCATAAATGCTAAACTCTCGTCTATATCTACGACCTTTTTGGTCAAAGTATATGCTCGTTTGGTCCCAACATCGAAGCTTGATTTCTAATGGAGGAGAATTTGGCTCTGAATAGATTTCTGGGTTCACTCGGGTAATATCCTTCAGCTCTACAGAGGATGGGCTATAATAGATTATTTCCTCCGAAATGAACCGTCCTTTCTTATCTATCACCAGACGCACTTCTATGAGCTGGTATGTGGGACGTTCAAACATTGGTTGATCCTTTTTGTATAGTTTCCCTTTTTGGTCTACATACTGTGCATATGAATTATGTGTACCATACAAAGCTAACATCATTCTGTCTGATGTGTCCCTTAGACTTGTGAATGATTTCACACTTGTGGCAATGGATGCAAAATCATTTGCAAACCTAACAGTCTTTTCAACCTTTGGTGATATCTCAACACCTTTACTAAATTCATGCAAGAATTTGTTGTTCAAGGAATCAATTTTAAGCTTTTCAGGTGCCTGTGCATTCTTATGTTGATTTTGAACTTGCAGTGTTGTTACTGGTGCTTCTAATGGTAATGCAAAATCATCCGATTGCATTATAAGTGACGGGTTTGATGCACTTACATCGAGATTCTCATTTCCAATTTTCTATGTACCTTGCTTGGTGGTTGATATGTCCCTGTTGTTAGGATTTCCTGGACAATATTCAGCAAAATGTCCACCTTTTCTTCCACAATCTGAGCAATACGCCATGACTGGTGGTATTTCAATTGGCTCTTTTATTTCAAGCTCATGCTGAGAAGTTTCTGATTCTATGCTTTCCATCTTCTTTCAGAACACTAAGCATCAAGCTGTAGAATGCTCCATCTTGACCTTTGTACCGTCTTTGGCTCGGTTCTCCAATTAGACTGGCTTCAATTGGTTGATCTGTTGGACCTTTCAATTTTGGTTCTCGATTATAGATCTGACCACTGTAGTGCATGTACAATGACCCTGATTGCATATGCACTAACTGTATGTTTTGCTGGCTTTGTGCAGATTTTTGGATAAACACTCGGGTTGACTTTTTGAACTTCTATCTGCACTTTATCTTTGAGCTTGCAATACCTGGCTCCACGGAATTCTGTGAACATCTAGGAGTTCTCTAAATCTGACTTTACTCTGATCAATAGGATCTTGGCTCATGTGCTGCTTTTGTTATTCATCAAGTATCTATGGCCTTTTGAATCTGTATACAAAACTTTGTCTCCATTGTAGCCATATAGCTGTAAAATTTGCTATGTTGCATTTGTGCATGTGTTGCCACTGCTACTAGCTTACTCTGCTGTACTTGAACTCTCGGCTCGATTTGAGTCCATGTCGACTCGTTCTGTAAAAACTGTCTCCTAGCAGATTTTGGCATTGATTACCAAAAAAATTTTGCTCGGATTTGATAAGACTGCTTTTGCCAACGTACTTTTGGCAGTTGATTTCTCTTAGACTCACAAGAGTTGATTAACTCTAGCTCGAAAGTGTCAAAATTGATTGCAGCCTTTGAAATGATGAAAATCTAGGCTTTGGATTCATTAACGTGCAGATTAGATTGTTATCCGTTTTTTCCACTTGACTTGTTTCAGCTCTTGTCAAGCTCCCAATTCTTTGCCTGCAACCTAGTTCTTCAATCTGAGCTAAGTGAGTCAGCAATTGAGATTTCCAAATTCTATCCTTGCAAGGAGCTAAAGGACTAATCTGCAACTTAAAACTGAGTTAACAGGTACCAATTTGGATCCAATGGAACGCAAAATTGACCAGTGGCCTTGTATTATGTTGTTCTAGCACTGTACAAGCTCAAAAGTCAAAACTCTTGTTTCTGGAGCTCAAAAGTAAATAATCCCGATTATTTACTTCTCTTAGTTTCTACACTTTTTAGGCTTGTTTTGCCAAGTAATTACCTTGTTGTGGTCTCTGGACAAGTTTGGTTGAGTTTGATCAAGATTTGTCCAAGTTATCAACTGTTTAGTGTCCGCAGACTCTGATTCCAAGAATCTGACTTAAGTCTCAATTTTGTGATCCAAATTTCACCAAATTTGATTTGTGGAGTCTACTTGATGTGCTTGACTCAATTGTGCAAAATTTCTCAATTCTGGAGCAAAAGTAAATAATCACGATTATTTACTCTAGGTTTTTTTTTTTAGAACTTTTTTTTTCTCAAAAGTAAATAATGGCAATTATTTGCTTCTGGTGATTTTTGGTCATCTGAGCATGTACACTTGTTTAACACATCAATATAAGCCTATGAGTCAAGTTTCACTGAATTTGAACAAGATTTACCAAGTCACACTCAAGTTCTCGACATTCAATACAGATTTCAGTTTTTATCAAGGTTTTGGTCTGTTTTGTGATCCAAACTTCATGAGCCTTCACAAAAGATGTTTGCAATCATGCTTAGAGTCTATGGTATCAATCTTGATCAGTTTTGAGCTAAAAGTTAATAATCACGATTATTAACTTTTGACCTAAATGATAACTTTTTTCAACTTTTTCAGAGGAGAGTCTTTTTATGATCTATTTTGAGCCTATGAATCAAGTTAAAACTTAATTTGAACAAGATTCATCAAGTCAGACTCAATTTCTCGACAGTCAGTACAAATTTCAATTTTTAGCATGTTTTTGTGATCCAAATCTTTTGTGCCTTTACAAAATTTGTTTGTATACATGTAATGAATCACTGGTATCAACCTTGATCAGTTTTGAGCCAAAAGTTCATAATCGCGATTATTAACTTTTGACCTAAAATGACAATTTCTTTCAACTTATTCAAAGGAGAGTCTTTTTATGATCTATTTTGAGCCTATCAATCAAGTTAAAACTTAATTTGAATAAGATTCTTCAAGTCAGACTCAATTTCTCGACAATCAGTCAAAATTCAATTTTTCACAAGTTTTTGGCATGTTTTGTGATCCAAACCCTATGAGCCTTCACAAAAGATGTTTGCAATCATGCATAGAGTCTATGGTATCAATCTTGATCAGTTTTGAGCCAAAAGTTAATAATCACGATTATTAACTTTTGACCCAAAATGAAAACTTTTTTCAACTTTTTTCCTAAATAGTCTTTTTATGATCTCTTTTGACCCTATAAATCAAGTTAAAACTTAATTTGGACAAGATTCATCAAGTCAGACTCAATTTGTCGACAATCAGTACAGATTTTAGTTTTTGTCAAGTTTTTTGTTTGTTTTGTGATCCAAACTTCTTGAGCCTTCACAAAAGATGTTTGCAATCATGCTTAGAGTCTATGGTATCAATCTTGATCAGTTTTGAGCCAAAAGTTAATAATCGCGATTATTAACTTTTGACCTAAAATAAACAATTTTTTTAACTTTTTCCCTCAACAGTCTTTTAATGATCTCTTTTGAGTCTCCGAGTCAAGTTAAAACTTAATTTGGACAAGATTCATCAAGTTTATCAACTATTTCGTGTCCGCAGACTTTGATTTCCAGAATCTGGCTTAAGTCTCACTTTTGTGATCCAAATTTCACCAAAATTGATTTGTGGGGTCTACTTGATGTGTTTGACCCTGTGGTATGCCCAAATATGCAAGATTGTCAATTTTTGGAGCAGATGTAAATAATTACGATTATTTACTCTGGCAAATTTTTTTGCAAGTTTTTGTCCCAATCTGTTAAGGAACTCAACTTAACGTCTCTAGCCAAGTTTCATCAAATTTGGACAATTTTTTGTCAAATGGTCATCAGTTTTCTGTCCGCAGACTAACTAGTGGTATGCTGACTTGGTCAAAAAAGTTGAAAAATAGGGCAGATTTAAATAATCGCGATTATTTACAACTGATAAATTTTATCATCTTTTTGATCAATTGAGCATGTACACATGTTTATCACATCAATATAAGCCTATGTATCAAGTTTCATCAAATTTGGACAAAGTTTTTCCCAATTCCCACTCAAGATTCAAAAAGTCAGTACAAACTTTAGTTTTTTACTCAGTTTTTGGTCAGTTTAGTGATCCAAATCTTTTGTGCCTTTACAAAAGTTGTTTGTACACATGTAATGAGTCAATGGTATGAACCTTGGTCAAATCTGAGCTGAAAGTTAATAATCGTGATTATGGCCCAAAATGAACACTTTTTTGAACTTTTTCACTGGACAGTCTTTTCATGATCTATTTTGAGCCTATAAATCAAGTCAAAATTTAATTTGGCCTAAAATGTCAAGAAAAAGTAAATAATCTGAGTTTTGGAAAACTTTTGAAAACTTTACCTCAAAGTGTCCTTGAGCTTACCCACTGGTTCATACAACTTTTAGGCTTACTCTCCAGTTGGATTGAGTGATTTGGAGTCTTTTCGTGCTATTTCTAGCTGTAGATTTGAAACTCTGCAACTTTACATAAACAACTCATAGATGATTCGTTTGGAGTGAGCAATGTTGTGAAATCCACCTCGGATCCTACTTACCCTACTCCTAGGTTCTCATGAAATGGGGTTGTGGAAAGTGTCCACAAACACTCGTTTTCTTGTGGCTTTTATGTTTTTCAGAGCCTTGATCTTAAGACTTGTCTCATCTACCAATCATTCTCCAAATCCTAATCTAAATTTACAATCCTACAATTCTAAAGGCACTCGGCAAGTACAACTTACCTCCAAGCTACCTCTACACAGCAAAAGACGACAATCTTAAGCTATGTAGTTTCTAAAAAGAAAGTTTTACTCTAGGTGAACCTAGAGGAAGTTAATGGACAATTACACAAGAGGCTCATGTTTTCCCTAGTTTAGGTCTATTCGTCCCGGCAACGGCGCCAAATGTGGGACGCATGTCTAACCTCACCATCCTATCTTATTGCAGTATTAGTAAGAACCACGATTAATTTATCAAACCAGGGGACGAAGCTAACTTAACTAGTGCATAGAGGCTACAAGAGGTTGTCAATCTCTTGGAAAACAACTAACAACTCGTATCTAACTCAGGCTACACTCAAGTGACTGAAATCACCAAAAAGCCAATCGCTCATCGGCAAACAAATCACATCCGATACAGCATCAAATGACATCCAAAAGTAACGAAACTTCTAGGATAAGTTTATAAGACCTAAGCACACATGTCTATGGCCTCAAACCCTACTTTAGGTCAAGTTCCAAAATCGCTATTATTAACAGCAATGGATTTTTGACCTAGTCGTTTTCGACCCAAAATGCATCTAAATGCTAAGCAATGATGCCCCAATACCCCGTCTATGATTGGTTTTTTATTTGAACATGTAAATTCCTATTTATAATAAAATTAGACCACAAGTCGGCAATGCCAAAAGCTACGAAATACTGTGAATGGCTTACGTCCAGAGCTCTTACCTGCGGTTGCAATGCAACAAACGCATTCGCAATGTGACAACTGGAGAGGGAGTAGGAAGCGCGAGAAGGAGAAAAGTGAGCGCCGTCAGCTCACGTTGTGTATTTCTTATCCAAAAACTTAATAAAATCTTTACAAAGTTGGCTTTTATACCTTAGCCAAGTTTTAAAATGTGTAATGTCCGGCGCCCAAGACCTTTGAGACTCCACACTTATTGTATATGCAACCTAGGTAAACTAACTTACCTGTTCTTTACAACTTGGAACTCCCATTGAGCCCGTAACACATTAAAATATTACAATGGCTTGAAATAAATCGGGAATTTACAATACGTGACCATTTTGGGAAAATGTGAAAAATGTGTAACTCCAATCTTTACTGCTTCTTCACTTTGATCTTTGATGTGCATCCGTACGTCTTCAGTCTTAGCAGCTTCTGTTAACTTACGTTGACTCAATTAACATATTCCTAACATTTACATTTGATGAAACATTAGGAACTTTTAGGGACTCTTTGAAAAAAATCATGTATGCAAAAATTGAGTTTTTCATTGATTTATCAAAAGCTGTAGGATTTAAAAGTGGTATAGTACGACCAGACTCACTAGCATCTATATACATGCTCTTTTCCTGTAGATGAAGTAGATTCTCGTTTCAGGTAACTTCATGTTGGCCGCCATGCGGTTGAACCATGGTGCCCCTAGGGTAACATCCTCACGTTAATGAGGAGAGGTAAAAAAGTCTTCTTTGTCGACGTAGCTTTGGACATGAAGCCTCAACTTCCCAATTAAGGGAGTAACGGAGGAGACATGGTGCCCCTAGGATAACATCCTCATGTTGGAGAGGAGAGATGAAAAAGTCTTCTTTGTCAACATAGCTTTGGACATGAAGCCTCAACTTCCCAATCAAGGTAGTAACGGAGGCTTGCTGTCCCTTGAAAGTTGCATCGGCAGTTATAGTATCTCCCATCTCAAAAGCTTGAATGCCCAACTTAGTGTCCAACTCCGTTGATATGAAGTTGTGAGTAGAGCCTGGGTCAAACAAGATGAAAGCATCATGCTCCCTTACCTTTCCCCAAGCATAGGAGAGAGGTGATCCTTTGCAATGAGCATCCTCTTTTAGAGCTTCGATAGTGGAAGCTCTAGGAGTCTCATTGTGGGAATTTCTCTTGGGGCAAGAACGATAGCCATGTCCTTGCCCCCCACACTTAAAACCTTTGTGTTCCTTGTGAAAAAATTCAAGCTCTTTAGGAGAGAGTTTATTTTTACCATTGTAAACTCCCTTCTCCTTTGACCGATTGTTGTTGTTTTGGTTGGAATTGCCTTGGGAAGAATTTTGGGCATTGGTTTTCCCCTTTGCATCATTTTTGTCTTTTCTTTCCATGGGCTTGACATTCCTTCTAGCCCGTTGTTTGAAATTGATGCACGAAGCAACCATAGTGTGGTGGATTACTTCGGAGGTAGAACAGGCCGTTGGGAGTTGATGTACTCGGCCATCTCTACAGGTAATCCCGCATAGAATTGCTGCTTTTGCTCAACAAATTCTATCTTTTGAAAGACAGTAGCCTTGAGATGTAAATCCCAAAATTTGTCCCACATATTTTTGGATAGACTCATGGGAGATAAGCTTCAAACTCTTCCATTTGGTAAGCACTTTGTCCTTTGCATCGCTTGCAAGGAATTGCTTCATGATTGTTTGCAGGTCGCCGCGACGGACGTCCATAGCATAGCTCTCACGCATCAACATAAAATATCAATACAAGGGAAGCGACCAGGATGAGGCATGGAAACTCACTAGGTTGTCATTCCTAATGAAGTGAAGTTGATGAGATGAAACTACTAACTCTGCAAGCAAATCATACGCACTAAAGCCAAGCAATCTGCCTATGTCCTTCTACACAGCTCTACAGTCATCATGCCTGTTTACCATGCAAATCATATCGGATTCGCACGAAACTTGAAGGGAAGCTATAGGGGACTATCAGGAACATATCCTATCACTGTCACAGCATTCTGGAGAGGTACGAAGATCGCGATCGTTCATCCCAAAGTCAGCAAAAACAGCGAACAGGTGATCCTAAAGGGTCGTTTGAGGGTCCCTAAAGCCTCTACTAGGGTCAAAACAACATAAAATACGCGTTTAAACACTCAAAACAGCGATTTAAGGTCTCAAATTCGTACTTAAAAACCTACACCGAATCTTGAATGATTACACTTGAATGGAAGAGCAAAGTAAGAGGAACACAATGCAATAAACGAATCTGAATTTGGATTACCGTAGCCACAGTAGCGAAGATTACAAGTTGGAGCAAGAAGAAGCTCTCAAATGTACGTTGTCTCTCAGTTTGCGATAAAAGAAGATTGTGTTCAAATTTACAAAATTGACCTTTATAGTTTAGGTCTTTACAAATGGCTTGTCCGGCCAAAAGCTCCTAAACTTCTAACTGGCTCTCTAATATACAATTGCTCCCAGAAAAATAATCATAAATTCTTTTACAAGTTCTTGGCTTAGAGATACTCTCTTACATAATAATTTTGCAAGGGTTTCCTACAAAAATGTGACTCCTTCTCTGGAAACCACAGCTTCATCTGCCAAACACTCCCCCCTTCCTTATCCTTGCACATCCTCGTTCATGTTTAGATCTTTGGTCGTTGATGGGGCTCCAAGGAGGCAAGTGTTGCTGAAAAGATTTGATTGCGGAGTACAGCCAGGGCTTCTTGACGTTGTCTGAAAGGATTTTCACTTAATGTGTGCTGGTATGCTACGTACGGTGCCTTGAGGTCCTTCGCCATAGGATGAAAGATCTTTGAGTCGATTTTGAAGAAACCTGTGACGAAGGCCTCTTCAAATGTCTGCAAATAATGTGAAGGCAGGTACATGAGTCTGGAGTACATTGCCATGAGGATATGTCGTGGTGGTGAATCTTGCAAATTCCAACAAATTCCTTGATGCCCTTCTAAGAACAGATTCCACGGATGATCGTCGCCTTTAGTGTCTTTGAACACCTGGATGCAAGTGACGATCATTTGGGCTATCTTTACCAGCATCTGATAGGCCACGTCGGGGACATCCCGCAGCAAGGTGATTGTAGAATTCAGAGTGTTGAATACATAGGCTACTGTAGGAGGATTTCGCGCTGTCAGGACTGGGTAATTCAACTTTTGCTGCCTCAAGCCTTTCCATGTAGCAAACTCCTTCCATGTGCGTCTTCTAGGGACTAGGCAGAAAGTAGGATCTATTTGAATTTGTTGAGGAGAGTTGTGGTAGTTGGTTAGATCCTGTGGCCACTTGTCCAGCCATTTCTGCCTCCATTTAGGGTACCTTCGATAAGAGCCTAAGCTTCTTCAGCTGTTAGTGCTACACCTTCGTAATCTCCGTCTTTGTTTCGTGGCAGGGTTGGCCACATCTTCTCCTTCCATAGGATTGCTTCGTGGCATATCAAGGGAAAAGGTAGGTACTCATGGCTAAACCCCTCCACCTGCTCTTCAGGCTGTAAGAACGCCAGGGCCGCTAACTCCATTATCTTCTTTTTGTATATCATGTAATCTTTTACTGATCCCTCTAGCATGTCCTTGATGCTTTTAGTGAGCTCATCTCTAATATCTAGCTCTGCCTCAGCCGATCCCTGTCCTTGTTCTCCTTCATGTGAAGTTTCAAGAAAATCAGGCAGGTCTTGACTAGATAGCAGTTGTGGTTGCACCTGGGCTTCCTCTATTTTGATTTGTTGTTGAGAAATCAGGTCTTCTTTTTCTTTCAGCAGTGTGTCACTGATCTGCTTCTGAGTCTCTAACTCGGCCCTTACTTGTGCGAGTTGCTGCTCTAGATCTTTTACCTTTTGCTCGTTGGCCGCGCCGTCTGGGCCATCATTCCCGATAAGTTTTTCTTGCTCTAGCTCCCCTTTCACCACCGCTTGGGTGTTCTTTGCTGTAGCATTGTCTGATGTGGATACCAATGCCCCAGTAGGTTATTGGTTCGCCATCAAGGTTGTCATAGTACTTTTGACAGTGATGTATGAACTATTAACCCTCTGAAACCTTGCGCTTTTGTAAGCAAGCTGCTCCGTTTCTTTCTGTACCTTTGCTGTCAATTCTTGGCTTTCTTTTTCCTTGGTGGTCAACTCCGTCCTGACGTCCACCAGATCTCTGATCAGAGACTGAGCCTGCTGTCGCTCAGTGTCTCTTTCCTGCGTTGTGAGCTCCAGTTGTGCCCGCAGGCTCCCTAACTCCTCTTGCCCAGATTTTTGCATTTGTTGAGCCTCCTGTACCAGCCTTTCCTTTTCTTCTAGCACCACGTGCTGGCATCGGAATTGTGTTTCCAGATCTTGCAGGGTTTTTCTATAGTCAAATTCAGCCATAGCCTGATAGGCTTCTTATTGCTTCCGTAGGAGGCATAGACTCTTTTCGTGAGGATGAAGGAGGAGGAGGTGGAGATTTTGGCGAGGGAGGAGGTGGTGATTTCTCCACTTCTTGTACACGCCTCTTTTTCGATGCATCTTCCTTTGACTGCGATGCAGACGCGTTCGCTTTTCTTTTCTTTAAAATCTTTATTATTCTTTGGCGAGTCAAATCCGCCGCCCGTCGTGCTTCCACATTCCTCTCCTTTGAGATTTCTTTAGCTGCTCTGCTTGGTTCGTATCTTCAGCCAAATCTTTCTCCTTTGTTCCTTCAGTGGACTGAGAAGATACGTCCACTTCTGCAAACTTTTGTTCTGCGGCTATCCTTTATTTTTCAGCCTGTATTCGAGTTGCCTCTTCTATTCTTGCTTGTCTTTCCCTCTCAAATCTTCATTTTTCTGTTTGTTGTGTTGCAGCAGCTCTTGCTTTTCTATCAGCCCGCAACTTGGTCCTTCTTTCCTCAATTCTTTGTTGGGCGTCTGCATATGCTTTTTGAAGGTCGGAGTGCGGCACTGTACTTCTTTCCCTCTTTCTTTTTTCAAGCGGTGTGGTGGTGTCTTCCTCCTCATTTTCTTCAAATTTCGATGGTCCTTTGTCTTTTGACCCTTGAGAGTTTCCCTCATCTTCAGTCTCCGTCTTTTCTTCATCGCTTGAGCTTTTGTTGGATGCCTTGGCTGAGCGCGATGATGTTGCGCTAGTGGTCGTTCTTACTGAGTGAGAAACGAGCTTTGCTTTCTAAATCAAGGCCGTTTGAGAACTGGCCGCCGGCAGGTCTTCAATCATGCCCAAAGCTTGGTATGCTATTCTTGTTAACATTGGCCCTGCACTCATGTAGCTTTTGTTCTTTGCCGAGCTTTTCAATTTTTTTTCGATCAAGTTCTCCAAGATGTAAGAACCATAATCGCATCGGATGGTTCTGTTTTTAGCTGTTGCTAGAGCCATGACCACTGCAATGTGCAGGATCGGCTCGGTGTAGCAAGGAAGCTTTTGTACCCTGAAATGCTGAGAGATCAATCTCATTGGTAACTCCAGCTCACCGTATATCATGTCACTGTACTTGTACTTGTTTCCTTTTTCTTTGATAAATGCCTTCTCGTTATCCAGTGACTTGGTCTTTGCCAGCAAGTCATGTTGCCCTGGAAGGAAGTGCAAAGCTTCGTTGATGATTTCTTTTGTGATCTTTTCTTTTACCTTTGAACCATCCTTGTCGGTGAGCATTGCTTGCCCATCATACTGTATCGAGCTCATGAGCTCGTGGGACCTCATGTAGTCTGTACCCCATGGCTGCAATCTGAAAAACTGTTCCAAATGAACAGCCTTCATGGCTTCTGTGACCTCCGGCCTTCAGTGGAGATTCCATATTTCCCGTGGCATGATAGTCGTTTTTACCATATCACCATCAGCATCCCTAAACTTTGCGATGAAAATTGAGCGGGGATCTGAGCTAGTATTTCATCCGAGATGTGAGCTTTTTCGTTTGTAAAGAGCTCATCCACTTCATATGGTGCTGTTGTCCACTACCTTGCTTGCTTTTGGCGAGGCATTCTGTGTCATTAGAATCACAAGCTGTCGGGATTTTCCTTTCGCAACCAGTAGCATTTAGAATTTTTAGTAAAAAGTAGTTCAAAAGTTAAAATTGATCATAACTTGAAAAAATCTCATCCATTATCGTCCATATTTCACCAGTGGGACTAGGAATACTAGAGCTATGATTGACTGAAATCTGAGTCAAATCTGGGTCTGAGGTACACCGATAACGATCGTAGTAGAGAGGCCAAAATGAGATTTGATCGCATGAGTGGTTTGTTGATAGCTAGAGGGTCATTTTGGTCCACTCTGTCTTTTATTTGAACCACTCTTGAGTTTATAAGTCCCAATTTTGGGTTACAAGGGAGTTTTGGACTAGACTTTGATTTTTCATGGGTTTTTAATGTCCAATTGGCTTGAAACTTGATGTGTGACTTGAACAAGATGTGGACAAGAGATCTGTTAGGTTTTGGTCAAAATATGATCCTGAGGTACACCGATCGCGATCATAGTACCTGGGCTTTTTTGGGTGAAAACTGGATGGCTTTGGTCCCCTATGCCTGCCTAGCCCACTGATGATTTATTTTCAAGTTTGGACTTAAAATGAACAAATTAGAGCAATTTTTCACTGTTTGACCTTATTTTACTAAGTCTAACCATATTTGGTTTTCCTGATGAATTCTAGTTGGAGCCTGGAGTTAGTTGATGTTAGTTGTTGAGCTTTTACAGCTTCCATGATGTGTTGCTATCATCAACCTACTCCCCTGTCTGATTCTGACTTGATCAGGCACTTTTTACCACATCTTTGGAGATTTTCCAGACTTGTGCATTTTTCAGGCATTCTTTGGATACCAATGGGATAATTGGGAATCTCTAAGTCGCCTTTTAGTCTTTGACATTAGTTCGGCCAAATTCTTCCCTTGTGTGATCACTTGAGACTGAGATGGTCATCTCCGTCCTTGTGGAAGATTCTGAGCTCCATTTAGGGTTTTCTACTACTGTGATGACTCCTAGTCGGACAGGTATACCTTTCAAACCACTTGTCATAATTTTCATTCGAATTTTGGTAGTTGTAGGTCAATTTTCCCGATTCGGGTGTGTTTGACAAATTTGGCCCATTCTATGAGCAAAATTTGTGCATTTTTCATGAAAATCCAAGAGAGTGTATCCCTCACTGAGTTCTAAGCCTGGGTCAAGCCAAAATTTCTAAAACCTAAAACTGGGGGCACCAATTGAGATCGTACCATAGATCCCAAATTAATTTTTGACACCTGCAGATTGTTGGCGAAGCTGAGAGGAGGCCTTTTGCAATTTCTGTGCCAAGTTTGGTCAGTGGGGTACACCGATCGCGATCGTTGTACCACCACCAAAATGATATCTGACCACATGGCCTGGTTCCTCACATTGTGGGGAACACATTGATGTGTTCTGTGCTTGAAAAAGTTTTGTCATGATGCCTCTAAGGGCCCTTCACCTATTTGACTCAATCCGACTTTGATTTGATCCATTCACCCATTTGTGCAATTATTCGCGCTTGCATGCGTAATAGTCTTGACCTTTACTTGATAAGGAACATACCAATGAAATTTGGTATGAAATGCTGGCTCCGAACGTCCGTATGGGGTAGAAATGTGGCAGCTTGCTCGAGGTGAAGAAGCTCTCTTCTCCTCTCTCAAAATGTGAAAATGAACAATGAGCTAGAATTTGGCCTACCTGACCCATATCTTCCCGAGGTTTTCATGACATAGGGCTGATTTTCCTTACCTTTGATCACGATATAATCTGCATACCATCTGTGGGTCGAACCGTTCATCATTCTGGCGTCGTATGACCATTTGATGTGATTCTGGCGAAATGTGGTCATGATCATTAAGGCTGAAATTCGACATCTGAAGAAGTACGAGCGGAAGTGTGACGCGAGAGAGAGTGTGAGAAGAAGAGCACGACGATATGGTGAACTCGCTCTACTGTAATGTGTATAGCATAGTGAGTTCTTATTAGGTTTTTACAAAAGAATATGTGTACATACCTAGCGGCCCACCCACCTACCTGGGCAACCACATTGGGCTTTATACCCCAACAACCTCCCACTTAAAGTCCAATGTGGTACTTTAAGTGTGAGAGAAGCTACTATACAAGCTAATATACAAGAGATGTAGAGAAGTGATGTACTACCCTACACCTAACTGCTTGCGAAATTGCACAAAGCTCTCTGAGGGAAGTCCTTTTGTAAGTAGATCAGCAGGTATTTCTGTGGTGTGAACTTTGACAAGCTGAATTTGCTTATCCTCGAGCATTTCCCTGATGAAATGATACTTCACATCCACATGCTTTGTCTTTGAGTGATAAACTGGATTGCGAGCCAGTTGTATAGCACTCTGACTATCACAATATAACACGGGCATCTCTTCTTTGATTCCCAAATCTGTTACTAGTTAATTAAGCCAAATTGATTCTTTGCATGCCTCTGATGTTGCAACATATTCAGCCTCTGTAGTAGATTGAGTAACACAATCTTGTAATCTAGAACGCCATGATACTGCTCCACCAGCCAATGTAAAGACATACCCTTACGTAGACCTTCGGTTGTCTAAGTCACCTGCATAATCTGAATCTGTAAAACCCTTTACACTTAGCTCTTGACTCCCATAGCATATACGCATACTCTTTGTAGCTTTCAGGTATCTCAATATTCCTTTCACTGCCTCCCAATGTTTCTTGCCTGGGTTTGACATGTATCGACTAACAACTCCCACTGCAAATGCAATGTCTGGGTGAGTAGCAATCATTGCATACATCAAACTACCCACTACAGAAGCATATGGAATCTTATCCATTTCAGCCTGCTCTTCCTCAGACACAGGACAATCTTGTTTGTTAAGTTTCACATATGGTGGCAATGGAACACTCAATGCCTTTCCCTTCTCCATATTGAAACGTTGCAAAACCTTATCAATATACTCTGTTTGAGATAACCAAATCAACTTCTTTGATCTGTCTCTCTCAATGCGCATACCAAGTATATGACTTGCCTCACCCATGTCTTTCATGTCAAACGATTTTGCCATCTTTGACTTCAAAGCTGAAATTTCTTCCAAGTGCTTGCCAGCAATCAACATGTCATCCACATACAAAATAAGGATCAGCCAACTACCATCCTTAGCCTTCTTTGTATATAGACAGTGATCGAACTCACTACGTTTGTAGCCTTGAGAAAGCATAAACTTGTGGAATTTATGGTACCATGCCCTCGGTGATTGTTTAATCCATAAAGACTCTTTAACAACTGGCATACCAAATCTTCCTTGCCTTTCTCAACAAACCCTTCTGGCTGCTGCATGTAAATTTCCACATGTAAATCACCATGCAAGAACGCTGTCTTGACATCCATTTGGTGCAACACCAAATCTAATATGGCAACCAATGCAAGAAAGCATCTCAATGTAGTCATCTTGACCACCGGAGAGAAGACTTCATCAAAGTCAATGCCTTGTTCTTGCTTAAAGCCCTTGGCAACAAGCCTTGCTTTGTACTTTGGCTGACTATCATGACCGGTGATCTTATACCTGTAAACCCATTTACAAGGTAGAGCATGTTTTCCCTATGGTAATTTAACTAGCTTCCATGTCTGGTTTTTATGCAGAGCTGTCATCTCTGACTGCATGGCCAATTGCCAATTCCCGGAGTCCTTCATTTGTGCTGCTTCCTTGTAACATGAAGGCTCATTGCAATCAGTCAACATGACATAGTTCATAGATGGAACAAACCGATCAGGAGGTCGCGTGATACGTCCAGATCTACGCAAAATAGGTGGCTCAGGCTCAGCCACAACCTGTATTTCCAATCTATCTTGTCCTTGCTCCTCTTGAGCCCTGACATTTTGTCTTGCACGTGCAAGCCCATCTTCTTGGAAGACAACTCTTCTAATCTCCTCAACCCTCTCTGGTTTAGAATGATATTTGGATTCATTAAAGTGAACATCATTGTTGCGGATAACCTTTCTGGATTCGGGATCCCAAAGTGTGTACCCCATCTCACCGGAATTACCATAGCCTAGAAAGATGCACTTTCTACTCTTTGGCTCAAGTCTGTTCCTAAATTCCTTTGGAACGTGAGTATATGCCTCACAGCCAAAGACTCTGAGATGCTTGTATGAGGGCATTTTGCCTGACCATACCATCTCTGGCACTGAATCCTTCTGCAAAACCTTTCTAGGAGATCTATTTATAAGATGAACAGTTGTTGATACAGCTTCAGCCCAAAACCCATTTGGCAGCTGTGCATTAGACAACATACTTCTGACCTTCTCTTGTATGGTCCTATTCATCCTCTCAGCAACACCATTTTGAGGAGGATTGTAAGGAGCAGTAAGTTCACGTTTTATACCTTTTGACTCACAAAAGTCCTGAAAGGCCTTTGAAACATACTCTCCACCATTGTCAGTGCGTAAGCATTTAAGCTTCTTGCCACTCTGATTCTCCACAAGTGTCACAAACGTTTTGAAAACGCTAAACGCTTCATCCTTGTGCTTGAGAAAGTAAACCCATACTTTCCTCGAGTAATCATCTATAAATGTCATAAAGTAAGAAGCTCCCCCTAGAGATAGGTTAGGCATAGGTCCACACAAATCACTATGAACAAGTGCCAACTGTGTATCTCTTCTACTGCTTCTATGCTTATGTGGCTGCTGTGTTTGCTTACCATACAGACAATGTTCACAGGATTCAAAATCATTAAATGAAAAGCCAGGCAAATAACCAGAACGAGACAAGATTTCCATTCCCTTCTTGGACATATGTCCTAACCGGCTATGCCACAAAGAAACGTTCGGCTGCTCGGTTACATTGATTACATTTTTAGAGACATTTGATACATAAATCATGTAATGTCCTCCAGAATTTCCTCCATGTGCTACTGTCATAGAACCCTTGGATATCTTCCACATGTTCTGTCCAAAAGTGGTGACGTAGCCAGCATAATCAAGTAAACCTGTGCTTATCAAGCTCTTTGTAATTGCAGGAACATGTCTCACATTCTTCACCGTGAAAGAAGAGCCATTCTAAAACTTCAATTGAACATCTCCAACACCTAAGATCTCACATGTCTGCCCATTGCCTAGCCGAACATGATCTTGTGTGGTCACATAAGAGGTAAACCACTCCTTGTTTGGAGACACATGAAGTGATGCCCCTGAGTCTATAATCCAGTCACTCAGTGCATTTCCATCAGATGCTGTAAGAAGAGCTGAGTCCATTGTATTCTTCAAGAAGTAGATGTCTCCTGACACTAGACTGTCATCCTCTGCAACAGTGTTTGTCACATTTATTTCTTGAATCTTCACTGAGGACTTGTTCTTCTCACCATGGTCTTCAGCTTTCTCTTTGCCTTTTTCTTCTTTCCATTCTCTGCTGTCTCTTTTCATGTGACCCTTCTTGCCACAATGGTAGCATTCTATGTCACTCTTGCCTTTAGCACTGCGGGACTTGGTACGAGACTGATTCCTCTTTCCCCTTTTGTACTTTTCTTTGGTCCTTCCCCTGACAACTAAGGCTATTCCTTTGCCTTTGTCCATTTTCTATCTATTGGTTTCTTCAGTAAGCAGACTTCCTTCTACACCTGCTATGTTCAAACCATCTGGAGGTGCAGAATTACTCAAAGCTGTGCGAAAAGTGTCCCAACTTTCCAACAATGTGATCAACAGGAACATAGCTCTAACAGGTTCATCAAACTTGACACCTTGAACTCACAACTGACTGTAGATGGTGTTGAATTCATTCAGATGATTGGACATAGGTGTCCCTTCTTTCATCTTCAAGTCAACAAGCTTCTTAAGCCAGTATACCTGTGAAGCTGCACTCTGCTTCTCATAAAGATCACTCAGCTTTGTCCATGCTTCATAAGCCGACATCTCGTCTACTACATTGAAGTAAACGCTTTCTGCCAAAGTCAGCATAATGGTAGAATGTGCCAATTCATCCATTTTGGTCCATTCATCTTCGTCCATATCTTGTGGTTTTATCCCCTTGAGCTTTATAGGTTTTATCTGCTTCTTTTGTACCAACACGTGCCAAATCTGCTTCTTCCATAATGGGAAATTGGTTCCATCCAGCTTCTTGATATTGTAAACAGTAGTGTCCTATGATCCAGCCATAGCTACGCTTCAAAGTAGTTTACTTTCCTGGGAAAAATTCGGCAGAGTTTCCCCTGTAAACTGACCTCTGAACCAATATCAACCTGTCAAATGAACCAAGAAAGCTTCAGATTCTGCAGAAATTTTGACAGAGTCTCCTTTGTAAAATGGCTCTGGTGTACTAAAAAACAGCTCAAAAAACAATGTCTCTCTGACACTGTAAGCTGCGGGTAAACCTGTCCTACACCTGCACTGTCTCTCACTGTCTTGTCACTGTCCTGTAAGCATAGACTGCGACAATGCCTCAATGGCAGTAAAGCAAAGATGCAATCCCAACTGTCTAACTCACAGTCAGTACATCCTAGCTACCTATCTAAGGGCGCTCGAGGGATCGCTCCAAGACGTGTATCACCAAAAGGATCTCAACATTCGAGAATCCCCCATCTCAAAAAAACCTCACTCGACCCTCAACAAAGGCTGCAGTAAATCTGACAATACATAGACTTCCCATAAAATCATACATCCACAAATTTCCCACTATATGTTGTAACCGATGCGGCGGTTATTTGCTGCGTGACTCACAGCCAGCAAACCCTCTACAGACATACATCATCTCTGAAAATACATCCCATGTGGAGGTACCTGCAATGTCAGGATGAAATCTGGAATATCAAGCAACAAACACAAGCTACCTGATGAACTAGTGGATGTCGCCTACAGTCTGTGTAGATGCGCTCGTGTCGTATGTGACACACCTCCAAGAACTGTGAGCCATCCTTCGATGTGTAGACAGCCACAAATCAACACTCTGGGAGTGTCGATATCCTCAGCACCTGCAGTCGTAGGCCGAAACCCCAAATTTGCAGAGTCAGATCTGCACCCGCGAAGACCACGTAGTCGAAAATGGAATGCGCAGAACTTTGTCGAAGCCGAACGGTGGCCGAGATGACCTCAGAATGAAATTCTGAGAACACCAAGCCCATTGGGTTCGCCCACAAGATTTGGGGCCGTGTCTTCGCCTGTTGAATCTCACTCCAATCTGAGCAGGTGACTCTGGCTACCTGCAAATGCTGCCCTGAGCCTCGATCTGAGCTCTGATACCAGTTGAAGGAGTACGAGCGGAAGTGTGACGCGAGAGAGAGTGCGAGAAGAAGAGCACGACGATATGGTGAACTCGCTCTACTGTAATGTGTAGAGCATAGTGAGTTCTTATTAGGTTTTTACAAAAGAATATGTGTACATACCTGGCGGCCCGCCCACCTACCTAGGCGACCACATTGGGCTTTATACCCCAACAACATCTTCAGATTAGCTTCATATCTTTCATGCTTGATAACCCTATCATGATACTTCAGTGTTTGCTTCTAGAACTTGATTCCGACACTGTGGGCGATATTTTTTACTTTTTGGAAGATTATTAACGAAAATCAAACAAAATAAATTGAAAATACTTATTAAGTGGCAAAAATTAGCCAAAAATTATTATACTCACCCCTAAGCATATATTTTCACTAGAAGCATCCCAATGCTCTAGATTTTGTCATTACAGCTCATTATTATGCTGGTTGGATGATAAAAACGCTAAAAATGCCAAATTTTGATCAAATTTGTTCAAAATTGAACTCTCAAAATTGAAAAAAAACAACAAACACATGCATTATGCACATATATACACGTTGGACCCCTCAATGGTCCTGACTACTACTAGATTCAGCAGTTACTCCCCCCTTCCTAAACTGAGTCGTCCCGGACGAAGGTTGTGTGCATGTGCATGGGTTTTGAAATCTGTGTCTATGCACGGCCGTGTAATGTGACCCTATCCTCATGTTTGAGACAGTGCATTGGGTAACAAAGTGCTGTGCAAGATGCGGGGACTGAATGTAATTTTCAGTGGCTTTGGATGGCGAGGCTAGCTGTTTATGGAACAGAAGAGCTTGCAGTTGGATTGCTCTCTCCTTGATTTTTAGTTTTTTTATGGCAACTATTTTTGGAACCCATTTGTATTCAAATTTTTTTATATTTGCCGATTTTGATGTAGGTTCCTGAATTTTCTTAGGTTTCCATTGCCATTTTGTTAGTTCAGGCTTTGTGAGTTGACTTTTCGGTCTCCCTTTGATCTTTGTTGCTGCATTTTTGGTTGTCTCCAGCTTTGGTTTCCATTTCCACTTTGGATTGCCTCCTGAAGGTCTTTGATATGGTGTTGCTTTCGTCGGGAGTTGTGCCTTGGGTAGCCATATCTGTCTCTGTTTGTTCTGCATGACGGTTTTCTTTATCCATACTTTTCGAACAGCCATTTTCGGTGTTTCGGGCTGATGAGCTGATTGCTTTTTGTCGATGGGAATAATCGGCCACGAGTGTCGGCCACGAGTGATCTGTTTTGGCGAATGGAGTCATGTACATGTTGGAGTTGTGTGTGTACAGCAGCACATGTTCTGACCATTCGATAACTGCATTTGTTCTCATCCATGGAACTCCCAAACATGGTGATTCTCTGATTCCTCCGTCTCATTACGAAAAATTGATGAGGACAACTATTTCCATCAATATTGATTGGTAAGTTTACTATCCCCAGCGTTGGCATTGTTGCCCCGTTTGCGGCTTGTAAATCTCGTGTGGATTGCACTAGGGGTTCATCGGTAAGCATCTTGTAAGTGGAGAAGTTGACCACATTGACTCTTGCCCTATGTCAATCAATGCTCGTTGATATCTGCCATTCGGAAGTCTGACAT
Organism: Adiantum capillus-veneris; assembly: GCF_014529385.1. Taxonomy (NCBI): domain Eukaryota; kingdom Viridiplantae; phylum Streptophyta; class Polypodiopsida; order Polypodiales; family Pteridaceae; genus Adiantum; species Adiantum capillus-veneris. The sequence continues at coordinate 5,772,038 of NC_140936.1, forward strand.
TGATGCGAATATCAATTCCTATTTCCCATTGCTCGTCAGTGTGAATTATAGAAAGAGGAATTTGAGCATTATCTGCTAGTTGAGGAAGTCTTTGTTGTTGTAATTTCTGTTTCCGCTTTAAAATCCTGATCTTGGCCTCCTCCTATGCTTAAGCTTTTGTCTCATTTGCTTTGTTCTTGCGCTCCTTCGTAGCGTGGATTTTGGCAAGCATCTCTGAGGTTAGTGGTACGTTGTACTTCTTTAATCTGCAGCCACTAATCGAATTAGGCATCTCCTCTCCCTCTAATGTCGCAAGCTTAATGGCACCACTAGATGATATGTCATGAATCACATAGGCTCCATTGCCTCTCTTTTTGAGTTTCCGAGAATGTTCTTTCAGGGTATACATTAAGACGTAATCCCCCTGTAGCAAATTCCTTGCTGATAGCATGTTGATCAAAGAATGATTTCATGTTTCTTTTTTGCGTGTAGATTGATGCAACTGCTCTCAATCTAGTTTCATCCAGTTTTTCCAGGATATCTATTTGATTGGATAATTCATGGCCCGTCCATTCTAATTCTTTAGCTACCCGAAGTGTGGGGATAAGAAATTCAAGTGGCAAAATCGCTTGAATTCCATAAACCATGTTGAACGGAGTCATTTCGATTGAGGTTTTGTACACTATTCTATATGCCCATAAAGCTGAATGCAGCTTTTGATCCCAGTCGGCTCTTGATTCGTTAATAATTTTCGTGAGAATTGTCACCAAAATCTTGTTCGTACTTTCTGCTTGGCCGTTAGCTTGTGGATGATAGGGAGCTAACTTCTTGTGAATTACCATGAATTCATCCAATAGGAATTCGATCACTTCATTGACGAAATGAGTCCCTCTATCACTCACTATCTCTATTGGTAAGACATATCTAGTGAAAATGTTCTCATACAAAAACTGTGCTGTCATTTTTGCATCATTTTTGGTTGTTGCTTTTTCTTCAACCCACTTTGTTAGATAATCTGTTGCCACAATAATGTATTGAGCGTGCGTTTTATATCCAGGAGGCGCAATTGGTTCTACAAAATCTATTCCCCATTTTTCAAACGCTCTTGCCCCCATCATTGGCCTCAAGGGCATGTCATCTCGTGCTCTAGGAATCTTTGTCCTCTGGCAATCGTCACATCATTTCACAAACTCTTCGGCGTCCATGAATAGTGTGGGCCACCATATGCCAACAATAAGAATTGCTATGGCCGTTTTGTCAGCTAAGAAATGTCCTCCAGCTTGTCCGCCATGTGCTTGCTCTAAGATAGGAACATATTCTTCTTCCGTCGCACACATTCTCAATTGATTATCTTTTCTCCTCTTATAAATATTTTCCTCAATCAATACATAGTTTTTTGCCTCTTTCGTGATCGTTTTGATACGTGATCTACTCATCCCTTTAGGCAGTACTCCGGTGGTGAAGTATTCTACAATGTAGTTACTCCATCTGGGTGCTACAGATAATTTGAACAGAGTCGTGTGTTCTATCGGCTTTTGAAAAGTGCAGATAATACATGATTTGATATGCATATGAACACTTTGTTGCATTTTTTGCCAATATACACCCATTCTCATCAATCTTTGATACGTCTGTGCATGCCCATTGTGAATCCCCGTTGTTTGTACATGAGCCTTGTTTAGATACAAGTTCTGTTCACTTGGTTCCACACAAATCCTAAGGATTTGATCCGATCCCTGTTTATATAGCCTTCTAGCCAGCATTACCAATGATCTAGATGCTGTAATGGTAGATGGTTGTCTTGTCAAATTCAATGACCCATTAGTCAACAAAGGAATTACATCCTCACTCCATCTTGGAACCATTTCTATGTTGAAGAGATATGCATCTGGCAAATCATCATCAACTCCTACAGGGTTTTCCCCATGCACCATTCTAGATAAATGATCTGCTCTTTGGTGTGTAGTTCCTTTTTTGACAACAATCGTGAAGCCAAACTCAAGCAGTATGATGAACCATCGTACAATCCGCCCCATACTGCAAGGTTTGTTTACCAAGTACAACAGTGCTTGGTGATCAACAAGGAATACAAATTTATTGGAAAGTAGGTAATGTCTAAACTTTTTCACAGCATAGATCATACCCAAACCCTCCCTTTCAATTTTTGTGTAATTCTTGTTTGCACTGTTTAGTTGTCTACTGGAGTAATTGATTGGAAAATCCATGTTGTTTTCTCCAGGTTGTGCAAGTATGCATCCTATAGCATATGTTGATGCATCTACGTGGACGTGGAATATCTTTTCCCAATCCGGAGCCTTCAAAATTGGAGCACATATCAATCTTTGCTTCAAAGTTTGAAAAGCTTTCTCGCACTCATCTGTCCACTCAGATTTAGTTATCAACGCGTAAAGTGGTTTCGCAATTATAGCGTATGAGTAGATAAATCTGCGATAATATCCACAATGGCCCATAAATGCCTGTACCTCCTTTACCTTTACTAGTCGTGGTAGATCAACAATTATGCTGATCTTCTCCATGTCTGTCAAAATACCATTTTTGGACAACTATATGTCCCAATATTTTGCCTTGTCTTACCATGAAGACACATTTCTTCGGATTCAGGCAAATCCGATATAGTCTACATTTTTTGAACACTTTTGTCAAGTGCTCTATGTGCTCCAATCTTACGACAGAGTGAACGCACAAGTCATCCATATAAATTTCTAAGAACTGTCTTAGATATTCTTTAAAAGCATGACCCATCAGCCTCTGAAATGTGGCTGGTGCATTCGTTAAGCCAAAAGCCATTACCCTGAATGCAAAAATGCCCCATTCAGTTGCAAAAGTTGTCTTGTGCTGATCCTCTGGCTTTATTGCAAGTTGGTTGTAGCCTGAAAAGCCATCTAAGAAACTGTAAGCTTCTTTTCTTGCCACTCTTTCTATTACATGATCAATAATGGGTAGAGAATAGTTGTCCCGAATTGTAGCAGCGTTTACTTTCTTGAGATTGACGCAACACTCTCAACTTTCCATTTTTCTTGGGACCACCACAATTGGTGAAACCCAGTCAGTGTGCTCAATTTCATAGATAAACTCTGCCTCTCTCAGCTTATCTATCTCCTCCTTGATCTTCCTTGCAAACGTCTCATTGTAAGTATAAGGACGTTGTCTACTTGTTTTGGTGTCATTCTTAAGGGGTATTGTGTGTTGACAGATACTTGGGTCCACCCCCTTAAGATTTTTGTATGACCATGGAAACACATCTCTATACTATTTAAGCGTAGCTATCAAAATCTTTTCCTCTTCTTTAGTAAGATTCGTGGCAACATATGCAGGTTTTGGATCTTCTCCTGGCTCCGCTAGATCTATTCGTTTGGCTTTTTCAAGACCGTCATATGATGTACCAGGTTCCTTCAATTCCCTCATCGGTTGTTGCACTATGATTTTCCTATCTTGTATGGTATACTTCTTATAATGGGACGGCACATCCATCTTGTCAGAATTCGTGTCCTCATTTGTTTCCATTATTGTTGTCCATATGTCTTTGAGGGTCTGTTTGAGATTATTGTACTCCATTTTCCTCTCTGTTTTGGTCATTCTAGAGCCTGTTTCCCCCTCCTTATGTGTCTCAGTCGTTTGCTTTTCGTGCTTGTTGTTTTTCCATGGTTTAGTTTTGATAAACCGGCCAGTGACCTTGTCTTTGACACAATCGTCAGCTTTTACAAGCCTTAGATATCCCGTTTTGTCATTGACAAGAGGCATGGGTTTATGCTTATTCGCTCTTGATTTCCTTGTTCTCTTTGATCTATACCGCTCTTGTCGACTAGGTTTTTGGTTAGGAAACTCGTAAAACCTGTCTGGTCTCAACTTATACTTCCTATTCATCTCTGATCCACTTGATCTTTCGTCATCAGCATCTATCATTTGGATTTCATCACCCAGTGATGGAAGGTCGCCGCTTAGTGAATCTGTAAATTCCTTCTCTGTTCGATTCCTATCGTCCACTACAGATATCTCATCAACTATTCTTTTACACTCAGTCTCACGTAGTGGTTCTTCTTGTTCCTTGCTTTCTGATCCTGACTCAAGGATGACGCTAGCCATTTGCAACGTTACTAGGTCGTATCCCTCATCGTCACAAAACTTTGTAGGCGTGCATTCGTTAACGTATACATCCAAGGTTGACAATATTTGAGTCCACCCAAATGGCTCAAATAAATGTTCAAGGAAAGGTTCTGGGAGATAAGCCTCGTCTTCTACAACCTTTTCCAACACGCATTCCTCTTTGATTAAGTCTCCACAATCAGATGCTCCACACATCCAGACATGTGCTTTCGTTTGTAACCACGTAGGTATTTCTTTTCCGTTCACAGTGGTTGAATCAAATTCTTGCACTGGTGTTTTTGCAACGTCTCTATAGCTGTGATCCTTCATGTTGATTTTCGTTATTAGCTCCTCATGTCTTAGGTAAATTTGGTCGTACCCCCAATCTTGTATCATTTTGAGTTGATGCATAAAAGGTCGCCCCAAAATAATGTCAAAGTTGTTCGTTTTTCTAAAATCTACCACGGCAAAGGTGTGCTCATAGTTAATTCCACACAAAGTTACAACTATTTGGACCAGGATTCCCAATGGTCTCTCTACATACCCATCTGCTAGTTGCAGTTTCATTCTCATCTTTCTGAGAGCTTGACGACCCCATTTCTCCCAGATTTGCTTTGTAGCAATCGCAACTCCCGCCCCACTGTCTAGGATAGCTATCTTCTTTATATCCTGATATTCGACAGGTAAGGTTGTATTACCTTCCTCACCTTCACAGTAATATCGGACCTTGTTTATGGGCACAGGTTGGGCTTTGGGTTGACCTTCCCGTTTGCTTTCTTCTACCATAGGGTTCGTTTGAAGAGGAATCTTTATTCCTTTGTTCTCCAAATGTTTCTCCATGTCTCCCCATAAGTGTGGTCTGACTCTCAAGAGTTCTGACAGTGTGATTGTGCATGTTACAAGTGTCGACAGCATATCTTGAAGACTTTTTGAGTCAATCATTTGCAGAATGGCTCTCATCTGGGATGGAACTAATCTTATCTCCGATTGTGCCTCATGTTCGCCTATAAACGAAGGCAGGGTTTTCAGGGATTGAGCTTTGATTTCCATCGAAACCTCCGTTCCTCCATTTCCATACAGCGATTGTATATCTCCTGGATAAAATTCGTTGTCCATGTTAACTTCAGAAATTGGTACAGACTCTAACGTCGCGCTTCCGTTCTTTCTATTTCTAATGGTTTCCCATAAGTGTTGTGGCCATGGTTCTTCCACTTCTGGAATTGGCATTATAGTCATTGACTTAGCATCATCAGCGATGTTCGGCACCACTCAGTGATCCAATGACAATATCGTTTCAGGCCTGGGTCCGCTTACTTGTTCTTATTCATCGATCTTCGGTTTTTCTTGCTCTTTGTGAATCATCACTTCTTGTTCTGGGGTTCTAATCGCATTAGGTTCCATCAATGCCTGGGCTGTTTCAATAAGGTGTTTACACATTTCCAAATGCTTCGTTTTCACTTCTGGTTGAGGATAAGTCAACCATCTCTGCTCTAAGGTTTGGTTTGTTTTTAGCCTTGCTTCATACGCTTGTAATAGAGTATCTAAAGGCTCTAGCACTTTCTCGACCTGAGGATGCTTTCCTCGGCTTGTTGTTGTCCTCAGCAGTTTTACTATCTCTCTCTTGTTTCAGTTGTTCTTTCGTTTCATGTAATTCATTTTGCATGGCAATTTGGGTTTTAATCCTTCTTGCTTTCATTCTGTCACGCTTCGCCTTCCAGGATTTCCGTTGTGTTCTCACAGATAAACTCTCGTTTTTTGTGGGTATTGGCAACTCGACCTTTTCTTCCAATGGCTTGTTTTTCTCTAAGTCCTTGTGTTGGGCTCTGGTTACTGGTTACCACATTGATTTGGATCACGGGTTCGGTTTTTGATCCACTTCTTGCACTTGGTAACACCCCCACAATATTCATAGTTGCTTTTCCCTTGTTGTCCGGATTTCTTGGGCAATCTGGCAGTATGTGATTCACGCCACACCCGTCACAAAACCCAAAAATTTTCACTCTTTCGCCTTTGAAAGGACAACTACGCTCCCAATGATCTCAACTTCCACAGTTATAGCATGGTCCAATTGGTGGTTGATTTTGAGGAGGTGGTGCCATAGGTTGTCCCGCCCTATTAGGATATCCTCTTGGTTTTTAGTTCTGGTTCGCAATGAACATTAGCGTTCTTTCGTCCACCAAATTGATCCCTCAAAGGTTGTGTTACATACGTTGGTGGTGCCATACCCTCGTTATTTCCCCATGGTTGATAGGCTTCGTTTGCGTACATCTGTGGTTCAGGTTCACTTACGTAAGGCTCATTCGGTTCCTCGTAATACGAAATTTGAGGTGTATTATTTGTTCCTAGTGATGCTTCATAAGGTTGAGCATACCTAATCATGGCCCTATTTTCCTGTGGTAATGGAGGTTGTTGACCCAACACAGGTTGAGGTCTGTCTGCTCCTGCTACCATATTCACATTTGGCCCAACTTGATATCTTGGAGGAGGTGGTTGGGGTGGTCCTGTTGGAGGTCCATACGGCCTTTCCCTCACATAGTTTTTGTTGTAAAAACACACATCCATGCCATGGTTCGTCCATTTTTTCTCTATGGCGCACCATTTCAGTACTCGTCCATTTGCAACTGGTGCTCCCGGCTGTCGTGTGCACCATGGCATCGGGTGATCCCCCCCACAAATTCCACACTTCCTCATCTGAGACTGTCTCATCACCGGATTTGATCTCATATATTGCTGCATTCTCTTCGTTACTTCCTCTATCATTTGGTTAGTTGTCAGCATCAAAGAAGCCTGAGCCTCTTTCCTGGTAGAGGGTTCACTCTTAATAGATGAAGAGCCACTGGTTACTAAATCAGTATCCTCTGACACTTCCCCATATGCTTTGCAGTTATCAACAAGATATAACGCTTCCCTTGTAACTTGTTCAAATGTGCTATAGGCTTTCAAGTGAAGGTCCTTTTTCAAGGTTTCGTTTCTAAGTTCTTCAATGAAGAGCAGAGACAATCTCTCGTCCTACGGTAATTCTCTCCTTGGGCACCTCTCAATGTATTGCTTGAATCTCAAGGATGCTTCCTTCACTTTTTTGTTCTCCTTTTGTTTAAAAGCATATATCTGTGATACAGTATTATGCTTTATACCCCGTTTTAAGAATTCCTCCGCGAACTCCCGTAATACATGTCAATATTTGGACAAGTTTCAGGGTTCAAAGGTTGAAACCATGTTAAGGCCGTCCCTTCCAAGGTCAACCCGAATCCCTTATATTGAGTATGGAAATCAGAGATCTGCTCTGCTCTTAAGACTTGCTTAAAGAGCGACACATGGGCATATGGTTCCCCTGATCCGCTATACTTCTTTGGCATGCACTTTGCTACCTGGGATGGCCTCATCCGTCTATGGTCTGTAACCAATCTCAATGCTCCCATGTCTCGACTTAATTGTTCTCGTACATCATGGATATCGTGGGTTGCTCTCGGTGGCTCCCCTGCCACGAATCTACTACTAGGAGGTAAATATGATGGTACGGCTGCAAATGTCAGACCTACTCTGGTATGTGTAGAGATAGGAACCGCACTACCCCAATTCGTAGCCATTGATTCTCTGGAACGTAATGTTCCCATGGGGCTTGGCATAGAATACTGAGGTCGAGTGAAAGAATCAGCTACATGAGTCCTCTCTCCACCTGTTGCCATCAGGTCTGGCATGACAGTTGTAGGTGCTGGTCTCAGTGGGCTTGGAGTGACATAATAATGGTGGAGTAGTCCCCCAAAGTACGTATATCCTTCCAACTCCTTTTTATCGATTTCTACACATCATCTTCCATATTTGTCGTATGCAACGATTTTCGTTTCTAATCCCTCTGTGTAGGTGAAGACATAAAGTCTTTTCCGCTCTGTCAACTCATCGACGTAGGGTTCCTCGCATCTATAATAGAGATCTTCCTCTCCATTATTATACTTGTATAACCCCACGTAGACGTTGTTTGTGTTGACTCTCAAAGTTTCGTTTTCTCGCCTTAACCTTGCATTAGGGAAGCTCATTGTTGGTGCTTTCTCCTTAGGTTCCTCATCTACTTTGGCTTTCGCGCCCATCAATCCCCACTTGTAGACAATGTTAGGATTCAAGACTACCAAGTACATGATACCTTTGTCATCTAGATACCTATCTACGCTATAGCTCACAGGCACTAAGTTCTTGAACTCACTTGGTCTATCTTCTATTTTCACACAATAGCGGTCCATACCATCTTTGTAGATCTTGGCACCTTGCTTGTTGTCGTACTGATACTTGATGAACAATAGCTTCATTTTGGTTGAAGGGTTTGATGGTCCTACTGCCATGTTTTCTCTTTCGTTTAGGTTTAAATGTCCCAAGTTTTCCGTGAAATACTCGTAAGATTTCTCTGAAGAAGTATCGGAAATACTTTCTTCAAGGATCGGCTCTAACGGTCGTACTACACCTTGGTTTACACTCTCCTTTGTTGATAAAACACTTGCTTCATCCACTAAATTTCGGTGTTGGTTGTTGATTTGTTTTCCCGATCTCAAAAACATGAAGAAAGTGGAATTTATCGCTGAATCCAAACCTCTTACCTGGAGATGGAGTGATCTTCCAACTCTCACGACTGCATGGATTGTTACTTGATCGGTCTCTGCAAATGAATACACTTGATGGCTAGGAGATCACTGTATCATTCCAACTGTCAGCAGATTCAACAATTTCACACTGACTTCAACACAATTTAGCTTGCAGACTATTGGCAGTATGTCCAATTTGGGTTTTGACAACTCCTTAAATAGTCTAGGTCTATGAACATGTAAAATATGAGTCAATCTAGGCCAGAGGTACACCGATCGCGATCATAGTTTTGAGCCCAAATTCGATGAAACTTCACCAGCTTGTTCACTAGGATATTTTAAGGCCACCCACCTCATACTTTTGTATTCTGACTCCAAAAAGTCAAGCTTTTACCAGTTCTTGGTTAGATGTGTCTGTTTTTCTGAATCAGTCAGTTTGACTTCATTTTGGTGTTTGTTTTGGGATATGAAAGCTATCAGGGGTTGTCCTGTGTACAGGCTCTCCCTCTGCATGGTTTCTTCCCAGTTTTGATGTGTTTGGTCTACTGAAAGTCAATTTCTAGGCCAATTTAGCAGTTTTTGACTTGGGTTTGTATTCAGATGGTATGACAGGTATTTTGAGGTTTCTGGCTCTTGGTCCTGTATACTTTATATACACCTGAGAATCTCACAGATGAAATTTGGTCAAAATCTAGCACTTAGGTACACCGATCGCGATCGTAGTACAATGCCCAAATTAGACCAAATTTGGCATGCTTGTAGACACTGATGTTTTAAGGCTATCCCCCAAGTCTTTTTGCATTTGGATCACCAAAAAACAAGATTTTCCAGTTTATGGGTCTGTCAGGCTAGTTTTACCCAAGTGGCTTGATTTCCTTGAGTTTTGATGTTTTTGGGTGTGGTTGCTTTAGACAAACTTGTTTAGAATCTTATCAGGAAGGCACATGTCAAATCTTGTACACTTCTGACACTGAGGTACACCGATCGCGATCGTAGTACCTGGGCCAAATCTGATGAAATTTAGTCTGCTCCCTCTGACAAGTGTTTTACAGTGTTTTGTGCTACGTCTTGGTGATTTGAATCGTAGTACCTGGGCCAAATCTGATGAAATTTAGTCTGCTCCCTCTGACAAGTGTTTTACAGTGTTTTGTGCTACGTCTTGGTGATTTGAATCAATATCAACCCTGTTTGGTCAAATCTTCTAAATTTCAGAGTCTTATGGTCTTTTTGCCAAAGTTGGTTTCTCGACTCCAACTTTTGCCCCAAATCTGACTAGAATGTGACTTACTTATCCTACTCCTGAGTACAGAAATGAAAGAACATAAAGAAATGAATCAAACAAAACAAACAAGACGGATTTCGGGTGAGATTTCAGTACTCAATCGAATTAGAGAAATCGAAGAGCAAAAATGCTTTGAACACTCTCACTCACAGCTCCCTAAATCTCCTAAGAGAGGATCTAGCCGGTCCACTGACTCTAGACTCCACTAGGCTCTAAACCCCTGTCTAGCAGCCTAACTGAGGTGTAAAATGGATTTGTGGATTGATCTTCTTTTAAGGAAGCTAACTGCGCACTCGGTCACTCATCACCTAAGGTGCATTCCCCGGCAGCGGCGCCAATGTTTGCGGGTCGCCGCGACGGACATCCATAGCATAGCTCTCATGCATCAACATAAAATATCAATAAAAGGAAAGCGACCAGGATAAGGCATGGAAACTCACTAGGTTGTCATTCCTAATGAAGTAAACTCGATGAGATGCAACTACTAACTCTACAAGAAAATCATACGCACTAAAGCCAAGCAATCTGCCTATGTCCTTCTACACAGCTCTACAGTCATCACGCTCGTTTACCATGCAAATCATATCGGATTCGCACGAAACTTGAAGGGAAGCTACAAGGGACTATTAGGAATATATCCTATCACTGTCATAGCATTCTAGAGAGGTACAAAGATCGTGATCGTTCATCCCAAAGTTAGCAAAAACAGCGAACAGGTGATCCTAAAGGGTCGTTTTAGGGTCCCTAAAGCCTCTCCTAGGGTCAAAACAACATAAAATATGCGTTTAAATATTCAAAACAGCGATTTAAGGTCTCAAACTCGTACTTAAAAACCTACACCGAATCTTGAATGATTACACTTGAATGGAAGAGCAAAGTAAGAGGAACACAATGCAATAAACGAATCTGAATTTGGATTACTGTAGCCACAGTAGCGAAGATTACAAGTTGGAGCAAGAAGAAGCTCTCAAACGTACGTTGTCTTCTCGGTTTGTGATAAAAGACGATTGTGTTCAAACTTACAAAATTGACCTTTATAGTTTAGGTCTTTACAAATGGCTTGTCCGGCCAAAAGCTCCTAAACTTCTAACTGGCTCTCTAATATACAATTGCTCCCAGAAAAATAATCATAAATTCTTTTACAAGTTCTCGGCTTAGAGATGCTCTCTTACAAAAGAATTTTACAAGGGTTTCCAACAAAAATGTGACTCCTTCTCTGGAGACCGCAGCTTCGTCCGCCAAACAATGATGAAAATTCGTAGAGTTTTCCATGTCTTTAGGGCTTGCCATTGCCATGAAGGCTAGTCCACCATTGACGAGTAGATTTCTAGAAGTACATAACTACATGGTGTAGCTTGGAGGACTCTGTGAAGCCCTCATCTCCAAAGTCCACATCAAATTGTTAGATGAAGGACAATATTTGTCGGTAGCACCAAAGATGCCATCATAAGTGAGAAAAGAGATACTCTTTCCTCCCTCTTTGAACTTCTTGAGCTTTTGGGACCTTCACCATGCAGGGTAAAATTTTTGATGTCCTCCTCTCTTGTATACTCTAGGAGAATAGTTATTGCTTTTGTCAAAAGGGGCGGAAGGTGAAGAAGAAGGAGAAGGGGTGCCTCTTTCTTACCCTTTTCTTACTTTGTTTCCTCTCTTCCCTTTTGGAGTGACGAGCATAAGGACTATGGGTTGACCGTTTCCTCTTGGGAGGAGTTGATCATCCTCAAGACCGCCCTCTTCGTGGAGCCACATCTTCAGAGGAACTTAGGGATTCACTTCTTCTTGTTCTTTGGATTTCTCCTCTCTTATGGGAGAGAGACTTATTTTGGGGGTCTCATCAAGAGGCCTCCTAAGCTCTCTCTCCTCTTTGAGAGGAAGGGAAATCCCATAAGCACAAATTTGTTGAGTAATTTTGGCTTGCAAAGCAGGGTTGCTCATAGCTTGCTGCAACGTCCTAGTAACAAGATAATTGACAAACATGGGGGCATCATCATTAGCACCTACATGTGAAAACTCAAAGTTATCAATGTTCATTCTACTCTCTTGGTTATTGTCAGCCATGCTAATTAAACTTATGTATAGATTACTTTGTGCTTTGGTACCCTCAAAAACCTTAGTCGCTACTCTTCATTACCTTTAAAAATCAGTTCTCAAGCAGCCACACCTGTGGTCTAGATATTGTTGATTGCAAAGACTAGTAGAGAGGGTCTAACATTGGTTGGTTGATTATGGTTCATGTTGAGCTTACTCATAGCTCAATAATGGTTAAGCAAAATGCAATCCCCGAGAGGCTCCATTATTAAAACTATAGTTCCCAATGGTGTACCTTGAACTAAGTCCTTCTCAACGAAGATAATAGATCCTTGTCCCACTTACCCTATTGCAATAAACAGGCCCAACATTTCATGGACAAATTAAGGACCTCTCTTCTTAAGCAAGAAAAGAGAAACCAATAGCTCTGATACCAATGTAATGGAAATGGTCTATGAACTTTGAGAATAGCGGAATTAGGAGAATTAGAGTGAGCATTTTTGTGAGACTACTTTGAGAGCATAGAGGGTGAACTTAATTAGCATTAGTAACATAACCATAATACTTAATTAACTTCGAATGAACAATACTTTTGCAAGAGAGAGAGTTTAGAGAACTTGACAACAGTTGAGGATCGGATTCATGTGGAGCCAATTGTTACCATATACATTTGGTAGTGATGTGTGTGAACACACTAGGACCGCCGAGGCATTTTTTTCCCTCTTTAGGAGGTTTTTTCCCCCGAGCATTGTATATACGCCCATCACTCTAGGGCTCTCTATCTTTCCGTTGCACACTAAGTAACACACTTTCTATTGTGTATCTTGAGCTTCCTTTGTCTTCTCCAAGCTGTGTGCATTTCTCTGCAACCCTAATTCCAACAATTGGTATCAGAGCACGTTACGTCCTCCCGAGCTTAGTCGTCAGCTGCTCTAGCACACGCCTGCTCACTTTCTCCGACGTCAGTGAGGTTTGGCAAGCGTTTGCAGGTCGATAAAACCTTTGAGAGAAGGTCGAAGAGCTCAGTCTGATCAGATTTTTGATTCGGGCTCATTTTGGCCTCCATTTCCACTACAGGCAGTACTACATGGGCTATTTCGTCATTTTGTGCAAAATTTTTGTCAGTATCTTTTTTTGCATAACATGTGTCTCATAGTCTTCTACGGTTTGTGCTATATAGCACGTGTTGTTCCCGCTCTGTTTCTCCTATTTTCAGGTAGTTTTCACATCCAGTGCAGCATTTACCATGGCTGACAACAACACAGATGTGTTCAAGATGTTTGTTGCTGAGGACAGGTTGGATGTGTTCAAGATGTTTACTGCTGAGGACAGTTTGGATGGGGACAACTACCCTATGTGGGCTTATATGATGCAACATGTTATTGTGCCAAAGGGCGTCTAGAACATTGTGCAAGGCATTGATATACGTCCTGGTTCTGAAGATGTAGGCGATGTTGAGGATGTTGTACGTCTTGCTGCTAGGATTGCTGCTATTATAGTTGTTTTGCCTACGACAAAACAAACTCGTTGGGATGTAAAGGATGCGTAGGCTCATGCATTGATTGCATTGTCTGTGAAACGCGCCATTGTTACTCACATTCATTCAGCAAAATTTGCAAAACAAGCTTGGGATATTCTAGTAGGTCTTTGTGCAAGCCGCAATGAGGCTAAAATTTCTTTGCTACATAAAGAGCTGGAGTCGAAGATTATGCATGAGGAAGATGATATGGACTCTTTCCTTGATGGTGTCAAGGATATCAATGAGCACCTTATTTCTGCAGGTGAATTCATTTCAGACAGTTCCCTTGTGCAGACTGTTCTTGATGCCTTACCAGATTCCTACTAGACTTTTGCTAGTACTTGGAGACTCATGACCCAAGGAAATCCTGAAGTTATCAAGTTTGATGCATTATACACATTTTTGTTGCAAGAGTCACTTTCCATTAAAAAATAGGACTAGGCAGCGTGCAGTTGAACAGGCTTTTATTGCTTCTCAAAGAAAGGGTGGTAACAATAATGCAGCCACTTCTTATGGTTCTGCTGCGAGTGGCAAAAATTTTGTTCCTAATGCTTTTGCTGGCAACAATTTGTCTGGAAATTCTGGTGATAAGGGCAAGAAGAAGATGCGTTGCCATTATTGTAAAGCTAATGATCACTTGATCAATTTGTGTCCTAAGTTGAAGGCCAAAGAGGCTAAGAAGAAAGAGGGTGGTTCCACTACAAATGCAGCCATTGTTGAGTCTTCTGTGAAAGGAGACTATGATGCTGATGTTGATGCAGAATGGGCTGCTGTCCATGATGCATGCTTGTCAATTGCTGCAAATTCACATGTGTGGTATTTTGACAGTGGTGCTACAAAGCACATTACCTCACATCGTGAATTTTTCATCTCTCTCGAGTCTGTCCCTCATGGGAATTCAATCACTTGTGCCAACAATGTCTCTTATCCGGTTTAGGGAGTTGGAAATATTGTGCTTACTGTTGCAAATGGCAGTTCCTTCACACTTGTTGATGCACTTTATGTACTTGGGATCAAGAAGAATCTCTTGTCTGTATCCGCACTTGCTAGACTTGGACTTGTAGTCAAATTTGTGGATGACAGATGTACAGTTCATGATCTCAGTTTTGGTGATGAAATTGTTGCATCTAGCCTTTTGTGTCGTGGGCTGTATAAGCTCACTTTGTATGAGAAGTGTGGACAAAATTTTGCAAATGTTGTTCCAGATTCAAGGGCTATTTTAGATGAAAAACTTTGGCATGCACGTTTTGGTCATCTAAATTTTGCCAGTTTGATGCGTTTGTAGAAATTTGATATCGTTGCTTCTTTGCCACCTCTTGAAGCACCTGCCAAACATGTTTGTGAAGGCTGTATTTTGGGTAAGAAGTAGTGTTCTAAATTTCCAAAGGATGGTTCAATTCGGGCCACATGCAGGTTGCAGCTTGTGCATAGTGATGTTTGTGGGCCCATGCAAACTCCGCCCTTGGGCAATTACCTTTACTTCGTGACTTTCATTGATGATTACTCCAGGTATGCATGGGTATTTCCGCTTAAAGCGAAGTCCGAAGTTTTTATGTGCTTCAAACAATTTCTGGCTATGGCTGAAAATGTCTTGAAATATACTATGGGCACCCTCCGTTCCGATCAAGGGGGGGAGTATATGTCTCATGAATTTAATGCATTTCTCGCTAGTCGTGGGATAAAACACCAATGTATAGTGCCTTATACACCTCAGCAAAATGGTGTTACTGAGAGGAAAAACAGGTCACTGACAGAAATGGCACGATGTATGGTCAAAAGTCAAGCTTTGCCGCATTCTTTTTGGCTTGAGGCCCTCGTGTGTGCCACTTATGTACTTAGCAGGTGTCCTACGAAAGCTTTGCAGTCTATTACTCCATATGAAGCATGGCATGATAGAAAGCATTCTATTGAGCGCATGCGTGTTTTTCGTTGTTTGGCATATGCTTTGGTGCCACAAACACAACGTAGAAAATTGGATGATAAGGCTGTCAAATGTATTTTTGTTGGTTATAGTGCTAAAATCAAAGGTGACATGTTATATCATCCACAAACAAAGCGTATTCTTGTTTCACGGGATGTACTGTTTGTGGAAGATTCTGGTCAACCCTTACTGTCATGTACTAGAGACAGTAATGTAAGCTCACATGACATTTATGAAACTTTGTTGCCTCTTTTCAGTGGTGGAAATACGAATGTAATTTCCAATGAGGCAAATGTACAGCCTATGGGGGTTTCTGAAAATGTTATAGATCAACCTATTACTGATGTAGATGTACATGATGTACTTGATGACGAAAGGGCTGAAAATGAGCAGGCTAGAGGTATGCCAAAATGGTTGGTGTACACTTTGCGTGACAAAAAATTGGATGCACCTTTATCTAGTCATACTCGTTCAGGCTCTCGCCATGCATCTTATGCATCAGATTGTTATGCTTTGGCTGTGTCTAGCTTACACTGATGTTGAGCAGCCTCTGTCTTTTGATGAAGCACAGAATTCAAAAAATTGGATGGCTGCCATGCAATCAGAATATGATGCACTTATAGAAAATGACACATGAACTTTATGTGATTTTCCTCCTGGCAAAAAGGCCATTGGTACGAAGTGGGTTTACAAGTTGAAACGCAAGCCGGATGGTGAGATCAATCGCCATAAGGCTCGACTTGTTGCAAAGGGTTATGCACAACAAAAAGACATAGATTATGAAGGGACTTTTGCTCTCACTTGTCGTATGACTACTCTGCATTTTCTATGTGCATTGGCAACTCATTTTGATCGGGATGTACATGAATCAGACATTGTTACTGCTTTCTTGAATGGTGATATATTTGAGGAAATTTATGTAATGCAGCCTCGTAGTTTTGTCATAAACGGACAAGAGAACAAAGTGTGCAGATGTAAGAAGGCTTTTTATGGGTTGAAGCAATCTCCTCGTGCTTGGTATGGGAAAGCTGACACTCATTTGGTCAAACAAGGATTTTGTAGCAGTCCAACAAAAAGCACATTGTATGTAAAGCATGAGGGTGATGTACTTCTCATTGTGGTTCTTTATGTCGATGATTTGTTGATCATTGGACCAAATGAGAGACATATTTCTGAATTTAAGGCTGATTTGAATGCTACTTTCAAGATGAAAGATTTGGGGCTGTTGCATCATTACTTGGGTATCCAGTTTAAGCAGTGTGATGGTGGTATTTCCTTGTGTTAGAAAAGTTACATAGAGACATTGCTATGTAAGTTTGGACTTGAGGATTGCAAACCTATCGCCACTCCCATGGAAACACGTCTACATGATGCTGGCGATCCTGCTGATGTCACTCTTTACCAAATTTCTATTGTCTTCCTCATTTATGTATGCAACACGAGGCCAGATATTCAGTTTGCAATCTCATAGGTCAGCAGATTTATTCATAGCCCAGGGTCTAAGCATTGGCAAGCTGTCAAGAGGTTTTCCGCTACCTTAGTGGCACTCTACATCTTGGCTTGTTTTATCCCAAGGGGGGATCATTGCCGCCAGACTTACATGCATTTTTGACTCAGATTGGGCTGGTTGTTTTGACACACTAGTGTCCACAAGTGGTTTTTGTTTCATGCTTGGCAGTTCATGTATATCATGGTTGAGATGGAAGCAACCTACTGTGGCCACTTTGAGTTGTGAGGCTGAGTACAGGGCAGTCTTCACAGCTACGGTTGAGTGTGTATGGCTTAGACGCCTTTTTGTTTAATTTGGGTGTTGGACAGGACACTGCCAACACTATCTACACTGACAATCAGAGCGCATTGGCAGTTGCGAGGAACCCAGTTGTTCATGCTTGCACAAAGCACATTGAGGTGCATTAACACTATGTCAGGGAGAGGCTCTTAGCAGGAGAGATCAGCTTGGCTTATGTGGCAACACAGGACAACCTTGCAGATCTTTTCACAAAGGCATTGTCTTGTGAGAAGCTTGAAGCTTTTCGCAAAGCTTTGGGCTTACTCCCCTTTGTGGACTGATCATATCCTTAGGGCATGCCACTTCCCTTTACTCATGTGCTAGCTCTCGTTCACCACATCACTTCAGGGGGGATTTGTTACCATATACATGTGGTAGTGATGTGTGTGAACACACTAGGACCGTCATGGCATTTTTTTCCCTCTTTAGGAGGTTTTTTCCCCCGAGCATTGTATATGCGCCCATCACTCTAGGGCTATCTATCTTTCCATTGCACACTAAGTAACACACTCTCTATTGTGTGCCTTGAGCTTCCTTCGTCTTCTCCAGGCTGTGTGCGTTTCTCTACAAGCCTAATTCCAACACCGATCCCCCCTCCAATAGGCTTTTGTATTATAGATTCTCCCATCAAGAGAGACTAGGTACAATATAAACTTTGTGTCCTTGTGATCTAGGTGATGCAATGATTGATGTAGAAGGAGCCTTGATAGCTTAAGGATGTAACAAGAAAGGTAAAGGTAAGAAGAAGAAGAAGAACAAGAACATCAAATGTTACCATTGCCACAAGAAAGGGCACAGAGAATCAAAATGTAGAAGAAGAAGCGAGACGAGGCCAAGAGGGAGAAACAGAGAGCCTCAATTGTAGTAGTAGCCTCTCACGAGACGGCGAGGACCGCTCTTGTCGCGACGACGGACCACGCTCTTGCTACATCGCAGTCAAGTACTTGGGTTGTTGACAGTGGAGCCACCACTTACATGACTCACGAGCATAACATAGACTGTGTAAAAAGCATTAACCATCCCCGGGCTCAGTCCCAAGGCCTCAAACACCTTCAAAGGTGGAGAGAGCTAGCGGGGAATGAGGATAGGGAAGAGGAAGAAGAAACATTCAGTATTTGTATGGTTGAGCCACCTGACAAAAAGTGAATGAAAAATCAAAGAGGTAATACATACATCCTTTAAACTAGTCAATCGGAGGATATAATAATTGTGTGTATGTATCCCAAATAGATAGTTAGATTAACACCTAATAATCTAATTTTTATGTCTCTTTGCCAAACCCTTGGACATAAATCGACAAAGCAATATTATGTCTTTGTGCCTATGTGTGTGTATTGGAGTATTAAACTATATACATTTTACACAATTTGAACAATATATTCAAAAAGATCTATGACAAATATTAATAAAAGAGATTACATACATATTTTTTACCAAAAAAATTTATGTATATTTGAAATGGAGTTTTGATGTTTTATTACATCTAAGTAATAAAAATGAAGTAGCAACATAGGAAAAAGTATCCTTGCCAAAAATATTGTTTGAAAAGCACTTGAATTCACCGATAAAAGAAGTCAAAATCCTTACTTACAACCATCATGCAAATAAAAAAATCGTTAGCATTTTTGTATAGGCATGGAATGTAGGTATAGGACGGACCCGACAGTTGTTATCCATGTCCCTCTTATCCATGTATTCAAAAAACAGATTGAAGAAGTAAGTAACTTCTTGTATAGAGCCAAAAGAGCTAATGGTTAGAAAGTCTAATGATGTGTATGTAGACTTTGTCTATGGAATACCTCAAACCAAGTAGACGGGAAAGAAAAAACTTCTATCTTTTATAGCTTTATGAAGTGGGTCATAATTGCTTATTGTTGGGCATAGACAATTGTAGTTCATAGATGATAGAAGTATTTGTGATTTTGAGTAATACCTTTTAAAGCTTTATTTGCTTGAATAACATATTTTGGTACTTTATTCATAACTACCAAAGTAGAACATTATCTTATAAATTTCTATACTAGTAAATGTATGCAATCTATTCACAGTCATTTTTTTTGAGCCAAAATGTTATTGGCTTAGAAAGAGGGGAACTCTTAATTATTTGTATACAAACTTTTGTTTGTGAAACAATTAGAAAACCAGTAATTATGTAACAATACTCTTTAACCTAGTGCCGGGAAAAATGTTTAGCTATAAATTACTTGTACTAAAAAAAAGATTTTAATGCTTTATTTGATTGACTATCTTTTTTGTAGGGATTTAAAAGTCTTAAATAGAGCACTATATTCAATCTACTATTATGCTATCCTATAACAAGTTCAAAGTTGTCATCAAAATTAACCAGATTGTGGCTATTAAAAAGGGGGGGGGGGGATCTGTCACCCTCTTTATTTTTGCAGTGTTAAGGCAGAAATGAGTTTTAGTAGCAAATAAAAGGACAATATTGAAAAGCAAACAAATTGTAGTAACCTGGGAGGTTGAGGCCAAAGTGATGTTATCGACGACAAAAAAAGTGTCCGCCATGAAGTCGTTAGCGTGATCTCGTCTGTCTTCTAATAAGGTGGTGTGCAGTGATTTTTGGCTGGATAAGCAAGTGCGTGATACCAAGATTCTTATAATCTTTTCAAGTTAAACTTGTTGTGACTCACTACATATACACTATTATTGATGTTTTCTATATTCTCTAAGGAGTTTATCAAAGAGGTGAAGAGGCGTTCTCAGCAATTAAAGAAATTGTTAATACGCATAGGAGATTAAATGAATGTATATCACAGGATAAGGCCATACATAGGGAGTGTGTATGAGAAAACATCAACTTCGTGGTCGTGTTTAAGTAGGTTTGTAGTGTGTGTGTATGAGTATGTATTCGAGCGAAAGAGAGATGGAGAAATATCGACCTCAATTATTTTTCGCAACCTGTCATTGTGAGCCGTCTCTTTTCCTAGGCAAAAGTAAACGTGTGCCAAAGAGTGCTCCAAATTTTGTTTTTTCATGCTTGTGAGGGTGTGTGTCTTTGTGTGTTTATGAGTGAATATTGCCAAGCGAAAACTGTACCCGGCCCGTTTTGCTGCAGTAAGCAGCGTGCGCACGTGTGTGTGTGTGTGTGTGTGTGTGTGTGTGTGTGTGTGTGTGACCAGACAAGGGATTGCAATCACAAAGTGGCAAGGAGGTTGCTATGGTATAAGGAAGCCCGCGCTACTGCAACTAGCTAGCCACGTGATAATATCACTGCAGATGGTTCCAGGTGACAACGTTGAAAGAAAACCTTAAAAACTTGTATTTTGAGTATTCCCCAAACAAAGTTAATAATTAACAGTTGTTCCCATAGCACCTCTCCAGTTCTCCTCCAAGCTAGATTAACTTGTGTCCTAGCTTAATATCAAGCTTTTTTTTGAAAAAAGGTTGGTTGAGGATAAGGAAAAAGGAGGAAATTCCACCGTTATATAGGGGTTAAAAAACCTTTCAACTTGAATTTCTTTAAAATTTCCTTTTTGGTGGATTCCAAAAAAAGGCGCATTGTTTGCTTGGAAAATTGATTTTTCCTTAAAGGTGTTTGTTAGTTTGGCAAGCCTTAAAGGTATCTATTGCGACGACCTTATCATTGCGTGGTAAGTTATAACAGGGAGCAATTGTCTATCTTACCTGTTGAGCAAAGGTAGGTATAAATTTCAAACGTATTTATGGGTAAAAAAATCATGTATGCTTATGTGCTCCTAGTTTTTAGAGTTTAACACTGAATGTCACATTAGGATTTATGACAATGTGTGTGCGTGTGTGTGTGGGAGAGTATACGTTTGGTATCGGAGCTATGATGGGTGCCACCTTAAACAGGCCATGGCAGCTTAAAAGAGCGCAGAGGAGATTTAACGAGAGAAGGAGAGAGAGAGAGAGAGAGAGAGAGAGAGAGAGAGAGAGAGAGAGAGAGATTCGACACAAGAAATAAAAAGCACGCTTGTATTGTTGACTATTTGTGTGAAACCTTTACATATAAAAAGAGATTAGCCACACAAACTTCTAAAAATAATTGAAGCTTTCTCGCATGCCATAAGGGAATGTTCCCACGGGCTGGAAACAAAATAAATGAGGGCTCGAAAACCCAACAATCCCCTTTGGTGTACTCGTTAATCGTGAGTTTTATGTTCTCTAACAACCAAGGATTTTGGTGCATCTATAACCTGGTGCTATGATAGTGAACCCCCCTTAAACAAATAGGGTGTAGGTCAAAAATTAGCTACCAATAAATGGAGTTTTTGGTTTATAGCCAAACCTTGGGTTTAAGGTGTACCCAGTAACCTCACAAGAAGCAAGAAAAAAATTGGGCTGAGAACAAATGTTTTTGGGAGGTCTTAACACTTACGTGTGGCAGTGTCTAGCCCGTACAAGTTTTAATCATGGCATGTCTGACAAAATATAAAGTAAATGAGGCTTTGAATAAAAAGTGTATGATTGTTTTGATAATAGACAAAAAATTCTATGACACTAAGTAGATAAAAATAGTTTGTGAAGTCTTGTACCACAATCTTGAAGCAGATCTTCATGTTCTGCATCTGTTGATGTACCTCTTGGTTCTAGAAGTAAACCGTTGGCTTTTGAATGTTGTTCATCTTTTTCCAAATCAACATGTAGTATTGGATCAAGCTCCATCGAGCTATTCTCTGTCCTATCTAGTTCTCCAGTACCAGATAGCTCTTTATCTGCTACGCCCGTCCATATATTCATAGGCCTTTATTATCATGTTCAAAAACTGCTCATCCAAATCCTTGAAGGTAGAATACTCATTGGCTTGCTCTCATTAACAAGCTACTTCAGATAGCATTTCAGAATGCTCTTGAATGGGTTGTATGCACCTTAGACCAAGCCTTTCAAAAACAGCTATTGTAGACAGCCTTGCAAAAATTACCTCAGTAGGCGTTTTGAAACACAGTGCCTTGTTGTCTGCGAACAGCATTTCGAGATGCTTTGCCTTGCAGCGTTTTGAGAGGCGTTAACACTGCCCGGGGGGTCCACTCTATATACAAAACAAGACACCACCTACGAGCAGAAAAATTCGATAAAACCCATATATATGACTCCCTGGTACACACTGGTGACCAATCGCTCTACAAGTAATCAACCCGGGCCAGGTCCCCCTCCCCCCATGAATATGATACCCCCCTCCCTTATTTTTAAGCTTAAGAGATAAATTGTTGGGGGCCTACCCTAGCTTATACGCTTATGTAGCTTGTTAAAAAAACCCCTCCCTTGCACTTACATGGTGTGGTAAGTTTCCCTTGGTGAATCCCCCGGGTAACAGTGCAGCTCAAAGCCCTTTTGAGATGCTCTCCTATCGGCTATAGATTTTGAAGCCTTTTTAACTGTTGCTTCAAAATATCTACTACAACCACCAGTTGACGTCAAGCCTTGGTTTGGGAAGCGTTTTGATATGCTTACAGTGCTCTTGCCCCCGCCTACAGCACAACGTGTTGATATGCGCCTCTTGTGGTGACACCAACTCCCTCCTGGGCTGTTGCCCTCGCCAGCAAACGATGCACCCTCTTGATATGTGCTACCTACAACACCTTATGACCTAGAGCTCTAACAACATCTTGATAAGTGCCCCGCCTAGGCTCTAATACCAGTGCTGGGTGTCGGAGCTATGGTGGGTGCCGCCTTGAACAGGCCATGGAAGCTTGAGGGAGCATAGAGGAGATTTAACGAGAGAAGGAGAGAGAGATTTGACACAAGAAATAAAAAGCACCCTTGTATTGTTGATTATTTGTTTAAAACCTTTATATATAAAAGAGATTTTCCATGCAAATCTCTAAGCATAAATGAAGCTTTCCTACATGCCATAAGGGAATGTTCCCACGGGCTGACAACAAAATAAATGAGGGCTTGGAAAACCAATAGTATACCCCCCAAACTAGCCCCCTCCTTGCTTTGGTCGACCCCCTCTTTTAGCACTAGCTTGCACTTGATTGGACCTCCTCAAGCCTGGCCAATCACATGCCTAGTGCATATCAAGCAACAAGGGTAGCATTAAGACAAGTGTCCTTCTTACCCCTTTGAGAGAGGGGGCTTGAATAATGATTCAAAAATTAACTAAATAAAATATTTTCTCATTGGACCCTCTGAGAGGCCAACTAATAGGCTCTAAGCACCTTATGAAGGCAACATGGAGAGGAGCTTGACATGTGTCCTTGTTGCCTCCTTGGTTTAGGCTTGCCTTGTGTGAGGGTGTGTGTGTTCTCTCTCATGCCCTATACTTGTAGGGCTCGCCCCCTCCTTGTAGGGATACTTGTTGAATTTTTCACACCTCAATCCCCTCAACCTTGGGCCCGGTTCCGACCACAAGCTGAGGCCTTAAGCCTCTCAATCTTGGGCCGGGTTCCCACCTCAAGAACAACCCTAGTCAAGCACGACAAGCAGCTTAAGCTTGGGCCAGGTTTCCACCTCAAGCACGACTCTAGATTACCTAAGGTCCAAGGCTTTCCATACTAACTATTGGAGGTCTTTAATGAAACTAACCCTAAGTTCTTTTAAGATCCATTAGCATTGCTCTTTGATAGACCATCTCCCGTTTGGACCCATTACCTTTGGTCCCGTGCTGAGATGCATCTAAAGCACATATCCATATTCTAACTCTTGTTCCCATTTATTCTCTCACATTAACTAATCAATTTAATATGAGAAAATCATTTGGGTATCGTGGAGATGGGTATGGAGGGAGCTTTTAAAGGAATCTTTTGAGGGATCTTTTTCCTATTCCTCACTTGAGCAATCTTTTCAAGAAAAATCTCTCCACGCTACTGTTGGAGAGAGCTTAATGAAGGAAACTATTTTAGCTATTTATCAAACCCTTAGAATATTCAAACTACCATTGTCTTTGATAAAAACTATGCTTGAAACATAATTGAAGGACAATAAGATACAGTCCACACTTTTAGGAGATGTGAGCCCCGACAAAAACCACAAATTTAACTTTGAACATAGCATCCAGTATCAAAGAAATTTGTTACACACAAAGTAGACAAATTGTAAAACAAGTTCAAGCCAGTACATAGCATCTATAAATAAATAAATAACATATGCTCAAAGTAAACATAGTGCAAAATAATTTTCACTGAGAAAATTTTCAAAACAAAAGACATTACAGCTTCATTGAATACAGTTCTAATAGCTCTCCAATTTGCCCCATCCTCATCTTCCATGAAACCTCTAATATTTGTTCAAAAAAAATGGTTTGTGCCTGTGTGTCTTCTTCTTTCATCTAGCAAATCTCTATTGTCTGCATTTCTTGGATCATATAAAGTGCATTGATTAAACATTGCCATGAACAAAAGCAAAAGAAGAAGTCATCACATCTTACGCAGGGTCATAGACATGGGTTGCCATTGTTGTCCACCTTGCTACTCTACATACATGATCAAAGCAAACCCAGCTTTTTTGGAGGTCTCCACTACCGTCTTGCTGCATTCTATTTACAAGTTCAACACCAGAACCTGGGCCATTGACTGTCATTTTGAACACATGACATCTTTTGCTATGATCTATGGATTGTCCTGGAAAAAGAAAATCGTGGAAATGCTTGTAGCAGCAACTATTTTTTACCCAAATCAATTGGGACTCTGCACCAAAACCAATACGTGCAGTTGTAGTTTCTCGCATCCAATGTTTGAATATGAGTTAAACAACAAAGATGCACGTAAGAACTCGTAGGCGGAGCAAAACCGTTAAATTTTCCAAACAACAATTCAATATCTCTGTGTATGAATCAATGGCTGCATCTCCTCTAGAACAGAGAGGAGCTCATTGCTGCACCGCTGTCCCATAACCATCTTCTTTGCAAGATTAAATTGCAAATGCCTAGGGCCAATCATTGGGATTTCAAACAACACACCTGACACAAGCTCTCTAGTCTATCTAATTGATGATCGCAAGTTTCCCTTCGCCACGGGATGATTGTGCCTTCCAAGGTGGATAAACAACCGAGTCCAGTTGTAATTAGCTAGCAAGTAATAGACAGTGCATGGACAATCCCGAAGAAGAATTGGACAGTTACCACAATGAAAGCAGCACAGTGTTCCATTTTTTGAGCTAAACATGCCTACAGAAGCAATTGATGTTAGCAATTTTCCCGTCCATGAAGTCTTGTTTGGAAACCCGTTCATTGCATTTATTGAACATGAGCTATTCTTACAAATGAGGTGACCACCACATTTACTTCTCTTGATCAAAGTTGGATACCTCATTCTAGAATGGACAGGCTAACCCAACAATGGCCATCACACTTTTGTTCCATCCCCAACATTTTGGGAACGCCATCCGGCACAACGTCTAGTTCATAAATGCGGTCCCCATTGTATATTTGAGGAAATTCGTCACCATGCTTCTTAATTGAACATCTGGAGATCATTTGGCTTAACTTGGGGTACATGTGACTATTTAATGCAGTATACTCTAATGTACTCTGTGTTATTTGCACATGACCATAATCTGCCCTTTTTTCTTTGTTTTCAGTATCTTCCTCTCTTAATATGCCCACCGTTCCTTTTTTACAGGGAAAAAAAGAATTTTTAGTCCTACCGAGAGATAGAGGGAAAGTGGGAGAGAGAGAGGGAGTGAAGGGATAAGTCAGGTGAAAGAAGGAGGGAGAGGGATTGAATTCATTGGGTATGTTTGGAATCTTACCTGGGAAATCAGTCCGTGCATGTCCATGCTTTCATGTCGTCCATGTCCAGGCGTGAAGAAATCCATCTCATCGGCGGCCGAATTTCAACTTATAGCAAGAAAACTCTCTAAGTTGGGCTGCACACGTAGTTTGCACAGGGGCAGTCGATGTTGGGGTTGCATTCTAGATTGTTGCATTGAGCTCTCACCAATCCTCCTCTTGTTGATAGACATGCCAGGCAAGCAAGTGTATGAGAGAGAGAGAGAGGATATCCAATAATTTCCAGCATCGAACTAGGCTCTCTCTCTATCTCTTACTTCCGCTCTCTTCTCTCCTGGCTCCAATATAACCAAGCGCTAGCGTCCATAAATTCTGTTGTAAAGGGATCAGCTGCAAATCACTTATAATTTCAACAGTATTTTTACTTGATCACTTGCAAACCAAGCGCTTATATTGTGTCAAGGAAGATCTTTACATTTTCAACTCTATTTTTACCTACTAAACAAGATGATTCAAATTAGCAGCTTGATTTTTGAATTCCTCCATCCTTCTATCTCCCTCAAACCCATCTTGAATGATGAGCGCTAGCGCTTACCATTCAAGATGGGTTTGAAGGAGATAGAGGGAAAGTGGGAGAGAGAGAGAAGGATGGAGCAGTTCATGGTAAAAGACGGAGGGATTGTGAAAGCTACCTTGCAAGCTCCTTATGATTTCCAATTTGCGTGAGCTCCTGCAGATTGTTTGGGTATGCGAGATGACTTTAACTTCAAACATGCGAGCACTCATGCAGAACCTTTGCCTACTGGTGCGAGCTTTGCTTTAATGAGATGGTAGGCACAATCTTAAAACAAAAAAAATAATATCAAGCCTATAAATTAGTCTCTCTCTCTCCATGAAACTAGGCAAGTGATGAGTCTGATAGATAGAGAGAGAGAGAGAGAGAGAGAGAGATTTATATTTTCTTGAGTTTGATGGAGAGAGAGAGATAGTTGTATATTTAAAAAGGCTTATTAGGGGGACATCTTAGGATGACCTCATACACAACAATGCAAAATATACGAAGCTATTGGTATTGGAAAAATAGACAAGAATTAAAATTTGGCCAAGCTTCATGGAAGAAGATTTCCGATTGGATGCTTTTTTGTTGCTGTGCTAGAGGTGTATGAAGGGAAGGGTGCTTCTCTGCCTCATGTCCCTTCTGGGAATGAGGAGATGGCTACTTTGAAGAAGGCGGAGGACAGTTTTTTTGCATGGCCTAGAAGTGAATTGGTAATGTCTGGTTTCAATTTTCTAAAGGCTTGTCATCGATATCCTCTAAGTGGAGAGTGTTGTGTGTACATCTGGAATGGGTTAACTTGTTGAGTGATCTTTGCTTTGCATCTTGTTAAATAGAGGGTCACCAAGACTGCAAGGATAGAACCAACACAAATATGACCATCAGCTACTGTCAACCACTACACTAGTAGCCAACCAGTCAGTATTGTCCCATCTCCACATGTTTCGATAGTGGAAAAAGCTAAAAAGGCTACGAGGGGTAAGGCAAAAGTGCACGAAGGGACATCTTCTGGGTTTGTGAGAGATGTTGTCAACTCCGATGAGTATATCGATGACAGAGAGATGGATGCTTACATGACAGGAGGGGCAAATGTCGGAGGGGAATTTCCCATTAACAAGGATGTCACTGTACGACAGGATATGTTGAATTCCAATTGTCTTTAGCAACTAGAAGATACCTTTTTGTTGGAGGGATATTATGAGCCCAAGGGATCCTTCATATGCTCTATCGATGCACCGGGCTATCCTAGCGTGGATGTTGATGACACAATCATTCAAACATGGGATCCATTGTGACGAATGGTCAATGAACAATTTGAGGCTGGAATCAAAGATACATGTTGGGGTGACCTTTGTGGATAAATGCTATATACATGGGATGGGAACCATAGGTTAGCCTCTTGGACGGAAGTTCTTAAATAGAGTGATTTTGGTTCTCTATGTGGTTAACTTGAATGCGTGTTTTGGGCATTAGGAGAAAGTTGGACTCACTTTTGGGCCTTTCAGTTCTAGAGAGAGAGTGGCTCTCGACCAATGAGGAAGAGGCTAACATTACATTGAAAATTGACATTTTGGAGTCAAGCTCTTTTAAAAAATGGGAGGAAATATTATTTTGGTTCATCAAATTGCACAATTTCACGCTTTCAAGGCATAAATGCCGTAAGTTGTACTAACTATGTACCAAGGAATTCCAGAACTTTCATTGAAGACTCTATCTAGTATCTTTGTTCCCGCCCAAATATGACTTTGAGTAGCTCTACTTCCCTCTCAAAACTTCCTCCCTTTTTCATATTTGCACTAACCTTTCTGTGCACAAAGCAAGCGGGTGAAAGAGGTCCTCATACAACATGCTTTCCAGCATGCAGACTTAAGGTTGCAAATATCTCCTCCAAGTTTTCCAAGGCATCGACCCAACTGTAAGTTATTTCAGCATCTCGCTTAGTGCATGATTATATTCAAATATTAAGTGGTGGATATCATCTTTGGTATGTTTCAGATATTTATCCATCGAATAGGATAGATTGGCAACCAGTTGAGAGCATAGTTGGGATTTTTGATGCTTTCCATGCGTTTATTGGTGAGCAAATGTACCGAGGAAGACAACACAAGGAACTACGTGATAGATTTGTTAGGCAATGGATTGTGTGTGTGTGTGTGTGTGTGTATGAGAGAGAGAGAGAGAGAGAGAGAGAAATTTTATTATCATTCTCGGAGGTCAAATATGACCTATGGAACCAAAGTTATATGTGATGTAGTATGTGTATGGCTGATGAGTGACTCTCGATGCTCCAAAATTGTAGTGATGAGAGTCACAATGGAGAGCCCACACTGTGGTTGGGAGAGGAAAGTTTGTAGGTCTAAGTTATGGCTGAAAATGTGAGAGAAGCAAGTTTGGATGTGACCAAAATCTGAGCAGTCTAGTAGTGTGTGGTAATCAAACTCTTGAACTTGCAGTGTTGCATATAATGGAATTTTCTTTTATGATATGTCATATGTGGAACCGAGAACTTCCATTGGTTGGGGTCGTGTAGCTCCTTTGTCACTTCTATCCTTTGACAACAAGGATTGGTCCCTGCCTGCTTCGCAAACTAGTGAAAGCTTCATGAATAAGTTGTTTCAGATATACAAAAGTTCCTCAAGTATTCAATTGCCACAAAAATAGTTCGGCTCCCACTATTTATGCCTCTTGAAGTGTTTCTAGATTTTTTCTTTGATGAGCAAATAAGAACTACTGCAACAATGTTCATTTGTAAGTCTGAGAGCTGTTTGGACTTTTTAGATGATAACTGGGATAGGAAATTAAACAATCACAAAACAAAATCTGTATTTTGCAAAAGAAGTCCATAATTTGCAAGTTCATTATAAGCTCTCAAATTTTCTTAGTATCGTTTTACTATATTAGATATCATCTTCTTAGTGGGCAGCTTATTCCACTCGACCAAGATACAGAGAACACCCTCGAGAACAAACCTTTATCAATGGAGCTCTACTTTTGAGACAGCCTACTTATTGTGATGGAGACAATGTCAAGCACAACTCAGGATAGATCTTACATGTGAAGAACTTCCACTTTTGCCGGAATTGTATGCATTCAGTCTCAACAATAGAAAAGTGCTTACTAAATCGATAAATTTTGATTGTCTTTAATACACTATGACAGAATCTAACTTTTTCTTCTTTTCAAATTCCAAGGTGCAAGGAGAAAACAACATTGTGCAAGGAGTCACATACCTTGTGCACGCAAAGAGCTTTGATGCCATGCAAACCATGATGTACTCTTCAAAATGACTAATGCAGAGACATTTTTTGGTGGTCAAACAATGTTTCAAAACTTTACATATTGTGTTGTTTCTGTCAAGATTTATACAAGTAATGTGCTCCCTTTCCCTACTATTGTCCTCTCCCCTGGTTTGTGCCACTCCTCCCTTGCCCTGTGCTCCGATTGCTCCCCTGCCCTTTGCTCCGGTTCCTACTACCTCTGCCTCTGGGGACGCTGGTCTCGGGCATCCTTTCACGTCGCTCAAAATCATGGGCCTCTTCCATGGCTTCCCATGCTTCTTGCACCTGTGAAGCTTCCCACTGTTCTTGCTCTTGCCATTGACGTGTAGCCCATTCTTCTACTTCTGCGGTGTCCGCATAATATTGGTTTATTGCTTCTTGCATATTTCGAACTTCTTCTTGAGTCTGATTGTGGTGTTGTGTCATTTCGTTAATGCGAGCCTCTTCGAACTCCTCAGCTCTCACCGCTTCCTCTCTTGTGCGTCTATTTACCGAGATTATAATATGTTGGATGGCCATTACAAAAAAATGTCGCACATCGTTGGGGGTGTAGTTATGTAATCGAAGTTTCTGTAGAAGCATGATACAGATATTTGTTGCTTCATACATACGTTGTAGCAAACAATAAAACAGCAGATTACTTACGTTCGGTACATCCATAATTTGACTGATGAGCCACAGGGCATTCAAACAGGTTCGCCAGCCACAGCTATAGTCATCAGTCTGCGTGGGCACGGTTGGGGGTGTAGTAATGTAATCGAAGTTTCTGTAGAAGCATGATCAGATATTTGTTGCTTCATACATACGTTGCAGCAAACAATAAAACAGCAAATTACTTACGTTCGGTATATCCATAATTTGACTGATGAGCCACAGGGCATTCAAACAGGTTCGCCAGCCACAGCTATAGTCATCAGTCTGCGTGGGCACGGTTACCCGTTTGTGCCAGACTACATTTTCTAGATCATGTTCTAACAAAAGATGCTCTACACAGTATACAAGTTTTTTCGCGGCACTACATACATAACCACTTAATTCAGCAACACATTACAAAGAGACACTGCTTTCCAAATGTACCCAAATGGACCTTACGTTTTTACACGACCGTGAAACGCCCTACTTTGCTCGGAGTTTGCGTAGTAAACAATCTTAGCTTCCATGTCAAATAACATCAGACTCCAATGATTACTACAGAGACACCATCAAAGATGAGGAGAGATTCTCAATGCAAGATGTTTTTTACAAGGCAAGAAAATACTCACGATTGATTGTACGTAGTGACCAGAAAGCGCGCTAGATCAAAGTTGACTCTGCTAAACCAGTTCATGAGACTCAAAAAGGAAACTGAGTTGTTCTGCAGATAAGACGATATCAGCGAATCTATTACGTATAATTTCTCTTGAACCTCAGAGGGTAGAAGCGAGACAGTGTGGCTAACATGAACAAATGGCAGAGATTAGACTTGAACACCAAGTGATTCAATACCGAGTGAGTGGCGCAACTATCGAATTCTATCCGCCACTGACTCGCTTGGTATTGACCCATGTCTTAACGGAAATGAGCCGTTATAAAGAAAAACTTGACGACTGCCGCAAAGACATGGGTCAATACCGAGCGAGTAGTACCACTATCCAATTTCATAAGCCTTTGTCTCGCTTGGTATTGACCCATGTCTCGGTAGAGACCCATTTAATGAGCATGAGAATTAAAGAGCATGAGAATTACCACAAAGCAACATTGACGACCTCATTTGTTGCGAGCGAGTCGGTGAAATTGTGCATGCATCGAAAGTCTAGATTATCGAGGTTGAAAATGCAGGCCTCCTCTGACCTTGCAGGCAGCTGTATCTGCGCATGCAGAGGCGCTGAGCTCAACAAAATTCTCAACTCCTCTTCATTCTCTTTGTTGATTTTCTCTAAAATAATTGACTCATCCGATACGTTGGATGGCCCTTGTGATGCAGAGCCTTGCCCTTGCCTTTCTTGAGCTGGCTCCCTGGCTGCCTTAGGCTCCTCCCTAACAGCCTCAGGCTCCAGATCATTTTCCTTCAATATTGGTTGCTCCATAGATGCCTCAGGCTCCACCCTGACCTGCTCTTGTCCCTCATCATCCCTTACTGGCTGCAGATCCTCCATGAATTGCTCATTTTGGTGTCTAGCTGGCTCCTTGATAACTATCTCTGTTTCTTCCATGACTGCCTCGGGGTCCACGCTGGCTTGCTCATGCCCCTCTGTGGCTATCTTAGCCTACCCATCTGTGTCGTTTCTCTTGACCCGTGATCGGGTCCTTCTACTGTTTGTTTCAGCCTTAGCCGGCTTTGTCTGTCGTGCACGAGGATGGAGGGGGGAGATGTTGAGAATATCCATGGTTCTACTATCCCGGATAGGCACTGGCTGAAGCAGCCCATCGTAGCGGAAACGCAGCCTACGAAGAGTATCAAAATCCCGCGGCATCATAGTGACGCGGTGTGCATGGGCAGCCAGGGTATATCCACGTTGAAGAATTCCACGAGGTAGTCTTCAGCAATTTCTTGAAGCCAGAGTAGTGCACTGCTGGCCCATCGCATACCGACCCTCAACTGCTCGCAAATCTCCCACACTACTCACTGGAAAGGGAGACGTGGAATAGCAGGTTGAACGTGTTGTTCTATCCTACGCAGCTCTTGCAGTTTACCTCTGTGCGTCTCATATTAGCGTTTTCTTGATTTAGCGTTTTCTTGCTTGAGCATTCAAAGATTCACCTGTTGCCCTCCTAGTGCATGCCTTTAAACGAGGCATCTCTACAAATAGCATAAGACCAAAAGACAATTCATTTGTCAGCACAAGGGACTTCAGATTTCAGAAAAGGTCACTACCAAGCGAATAGGTGCATAGGAAAGAGTTGCCTTGCCTTATTCGCTCGGTAGTGACCTCAGAAAATAGTAATAGCAGGCATGACTTATATTTTCTAAGGTCACTACCGAGCGAATAGGTGCATAGGAAAGAGTTTGCCTTGCCTTATTCGCTCGGTAGTGACCTCAAAAAATAGTAATAGCCGACATGACTTATATTTTTTGAGGTCACTACAGAGCGAATAGGTGCATAGGAAAGATTTTGCTTTGCCTTATTCGCTCGGTAGTGACCTCAGAAAATAGTAATAGCAGACACGACTTATATTTTCTGAGGTCACTACCAAGCGAATAGGTGCATAGGAAAGAGTTTTCCTTGCCTTATTCGCTTGGTAGTGACCTCAGAAAATAGTAATAGCAGACATGACTTATATTTTCTGAGGTCACTATCGATCGAATAAGTGCATAGGAAAGAGTTTGCCTTGCGTTATTCGCTCAGTAGAGACCTCAGAAAATAGTAATAGCAGACATCACTTACATTTTCTGAGGTCACTACCAAGCGAACAGGTTTGCATCCCCTGCAACAAAATACCTTATTCGCTGGGTAGTGACCTCAGAAAAGTGTACAAGCAAGCGAACACGTTTAAATCCATGCGGTACTAACTGTCATGTCGTTCCCTCCCATCACCTCCCCTAATCTCGGGGGGATGGTACCATTGATTCTCTCTCCCACGTCCACCTCTCATGAAACCGCATGGCAGTACCACCCCTCACAGACCACCCACTCATAAGCCAGAACCCAGGCTCTACTTTTTTGGCATGTCTGAAAGTCTATTTAAGCAGCAGTTGTTTCAGAACCTCCCTCAGGGTTTCGCAGAACAACTACAAGAAGCTTAGGATAGTGGTGATGCCTTTCCAAGGTATACTCCCGTAGCGCCAGTAGCACCGCATCCGGGCCCTCCTCATGAGGTCCCCCCTTGGCCCTCCCCCAATGTTACCCTTAATGTTCCCAACGGACACAGCCCGGGAGTGGTTGCTGTCAACATGGGAGTCAATTTTCGAGGTAAGCCGCTGGTAATTCTTTGCTTTCTGCTCCCAATTTCCAAGCTCCTAGTTTGAAGAGATTATTTGCTAAATGCTCTGTGCAGGATGCTAGCCTGAAGCTGCAGCAAATGCTGATCGTCAGGCAGAGGGTCTCCATCCTTAAAGACTCTCTGGAAGCAAGAGGCCTGAAGACATGCAGTGATTGCTCGTCGAGAATGGCTCTATGGAGGCTATCATTAATTGGCTTCACGAAATGAAGGATGAAGTGCTTGAGCTAGCCAGTAAATATGAGGAAGCCATTAACTTTGCCAACAAGCTTTAGGAAGAGATAGTCTGGCTGTGCAGGAAAAGGACTACATGGTTATTGCAAACCCTAAACCCCCGGAAATTAGTAGGCCACTCTTTGTAAAGTCTGAAGTGTTTTCTAACTCAAAACCCGGTGTTCAGTTGTAATTTTGTTTCTTTCTTATAAAATCAAAACGCGTATTTGGCCAAAAAAAAAAAAACCCTAAATCCGCAACAAACAGGGTTTACCTTCCCCTTATTTGCTTAGTATTGACCTCTGTACTAGCAGACATCACTTAGCTTTTCTTTTGGTCAATACCAAGCGAATAGGGCTCTTCGGACTAAGTGACCTTACCTTATTCGCTTGGTACTGACCAAGGACGATGGTCAGTACCAAGCGAACAGGTGCAGCAAATAGCGTTTACCTTCCCTTATTCGCCTGGTACTGACTACACAAAATACAAGTGCACAGAAGGATAGTAAGTAGCATACCTCTTCACTGTGTGTAGAGTTCCGCGCCACTGAAGCACTGCAGAACAAGATTAAGAGAAGGAGGATGCGTGAGAGTAAGAGGTGATGGAGTTTGCTTATCGCGTAGCGTCGATGGGGGTAGAGTTAATTAGAATGATGCGTAGTAGAGGACGCGAAAAGAGGCAGAATAGTTGAAACTTGAGATGTTTGGCGGGGATAATGCCTCAACTTAGAATGCTTACCTCGGGGAGGGTGACAACTTCACTTATGCGCGAGATTGTGGTTGATAAAACTTACTGCATGGGAATCTGAGACCATTTATTACTGGTTGTCCTTGAGAGCACAGCCCACGTGCCTTTTTGAGTGACCGTTTAGGGTCAGACAGACGCCAATCGCCCTTGTAGTCGCCATCTCCATCTCCATCATCAAGTGGAACAAACAGATCGCCGTTGCCTTTGCCTTTTCTGCGCTCTTCCCCTTGGCCAGCTCTCTACATCCTGCGTTTAGAGTCAGACGCCGATCGCCCTTGCATTCGCCATCTCCTTCTCCAAGTAGAACAAACAGATCACCATCGCCTTTGCATTTTCTACGCTCTTCCCCTTGGCCACTTCTCGTGATCCTGCATTGAGATTCAGACGCCGACCGCCCTTGCAGTCGCCATCTCCATGTCCAAGTAGAACAAGCAGATCACCGTTGCCTTTGCATTTTTTGCGCTCTTCCGCTTGGCCACCTCTCGTGATCCTGCGTTGAGCGACCTCCACTAGGTCGAGTCCTTTGCTTCCACGTCGCCATCGCCATCGCCCCCCTCTGGTTCTTGCTGTCGGTGGCCTGCGACATCACCATCCAACTCGGCGCCATTGGATATTGCAAAGACAGGTTCTTTCTCCTTGCCTCTCCCCTTCCTGTGTGTTGTTAACTGTGTGCGCACCGAAGCCACTGCGTTAGGGTAAAATTAAAAGTCTCAAAACGCATGCATGGTTGGAATAATTACTCCTTATGTGACCGTACCGCATTCATGGCTGGGATAATTACTCCTTATGTGACCGTGCCTGAGTTTGGGCATAGTGAGTGAGTAGGCTATAAATCTATCACTAATAACATTAAATTCTCTGTTATTTTCCACCTGTTCCGTATGTTTGGGTCATAGGAAAGAACCAAGCGAATAGGGACCTTCGGAGATTCTTGGGGCCCCTACTCGCTTGAACTAACGTCACCTCTTATGACATTAGCGCACGGGACAGAATCAAGCGAATAGGGCCCTTCGGTGATTCTTGGGGCCCCTACTCGCTTGGTTCTGACTCAACTAGCGTCACCTCTTATGACATTAGCGCACGGGACAGAACCAAGCAAATAGGGCCCTTCGGTGATTCTTGGGGCCCCTACTCGCTTGGTTTTGACTCAACTAATGTCACCTCTTATGACATTAGCGCACGGGACAGAACAAAGCGAATAGGGCCCTTCGGTGATTCTTGGGGCCCCTAGTCGCTTGGTTCTGACTCAACTAACGTCACCTCTTATGACATTAGCGCACGGGACAGAACCAAGCGAATAGGACCCTTCGGAGATTCTTGGGGCCCCTAGTCGCTTGGTTCTGACTAAACTAACGTCACCTCTTATGACATTAGTGCAATGGACACAACCAAGCGAAAAGAGACATTGAGGGGTACTCGAGGCTCAATATTCGCTTGGTTATGACACCAAATAGTTTTGGCTTGCTTTTTCTTCCAGTCATGGGGATCATAGTCCTGGAGACAGTCATGGGGATCACCTCTTATGACATTAGCGCACGGGACAAAACCAAGCGAAAAGAGACATTGAGGGGTACTCGAGGCTCAATATTCGCTTGGTTATGACACCAAATAGTTTTGGCTTGCTTTTTCTTCCAGTCATGGGGATCATAGTCCTGGAGACAGACGTGAGCGAGGATACATGTGAAGAAAAACTATTCATGTTCTTATATAACGCCCGTGCTCATCACCGTGCACCAGAACTATCAGGAATGTTCAATGCCCGGGGCGGTCACTTTTTAGAATGTGTATGCTATCACGTGAGTTAACCGGAGAGGATTATTAAAAGATCAAAATGTATACATACAGAGGGGGGTGGGGGTTTTTTAAATAGGCACGTAGTGTAAATATAGCATGTATATTGAGGTATTATTAATAACCTCTTGAAAGCACGTGATATAGGAAGCTTTTGATAAGTGACCGCCCCAGGGTTCAATGCAG
Organism: Adiantum capillus-veneris; assembly: GCF_014529385.1. Lineage (NCBI taxonomy): Eukaryota > Viridiplantae > Streptophyta > Polypodiopsida > Polypodiales > Pteridaceae > Adiantum > Adiantum capillus-veneris. The sequence goes on from NC_140936.1 coordinate 5,808,573, forward strand.
AGTTTTCTATACAGAGGATTATAGATTGCTCATTTGAGTACCTACAAACCCATTTGCAACAGTATGAGGCAGTCACTTGTGACAATTCCATGATAGTTGATGGCATGAGATATGTGCACCCAGCCGACCTTGACCCTGACAAGAGTGCTTCAAGGAGACTGAATCGTTGTCTAGAAAAGTGTCCCTCCAATGCACTGCTTGTACAAGACAGGTGTATGAAGCACTTCAAAAAGTGTCGCTTAGTGGAATTCTACCATGGGTTTGTCTGTTACTTATACTTGCAGACGGATGGTGAGTCAGAGACTTCACAGTCAACAACTTTCGGTAGTTTTCCATTGGCGCCGGAGGAAGAGGTAGAGGATGTGGAGGTGCAGTTCGACCCAGAAGAAGAGCGGGTAGAGGCACTAAAGGAAACATTTGATGCGGGCTTATTAACTCTTGTTTCTCTTGCGGATGCAGCAATAGGGTGCAAGCAAGAAAGTCCAAGTAAGGAAGTGACTTTGCCTCTGAATTGTGCTCCCAGCTTTGCTATGGCAGGCAACACCCACTACGTTCTGCTCACAGATATCATGCATGAGCTCAATATACGGGAGGACTACTACCTAGCGGCAATTGCAATTTTTTGTGAGGCAAGCATGGGGTTTGTGGATGATGATGGAGTGGACCAACATCTTATTGCTGACACAGCTGTCCGCGACTCACAGTTCACTTCAGGGTGGCAACTGATCAAAGATATGTTCAATGAAGCGAAGTCCCGAGAGGCCAATTTGCCAGCAGATGAGTAGTTTGAATCGACAACAAAACAACTCAGCTTGGAAAACATGGGTAGGCACGTGGCACCCAAAGATCAGGTAATGAATAGTCAGTCTATTCACTTGTGGGGGAGGTCGATGCTGGAAATGGACGAGAATCAAATGGTAACTTTTGTCGTGCATTCAGATGGTATTAGAGATGGCCCAGTGATAAAATATCATGATCATTTTTTTTTGCTGCCAGGTGCTAGTGTATGACGATAGTTTCCTTAGAAGAGGGGGAGGCTCACGGAAAGGGCTTGTCACTGGAGTCCAAGGCAAGGATGCGGGGTTGTCTCACTACATCGGGCGTTTCAACCACAAAAAGGTTTGTAGAAATAATTCAAGTACTTGGCAATTGTACTCATCTCACTTACGGCCCATGAATTCATTGCAATTTTTATGTAGATCATAATATACCACAAGGAATACTCCGATGACAATGCAAAGTTCCCACTGTTTGCACTGAAAGTTATTACAAGATTGTGTGGTGGGCACCCCCTCCCACTAAATGCAGAAAGACTAATTCTGATTGAGAAAAAATTTGCTCTACGCGTATTTGGCATTGGGTATGGGTTCCAAGCACTCAGAGCCCACTATTTCATGTCCTACACAGCTCAGGCTCTGGCTGCAGGGGTTGAAGACTCAGAAATCTTAGATCCATACAACAAGCGGTTGTTTCTGAGGGAAAGAAGACGCCTGATGCCCGTGGGGATGCTGCCATCAACAGAGGAACGAGCTCGTCTACAGAGCTTGCACATCAAAGAGGTACAAAGTGAGGAAGAAGGAGGTGCATCGAAGAGGATAAAAATGACGGGCTCAGGTCCATCTTCTCCCGCTACTGACTCGTGACCGTCGCCACCTCGCATGGCGCTCCGCCGCATTTGAAGCTCCCCAAGCCAACTGTTTCTTCTCTTTGCAGATGTGTTGTTAAGACTCTTAAGAAGTTCCTTCTACCTTGCTCTATGAATTAGTCGTCTATAAGTCCATTGGTGTAACTCTAATAAGCTATTGGCCTTTTCTTTTCCTCCCCCATGTCGAGTGTGCTTAAAATAACTTGTTCTTGCCATGTAGTGGGTTTTTTCCATGCCTTGTGTGGACCATATTGATAGTGAGCCGTATGTCTTGGCAAAATATGGACCATGGTTGAACAGTATGTGATGCATTGAAATAAAACAAAATGGTCAGTAGAGTACAATTTAAAATTTTGTTTTGTATACGTAGAATGCCAACCCACCATGTAATGTGTGATATGTTGCCCACCCCACCCTGTAAGGTAAACCTTTTTCCAATCCAGCAAGGCTGCTTGAAATGATGTGAGCTTACTTTGGTCCCAAGAATGCTACTCAACGTAATGGAAAATTTTATATAGTGATTTCCACACGTTCACCTTGTGATTTTGGATTTCCCCACCACCAACATTGTCTTTAACCACTTTATGTAAGTGTTTCCATTTGTTGAATAGGTTTCTCCTTTCTTCTCTATCTGAATCTTTGAGGCTAAACCCAAGAAACCTTCTTGCCTTCACTCCGCCTATCGATGCTTTCCTCGGTACCTTGTACCGACTTTGAGACATCTTAGGGTCCTCTTCGATTTTGACATTGCCTCCATGCAAACCAATGTCTGAGAGCACTCCCTCTAATGCTTTGATCACTCTTTTCGACTCACTCTTGGATTTAATGTCCATGCAAAACATATGTACAAATGAACCACCTTTTCAATTATTTGACAGAGTGCATGAAGTGTACAGACGTGAACTCTACTCAGAGGAATATCAAGCACTGGTTTAAAAGTTTTATCTTGAAGATGTCTGCTGGGAGATCTAATCCATTGCACACTCTCAAGTGATTGTGCATCAGCCATGCAATATAAGCATGGATTTTCCACAGCTGCTCCGTGTTTTATGTTGTACATTAAGTCACCTTCCATGTGCCATTCCACTGTGTAGTCACCAAATCCTTCCACTGAAAGAACGGCTCCGTTTCTTTGTTCACTAATGATAGAAGGAATTTGGGTTTGACTAAAAACCCAATCGAGGATTTCAAAATTTCCCTTATCAACCTGCAGTAAAAAATGAAAACACAAAATCAACAACCAAATAATCAATATTTTTGTTATCATAGAGTGAACGAAGTATACCTGAAATGATCCTAGAGTTAGAATGTTGTTTTCTGATTGCACGCTGAAGTATCGTGGATCCTCTTTCGTTATTGATGGATCCAGAGCTCTGTTCATGAGGGTAATGGTGACTCTCTCCAACTTCTTGTTCTTCAGGACCTCGCACTCGTCGAGCTTCAAAACAAACTTGAGAACCCCACCGCACTCGTCTCGACTGATGTCAAAGAAGTGAACTGCATACCTTTGCAATGCTTCAAGATCAACGAAGAGGTTGTTGCGCTCGTTAAACTGTACCTCTCTGCCGCCCTTGCCTAAGAACGTTGCTTCAATATGGAATGGTGACCCAATTTTCTCAAACACCTCATTGTTTACGTGTTGGCGAGCAGCCTTTACATGTGATGGCTTTGGCAGCAATGATCCTCTCTGTAGTTTATTTTGAGACTTTTTAGCTAATGCTTTGAAGAGTGCCCTGTATCCCATCTGCGAGATGCCACTCTCATCAAGTATTGCTTGCACTTCCATTGGTTCCAGCTGATTCTCGTTCATGAAGGAGGTAAGTAGCCTCCCTTTCAACTTACGAAATTTTTTCTAAGTTATCATCTCTTCAACTACTTCTTTTGGAACTAGATGGCTGTAATGCACTCCGGCATTGAAGCCTGCACCGTTCGAGTTTGGATGCAGTAAAGACCTACCAAAAAAGCACAAATGCGTTATGATCATGTATAGGAAAGTAAGTGTATCCATTTCTTAATGAAGCACATTGAAGAAACAAACTTCAAGTTACCTTAAAGCTCGTATTCGTTTTTTCAGGCCACCACTACCAACCTTCATGTCCTCAATGTTGCACAGATCCCGTTTTCTTTTCCGACTACCAAGCACGGTGTCTTTCTCTCGCAAACTTGTGATCTTCTTCTCAAGGCCTTGGATTATCTCTCTGTTTGATGAAATCTTTTGAGAGCATACTTCATTAAGTTTCTTCAGCTGCATGTTCTCCATCACCAGGAAGTTTCTTTGCCTTTCCGCATTCAATCCTCTCATTTCCAAATGTTCGGTGTATCCCAATAGCCCATCCTTGTCATCGCCTGTGAAATATAAGAGTTTAGTGATATTAACAAACGGAGGTGGTGCACTTGTCGTAGGATCCTTTGGATAAATAGACCCATCGGTCCACAAATCCAAATGATGTTCCTTGTTTGTCCTTCTAAGTTCTTTCTCCCGTTGAGATAAGAAAGACTCCCTCCTACGTTTCTGCAATGGTGAGATAAGAAAGACTCCCTCCTACGTTTGTCCTTCTAAGTTCTTTCTCCCGTTGAGATAAGAAAGACTCCCTCCTACGTTTCTGCAACCATGCGTACTCTTGCAATACATCAACATGAAGATGATGTGTGTTCTTTCTTTGGGTAAGTGTTAAAGATGAAGGGGCTGAGGATTGTAAGTTCAAATTAGTGTTTTCATCAGGAAAAGATGTGTTCTCCATTCCTAGAGTTGATAGAGAAGAAGATGGAGAAATATCTCAGGTTTTGGGAGGGAAGACCATATTCTCAAGTTTAGAGTTGATAGAGTTCGTGTGGCTTATGTTTCTGGAGGGAACACTTGTAAGTTGGCATTTCAAATCATTAGTCATACGGTTAGTTGGATTCCTGACAAGAGAATGAAGGATAAAAATGATAAAGATGGTGGCTACCTACCAAAGAATGTCATTTTGGCTTTTTGTTGCGCAGAAAAGTATCACATAAAATGCACAATTTAACATTTTCATTTTCTCTCTCTAAGCCGACGTGGCACTTCTTACTAGGCCCAAAAGTGAGTCCAACTTTCTCCTAATGGGTGAATTAGGGAGTAAATTTTCCTATGATTGCAGGCATAGCCTACGAGAAAGATATCGATTTTCATCCAAGGGTTCATGTCGAGCTTATGGCGGTAGACTCTACAAATGAGGCTGACATGTTGAGCATAGTAATGCATATAAACAAGTAAGTAACTTAAAGCAGGTTCAAATCAAGTGCTACCTTAATAATCAAATAATATTGGCATCCTATGATTGTCAATCCAATGTAGATTGAATCAAACAGGATACATGGAAACATCTCACACTGATATGCTATGGATGGTGCGGGAAATGGGGTTGCTTTGAAGGAGGCAATCATGGAGAAATTCCCATGTATGGTCTATATTTGGATGCAGGAAAACATTGACAAGAGAGTAGGGAGAAAATCATGGTACAATGTGCATGTGGCTCTAATGTCGCAACTACTATATCCTGTGAGTGCCACTGTGGTATTTTTACACAAGTTTGCATCATATATTGCATCTCGCAACATTTATTTATCAATAATGAAATACATGCAGGAAAAGTACACTATTGCATTGAAAAAGATCATTGCCAAGGAGGATAGAATGCTTCCTTCAGAGTTTCAAAGCAATTATGAAAAGGCATTCCTTGAAACAGATGCACCGTCCCAAAAAATAACAAAACATGCGTTGGCATTGTTGATGTAGCTTTAGGAGATGATTCGTGGAGGTATGTTGTTTTGACCTATCATGTACTAGAAAGTATGGAATTGATCCTTGTTGGTCTCATTGCAGGACATTGCGAACAATCGAGTGGACCAGCTACCCACAGTGGCTAATGGAGAAAAGATTGTATGGGTTGGCATGTGCATATCTTCTACCTGTAAAGAAAACATTCGTTTTCCGTGCAATTGTAAGACAGGGGTGACTAGAGCCTGAGAGTCCTCCACCCAACCACCCTTATATAGGCATGCTCATGGCCCTTTGCCCTAGATGGACTCCCCGTTCCACACCGCCTAGCCTGGCCCTGCCTTATTAGTCCGGCCTTGCCGGTGTCCTGACATTACTCCCCCCTTAAGAAGAGTTTTCGTCCTCGAAAACAAAAGTGGGAAACTTCTTCTTAAGAACACTAATGTTTTCCCAAGTGGCACCTTCTTCAGGTCGGTCTTTCCACTTGATTAAGGCTTGTTGTCATACGTGATGACGTGTACGCAACTCGTGATAATCAAGAACACGTTCAGGTTCATGCGATAAGGTAGGAGGTTCAATGTAATCAACCAAAACCTGTTGGTCAATGACATTGTCGTCCCCATGTAACCGCTTTCGTAGACGGCTTACATGAAACACCGGATGAATGCGAGAATGTGAAGGTAGTAATAGTTTGTAGGCTCAATCATCGAATTGCTTGAGTATCTTGAAAGGCCTACAATATCGGGGAGATAATTTAGGCGTCGGTCCATTTTTCAGGCTTTCTGAATGTTCTGGCACACGTAAAAATACTTCCTCCCCTTCTTTGAAGGTAACTTTTCGACGTTTCTCATCAGTGTATTTCTTATACCGATCCTGTGCTTGCTGGACATTCTGGCGAGCAAGTTTCAATATATCCATATGGTCTTGGAGAAAATCCTTAACCTGTTGGAGTTTTTATGTTGCCAACCCCACCGTAACTGGTGACCTAGGTTGAAACCCGTACATTAGCATGAAAGGACTAAAACCTGTTGTGACATGCTTAGCACTGTTGTAGGCAAACTCGAGAATAGGTAAGTATTCTTCCCAGTCTGACTGTTTTTGCTGACGTATGCTCTTAGCATATCCTCTAGCACCTGGTTAACCCGTTCCATTTGACCATCTGTTTCTGTTTCTGGAGATTTAGTTGTGTACCAATCGTTTAAAGACAACTCTCCAAAAGTGGCTTTTAAACTTGGGATCACGGTCACTAACAATGTTACTTGGCAAACCATACAATTTGTATAGATTGTCCACAAATAACTTGGCTAGTTCTGGTGTCTTAACCGTTGATTTGGTTGGAATAAACTTACAAAGTTTTAGTCAACCTGTCTACGACCACCCATACTGAGTCATGACCTCGTATAGTGGTTGGTAGTCCTACAATAAAATCCATATACTTTCCCATTTTCCATTGGGAATCTCCAAAGGATGCAAGAGTCCTCCTGCTTTCAAGCGCTCTACTTTGTTAACTTGACATTTTTGGCAGTGCAAGACATAAGCTTGAACAAAGCCATGTATACCTGGCCAGTAAAACTGTCGTCGTACGAGAGCATAAGTTTTTCTAATTCTCGGGTGCCCTGCACTTGGACTATCATGAAATTCATAAAGAATTTGGCGAAGAATGTCCGTGTCCATCGGTACACAAACTCTCCCCTTGTGGAGTAGGTACCCATTGTCAATGGTGAAATGCTTCCATCGCTGTAGTTCATCACTTGATAAAGGAGAACTAGGTGTGGAGGTTAACTGTACACTACCGTCGTTGGAGTGAGAAGGATCCCTCTTTTGAACATGGCTCCACACTTTGGAATATGCTTCATCATGCTCATATTTGCCCTTGAGAGAATCTAAAAATTCACTACGAAGTTCTGTGAACAAGAGTGAATTCATCTCTTGCATTCTACTGAGAGTGTCTGCCACTACATTGTATCGACCTTTGCGATACCTTAGCTTGGCGTCATATTCCTGAAGGATCTTGGCCCACATGGCTTTTCGACTCTTTAAATCTGTTTGTTGTGTAAACCATTTGATGCTTTCATGGTCAAACACAATCTCGAATTGAGCACCATACAGATAATGCCGCCATGTTTTTAAGGCCGACACTATTGCATAGAGTTCACGTTCGTAAGCAAAATAATTCTGATGAGCTGCATCAAGCTTCTTACTTTCAAATGCAATCGATCGTCCATCTTGTAACAGGACTGGTCCAATAGCACGATCACTGGCATCCGTTTCCAAAATGAATGGTTTCAAAGGATCCGTTTCCAAAATGAATGGTTTCAAAGGATCTACAATAGCTAGTATAGGAGCTATAGCTAATGCATCCTTGAGCGTGTCAAAACTGTGCTATTGAGCAGATCCCCATTGAAAAGCTTTTCCTTTGGGTTTAAGTTGATCCGTCATAGGAACAACAATTTGAGCATAGTTTTTAACGAACCTTTGGTAAAAACCTGCAAAGCCTAGAAATATTTAAAATTCTTCCAAATTTTTAAAAGGAGGCCATTCCCTGATGGTGTCCACTTTGGATTAATCCATGTATAGGCCATTAGCTGAAATAACATGCCCTAAATAATGAATTTCATCCTTTAGAAAATCACATTTAGATTCCTTGGCATATAATTTGTTTGTACGTAACAACTCAAACACTTGTCTGATATGTTGTAAGTGCTCTTCTTCAAAAGCACTATAGACTAGGATGTCATCGAGGAAAACAATGACAAATTTGCCGAAATATGGCTTCAACACACTATCCATAAGTGTCATGAATGTTGCGGGCGCATTGGTTAACCCAAAGGGCATCACCAAAAGCTCGTAGTGTCCAAACCGTGTTCGGAAGGCAGTCTAAGGTATATCGGCAAGCTGAATACGAACTTGGTGATATCCTGACCGCAAGTCAATTTTCGTAAAAATGCAAGCATGAGTTAGCTTATCAAATAACTCATCTACTCTTGGGAATGGGTATTTGTTCTTAACCGTAACCGCATTTAAGCCTTGATAGTCTACGCACATGCGCATACTGTCGTCCTTTTTCTTCACTAACATGATAGGTGAAGCTCATGGTGAAGAACTGGGTTGGATAAACCCTCTGCTAACATAGTCAGCAAGCTGACGTTCCACCTCAGCAACCTCTGAGTAACTCATACGATAAGGTGGTTTACTAACAGGTTTACAGCCTGCAGCCACGTCAATGCTATGTTGCACTGATCATGTGGGCGGTAATCCTGGTGGCAAATCATTAGGAAATACATCTTGGAATTCCTTTAATAACTGTTGTACTTGACTAGCAACGTTTGCTTGTTTAGAATTAGCAATTGGTGGAATAGAGGAGAGAGAAGCATGTGGTGTTGAGGAATGTTCAACTGGCTCAATGTTAGAAAGAAAATGAGACAGTGAGTAACACAAGAAAACTTGATCTATTTCATTATTAGAAACAAGCTGCATAAGCTCGGTGATACAAATTAGTGGTGATGAAGGTATATCCTTTTCTCCTAACAACAACACATGTGCGCCATTGGATTCAAATATCAAGCTATTGTGCTCATAGCTACGCTTCAATGATGGTCCTAGGCTATGCAACCATTCCCCACCAAGAACCACATCAGCCCTTTCCATGTTCATAACCTAAAAATTTCGGCATTGAGTATCCTATACTTCACTATCATGTCCATTCATCATTGCTACCTTGTAGCGGTGGGTACTCGGAGTTTGAGGCAGTTTGAGCTTTTTCACCAATCCGTAATTGATGAAATTGTGAGTAGCCCTGTCATCTACCAAGATGCGCACCTTGTGCCCTTGCAGATATCCGTGCATACGTACTAACTCATGTGGTCCAAAGGTTTGTTGCCACATGGAAGCTGTGAGACAACATTCATGCACCACCTCAGTGTGTGTTACTTCCATTGTGGAGAATTTCAAGGAAGACTCGAGAGGGAGTAGTTGCACCGTGTGCACTGCTTTCTCCTTCCCCTGAGCAGCAAATTTCCCCTTGGGACAATCCTTTTTGCCATGACCTCTTCCTAAACATTGAAAACATAACCTCTCTTTCTTGGCTTTATCAAAATCCTCAGGAGAAAGAGGACCTTTGGACCCCTTGGGTTTTTTAGATGCATCTGAATTAGCCACTAGAAATTTTCTTTTATTGTGCCCATACTGCGTGCGTGTATTACCGTGTATACTAGCAGGCATGTTACTCTTATGTAATTTCTTTTCATCAGGATCATCGTGAATATGTGTTTTCCTATGGCTTCCTCAAGTGTTTTAGGGTCTTGGGTCTTGACATACTTCTTAAGCTAAGGTGTCAGACCTCGTATGAATCCTTGTATTTGTTGAAAGGTATCCAAGCCTTCCAACTTGAGGATAACATCCCGATAGTGAGAGATATATTCAAGAAGTGATGGATATTGGCGCATGGAACATGCGTCCCAAGCCGTCCAATTCCGATCAGCCTCATTAGTAGGCAAAAATTTCTTGCTAAACATTGCTTCAAAGGCTGCCCAAATCTGTGGTATGATGTTCTTCTCCTTGAGAGACATCCACCATTTGTAGGCCTTGCCTTCCAGAGTTAAGCTCGTCTGCAGAGCTCTAATGGCATCCGGAGTACGCCTTAAGGCGTGAATTCCATCCCATTTGCTGAGAAAGATGTTCACTGCATCCTTATTGCAGTCTCGGTCTTCGCCCTTAAAGACTGGTGGTTTAAAGTTCTTTAACAAGTCATCCACCTCTTTGGCAGTGAGAGTATGCAACGTATCATGAATTGGGCCTTGCCCTTGTGTGCCAACGTGCTCATGCATGTGGGTGTCAGCAGGACTCTTAGACTGCTGATGCATTAATTGAATTACTAATGTGGAAAGTTTAGTAACATTTTCATTTAAAGCTTTAAAATTTTCATCCATGCCGGTCATGCGTGTCTGAAGTGCACGAAATTCTTGAATATTGAGAAACTCGTATCTTCTCCGGCCATAGCATCACGGTTACTCTCCTTGAGAGGATCCGATCATGGGCCATCATTGGTAGGATCAGGAGTACTTTGCTCAAAATCAAACGTCATATTGGTATCCGAATCCATGGTTACACAGTGCGGTGAAAGAAGTACTCAAAAAATATACATGATATTGGGAGCACTCGCAAAGTAGGGTAGCCGTGCTAACTCTGTCTAATTCGATGATAGTCCGCTGTATATGGAACTCCGCAAGCTCTTTATAGTTGAATCAACTATGCTTAATGATGCCGCCAAAAATTTGTACTGCTTGAAACGTCGTTGATGCCTGAATCCTCTCGAAGGAAGAAATTGTAATAGATAGTCTTCCAACACTTCAACTCCGTCAAGTTTGAACTTCGATCAACTTCTGTAATTTCTGGTAAACTATCCTTCGGACAGTTTACCTAGAATTTAATACCCCCTGGCCTATGCTTATGTCGGATTCCGGCCTTGCCTTCCCCTCGAATACCCTAGCTTGGGTATGGGGTGTGTGCCCGGGTGGGCACGCCCCCTATGTTGAGTTTTTTTTTAAAGGAATTTCCCAAGGCCAAAGCCTTTGGGCGCCCTGTATGTGAAAATCAACGCCTGCAGTAGGCTATGGCGACATCGGCAGTGCCGCGAGGGCGAGGGAGAGAGATAACTCCCGAGCGTTGTGTTATGGGCATTGCCCCAGTGACGTGAAACGCTCCCCAAGGCAGTGTGCATTTGCCGGGCCAAGCCACACAGCGTTTGCCGGAGGTCGAGGTCGCCTCCCTCACGGCACAAGTGGGCTTCTCACACAGTGGGACCTCGTCATCCCCCTTAGCAGGCAGCTCTTCACGCCCTCAAAGAGAGGAGCATGCAAGAAAGCTCCACGCCCTCTTGCCCAAAATAGACTTAGCTCTGATACCAATGTAAGACAGGGGTGACTAGAGCCTGAGAGTCCTCCACCCAACCACCCTTATATAGGCATTCCCTTGGCCCTTTGCCCTAGATGGACTCCCCGTTCCACACCGCCTAGCCCGGCCCGTCTTATTAGTCCGGCCTTGCCATTGTCCTGACAATAATGGCTTCTACAGACTAGGCAATCGTTAAGATTTTGGACATACCACAGACAGGTGAGCACATTTGAACATCACCTAAACAATCTACCTCTTTGCCCAGAAGAGTCAGGTGTGTTTAAGAAGTGGTTGCGGATTGAGGTTTTCTGGGTGTCGATTGCAAGAGAAGTGGGGAACGTACACAACAATATCCAGAGTATACATTTGACCTCTATGCCTGGTCTAGACCTTGATTCGTTCATCGATGACGCCAAGCTTACTCAGAGAGGAAAGAGCTTTGCTTATGAGTTGTCTCTAATGAAGAAGGGAGCTCAATCAGAGGTGGCCAAAGCATTGGCGGATGCAGAAAAAGATGCCTTTGCAGGTTAGATCAATATATATTGTTGCTTTTTAAAAAAACATATTGTTAAGTACTTGTGATTTTGTAAAATGTATCAGATGTTTGCGAAAGTGTAAGCTCAACATCATAGGTGTTGCAAGCTTGCAAAAAATGTTGGAGATCAATAAACCAGAGCACGTGTTCACAACTCTTTGCAAGTTGCCCGCAACTTCAAGGGAAGAGTTTACCAAGACCTACCTTGGTTCTTAGAGTATGATGAGGGATTTTTCCCAATTAGCGAGGAAAAAGCACACAACGACACAGTGAGGGAAAGAGAAGAAAGAGCACATGAAGGTGAAGAAGTGTCCACAACAACAAAATCTAGTGTTCAATTGCCTCACGGGGAGGGGTTTGATATGACTTCACATGTACTATCATTCCGTGATTTGAAAACACTCCATTTATGAGCATTGTCACCGTGGTGGCATTTCAATTTTACTAAGCAATTTATCTTTGTTATGCAGATAGAACAGTCTGGTCACTCTTTCGGCTCACAATATTTCTGTTTCTAGACTCTTGCCACTAGTTACAATACCGTCTATTGGTAATTTCTAATCTAGGCTACATGATTGTTCAAGTATGATTCAAGAGCTTGTTTGGTTAGTTCATGTTTTTGTTTTGCAGCTGGCTTTGGCGATCGTGTCCAGATTCTGCATCTCGGATGGGACAAGACAGAGGATGACTTGAAAAATGCATTGTTGAGCAATGTCAGGCCTCACGTGGTGGAGAAGTGTCTGATGCCATTGCGAGATGGGTCGTTCGCTGATTCATCGGTGAACGCATCTATTCTTTTCCTACCATCAAACGTGCCTATGTATGGGCTGTTTGAAACAGAAGTCCCAGATTGGAACAAGATGGAAGCATGTCATTTTGGATAGCTCCCACGTCTTGCATTGGCAACAACCGATGAAAGAGCTGTGTTCGTGTTTATTTGTATGTCAGATAATTATGGAATGGTGCATGAAATGGCATCAGTTGTTGGTTGGCGAAATCAATTGAATGTGGTTGTGTGTAAGACACATGTGGGCACATTGATGGTGTTAGCTATGAGAAAATAGCAGACTTGGACTATAGAGGCCATTGACATTCCATCAGACGATGCTTGGTACGATTCCCTGCAGAGGATGATTGGACACGAGAGGAGGATGGGACACCAATGCAAGGTATAGTCCGTCTCTCATTTGGCTCTAAGTATAGTTTTTCTGTGTCATGTTACTAAATCCTTTGACAAAAATTTGTTGTGTAGGGGGTATGGAACTGTAGACATGTAGTAGTGTTAGTGTGTATACGCGCTTCACCAGGGGCACTTTTCTCCCACTGGGTTTTTCCCCCTGGACATCCGGTGTGAAAGGACACCTTATCTCTTAGGGTTTCATATAAGCTTTGTAGCTCTGAGTTTGTATACACTATTATTCCAATACAGAGAGAGAGACTACAGAGATCTCGTACACAAGCTCTGTGTCTTCTCCTTCTCCATCTTCTTCCTACTCTGAGTTGCTGTCTTCCTTCTGTTTCCTGTTTCATCATCTTCAACAATTGGTATCAGAGCAAGGTGATTTCCAGAGCCTCTACTTGCGTTTTCGCGTCCGCGCGCGCAATCGCAGTTTTCAGGCAGTTTTCGGAAAATTTGCTCGTGGGAGCATCCTCGACGTTCCGGGAGTATTCTGATTAGGCAACCTGCGGTTTTACCCCCCTTTCGAAGCCGTTCGAGCCCTCAGAATTTTGTTCTGAGCAGCGTAGCAGAAGTTACTTTTCGGAGGTGTTTAGATCAAGAGGGTGTGCTTTTTGACAGATTTTCTTCAGGTAAACAGTTCTTTTGGGAAGCAGCTTGTCTTAGCTTTGTGCTGAGATTTTTTGTAGAGTTTTGCTTGCATTGGAGAGGAGATTTGTGAATCTCTTGGAGGTTCTTTTGCTCTCTTGTGTGCATCTACAGTATGGCTCAATCTACGGAGAAAGAGATTTTTGGTGCGTTTACATCTGAAGACAAATTGGATCGTACCAACTATTCTCTTTGGTCTTTTATGGCCAAAAATGTTTTGGTTGGTAAAGGATTGTGGGATTATGTATCTGGAGATGAAGTTCATCCAGGTAGCATTGCACCTGCCACGCCTGGTCGTGGTGCAGCTGTTGGTGCAGGACCCTCACAAGTCACTCCAGAGCAAAAGAGATGGGATACTAAAGATGCACAGGCTATGGCTGTGATTGCCTTAACCATAAAGAGGACAATCACACCACATATCAGATCTTGCAGAACTTCTGAGGATGCTTGGAACACTCTGCAAGCTATGTTTGGAGGAAGAAACGCTGCCAGAATAGAGTTTTTGAAGAAACAACTTGACAAAATACAGATGGACGAAGGTGACGATATTGTCGAGCATCTTACAAAAATCAGGGATCTTAAAGAGCAATTGCTTAGCATTGATGAAGTGATTCCAGAGAAGGACTTGGTTTCCAAAACACTCAATTCACTACCACCATCTTATTTGACTTTTCAGACTTCTTTGACTATGTCTTTGCGAGCTAATCCTGAGCCTCTTCATTTTGAAGAGTTAGTGGCTTTGCTATTGCAGGAGGATCAATCACGTAAGAACAAGTCTTTACAGGTGGATGGTATGGATCATGCTCTTGTTGTACAGAACAAAAACAAGGGTAAAGAGAGTGCTCATTACTCCAAGTCTAGTGCAGGACAATCTTCAGAGAAGTCTAAAGGTGATTCCGACAAGTCCAAGAAGAAAGGTAAATGTCACTAATGCAAGAAACCTGGTCACTACATTAGTGAGTGTAAAAAGCGAATTGCTAAAGAAAAGAAGAAAGAGTCAAGTTTGGTTGTTTCAGCTTCTGGTGATTCTTCTACAGCTAAAGAAGAGTCTGCAAACTTTGTGCAGGATTCTTATGCTTTTGTAGTATGTTCAGATTTTTCTGCTTACAGTGTTGATAAGACACAAATGATTTGGTACTTTGATAGTGGTGCATCCAGGCATATTACTTCAAGGAAGGATTTGTTTTGTTCATTGGATGCAACTCCAGCAGGAAAGAAGGTGACATGTGCAAATAATGCTTCTTATCCAATCAAAGGCGTTGGTAAGATTTTGATTACCATTTCAGATGGTTCAGATTTATGCTTGCCAGATGTCTTATATGTTCCAGGGATCAAGAAGAATTTGTTGTCTGTATCCTCTCTTGCAAAAAATGGTCTTCGGGTCATTTTTGAGGATGACAGATGTGTTGTACGAGATCGAGAGAATGGTTATTCTCTTATCACTACAGGTACGCTGGAAAATGGACTATTTGTGCTAGATCGTTATGAAAAGCAGATTCATGTATGTATTGCAGAAACAAAGACTCAGGCCATGCAGGATGCTGAGTTGTGGCATGCTAGATTTGGGCATGTTGGTTATGGCAGTTTGATGACTTTACAACGTCATAATATGGTGCATGATTTGTCTTTATTGGAGATGCCACCAAGACATGTATGTGAAGGTTGCGTTCTTGGAAAGATACACAGATTTGCATTTTCGCAGGATGGTTCAGTTAGAGCAACACGAAAGTTGCAGCTTGTACACAGTGATGTATGTGGTCCTATGAGGACGCCATCTATAGGAAACAGCCTTTATTTTGTGACCTTCATTGATGACTTTTCCAGGTTTTGGTGGGTGTATCCACTCAAAGCAAAGTCAGATGTGTTTGCAGTTTTTCAACATTATGTCGCCATGGTTGAAAATGAAACAGGTTGCAAAGTACAAACTCTTCGTACCGATCGAGGAGGTGAATACATGTCAGGTGCATTTAAGGATTTTTTGGGAAAGAAAGGCATTAAACACCAATGCACTATGCCATACACACCACAACAGAATGGTGTTGCAGAAAGGAAGAACAGGTCTTTAATGGAGACGGCTAGATGTATGCTCAAGGCTAAGAGTTTGCCTCATAAGCTATGGATGGAGGTAGTTGCTTGTGCAGCACATGTTTTGAACAGGTGTCCTACTCGTGCCTTGAAGACCATTACTGCATATGAAGCTTGGTATGACAAAAAACCTTCAGTCAGTTATCTTCGTGTTTTTGGTTGTCTTGCTTATGCTCACATCCCTCAGCAGTTACGTGGGAAGCTTGATGATAAGGCAATCAAATGTATATTTGTGGGGTACAGTGGTGGAAGTAAAGGTTATAGACTTTACAATCCTGCTACAAACAAGATTTTTGAAAGTCGTGATGTAATTTTTGCAGAAACTACTGCTCAACCTATGGTTGCTTTTGATGTACCTCATATGCAGACACATGATGTATTTGAAGGTTTGCTTCCTTCTTTTGTGGAGAATCAAGAATCACAACAGGTTGATAATCTTGATCAATCTTTTGATCAGTATGTGACACCTCATGATGTAGAGAAAATTGTGCGTGAAGAGCAAGAAGTTCTCAGGGAAGAAAGAACCTTGCCTAAATGGGTTCAAAAAACTTTGCAGGATAGCAAGTTGGATGCACCGTTGCCACGAAAAACACGTGCTGGTACTACTTTTGGCAGAGAGCAAGTAGATTTGGCTTGCTTTAGCACTCTTTGTGATGCAGATGAGCCTGATTCATTTGAACAAGCTTTAGAGTGTGTTCAGTGGAAAGATGCTATGCAGTAAGAAATTGATTCTATTCATAAGAATCATACATGGGATCTAATGGACTTGCCTACAGGTAAAAAGCCTATTGGTACAAAGTGGGTTTTAAGGTAAAAAGGAAACAAGATGGTACTGTTGACAGGTACAAAGCAAGGCTTGTGGCAAAAGGCTATGCGCAACAGAAAGGCATAGATTATGATGAAACCTTTGCTCCTACTTCTCGTGCGTCCACAGTTAGATCACTAGTTGCAATTGCTGCTCATCATGGTTGGAAAGTGCATCAGTTGGATATCAAAACTGCTTTTTTGAATGGTGATTTGCAGGAAGAAGTTTATGTAATTCAACCAAGTGGTTTTGTTGTAAAAGGTCAAGAGAAAAAGGTATGTAGATTGCGTAAAGCTTTGTATGGTCTCAAACAGGCTCCAAGAGCATGGTATGAGAAGATACATACTTATTTGATTGGCCAGGGATTTCAGAATAGTCCAACAGAAAGTACTTTGTATGTCAAAAAGAGAGATGGAGTTCTCATTATGCTAACACTCTATGTGGATGATATGCTTCTTACAGGCAATAATGCAAATGAAATTGAAGCGTTTAAAGATGCTTTGAGAAAAACCTTTGAGATGTCTGATCTTGGTTTGCTACATTATTACTTGGGTATTCAGTTTGTGCAATCAGAGGATGGCATATACATGTTGCAGGCAAAATATTTGCATAAAATTTTGGACAAGTTTGGTATGCAAAATTGTAAGCCAATCTCTACACCCGTAGAAACTGGATCAAAGTTGAGCATGCATGATGCTGGAGAAACTTTTGATGTACATACTTATGCAGCAGCAGTTGGTTGCTTGATATATTTGGCAGGCAACACTCGTCCAGACATTCAATTTGGGGTTTCACAAGCAAGCAGATTTATGCACAGCCCAGGTATGCATCATTGGCAGGCTGTGAAGCGCATACTTCGTTACCTTTCAGGTACCCCTAATCTTGCCATGTTCTTTCCAAGGGGGGATATGTATGGAAAGCACAGTTCTATGCAGCTTCTTGGTTACAGCGATTCAGATTGGGCTGGTGATTTTGACACACGACATTCCACAAGTGGCAACTGTTTTTTCTTGGGAAATGCATGTATATCTTGGCTAAGCAAGAAGCAACCCACAGTGGCTACATCAACTTGTGAAGCTGAGTACAGGGCAGCTTTCACGGCAACAGTTGATTGTGTATGGATACGCAGGTTATTGGCAGATCTTTGTGAGTGTCAACAGGCACCCACTACCATTTTCACTGACAGTCAGAGTGCTATGGCAGTTGCAAGTAATCCAGTATTTCATGCAAGAACAAAGCACATAGAGGTTCACTACCACTATGTCAGGGAAATGCTACATGCAGGGGAGATCACACTAACTTACTGTCCTACACAGGATAACATTGCAGATCTATTTACGAAGGCGTTATCACGAGAAAAGTTTGAAGCTTTCTGAAAAGCTTTGGGCTTACTCTCATACACATGATGATCTGCTACCTATTACGGATTCACACTATCACTACAGGGGGGATTTGTAGACATGTAGTAGTGTTAGTGTGTATACGCGCTTCACCAGGGGCACTTTTCTCCCACTGGGTTTTTCCCCCTGGACATCCGGTGTGAAAGGACACCTTATCTCTTAGGGTTTCATATAAGCTTTGTAGCTCTGAGTTTGTATACACTATTATTCCAATACAGAGAGAGAGACTACAGAGATCTCGTACACAAGCTCTGTGTCTTCTCCTTCTCCATCTTCTTCCTACTCTGAGTTGTTGTCTTCCTTCTGTTTCCTGTTTCATCATCTTCAACAGGAACGTGGGCATTGGTTCTGTCATAATAATCAATATCTAATTCTCCTAAATGATTTTCTCATATTAAACTGATCATTTAATGTGGGGAAGTGCCAAGGGAGAAAAAGCTAGAATATTGGTTAAGCTAGCAGACCGGCCACAGTAGGGATCCAAAGGAGGGAAAATAGGGATCCAAAGGGGGGGGGCATCTGCAAAAGATCCATGTGCAACAATGGGCTAAAAAGACCCTAAGGTTCAGCCCATTAAGACTTCCAAAATGCTAAGGTTCCAAAATTCAAAGGTTGTGTCCAAAGGTCAACCCTAGGGAAAATTGGATGCTTTGTGTGTGCCCTGAAAGTCTTTGCATATCCCTACATGGGAGGGGGCGAGCCCCAAAGGTAGGGGATGAGAGAGAAAGCCACACACACACACACACAGGCTCCCTTTACACAAAGGGAATGAGGGACACATGTCAGCTCCCTAGGCCAGATGCCCACAAGGTGTGCCCAATTCCTATTGGAAGACCCTTGAAGTGGACCAATGATAATTAAGCTAGAGTAAATTTAGTTTAATTAATTTAAAAACATTTAATAAAAGAAACCAATGAGAATTAAGTCTCCTAGAAGACTATTGGGCAGTCTCCCAAAGGGTCCAATGAGCATTCAGAAGCCCCATGGCTTGCCTGATTTCTATTGGCCAGGAGACAAAGGGGTCCAATGAGAGTTTAGTTTAATTATTTAATTACCTAAAGCTCTCACAAAAGGGGAAAGGGGGACACATGTCAGAAGGCTATCACTTATGCTGCTTAATACCTATTGGCTTGACTTGGGGAGGTCCAATGAGGCAAAAGCCAGACCAAATTAGCAGCTAGGGCTCGCCCAAGAGAGAGAGGGATCTCTCTAGATGGCATCCAAATGGATCCATCCAAGTTAGAGGTAATAAAAGGATGGCCTAAACCAAGGAATCTTCATGAACTAAGAAGCTTTATAGGTATGTGTGCATACTATAGACGCTTCATAGAAAAGTTCTCACAAATTACGGGACCATTACATGACCTAACAAAGAAAAGTGTTAGGTATACATGGTCTGCTAAGGAGAACAATGCTTTCAAAAAGCTTAAAGAAAAGCTTATCTCTCAACCTGTGCTTACACTACCGGATCTCTCAAAACCATTTGAGGTCCAATGTGATGCTTGTGGTGATTGCCTTGGGGCTGTTTTGCTCCAAGAAGGGCACGCCATAGGCTATGAGAGTCGAAGGCTTGACCCTGTTGAGCAAGCTCTAGGCATATACGAAAAAGAACTCCTTGCAGTTCTACATGCCTTAGACTCATGGAAGCACTATTTATTGGGGACTCCTTTCATTCTGCAAACGGATCACCAAAGTCTTAAGTACTTCATGACGCGGACCAAGCTCTCCGACAAACAAATGAGGTGGGCAAATTTCCTTTCGCAATTTCATTTTCATATTGCTCACATTGATGGCAAGCATAATCAAGTAGCCGTTGCACTCTCAAGACGACCGAGAGTGAATGCGGTTTCCATAGCAACTCACAATGATCTATCTTCAATGATAGATGAGTATGCTATTGATCCCGATTTTAGAGATGTGATTTCAGCCCTTGCATTAGGGAAGAAAGAAGAACCATTTGCTTGACAAGATGGTTATCTTCTCTATGGCAATAGACTATGCGTTACTAACTCACTACGTGAGAAAGTAATGTATGAATCTCATGCTCCCCCATATGAGGGGCATAGAGGGATTCAGTCTACCTTAAAGGGAATTGAAACATATTTCTATTGGCCTACCATGAAAGTGAACATACAAGAGTATGTTTCCAAATGTGTGGTATGTCAAAAGACAAAATTTGATAGAGGGAAGCAAACTGGATTGCTTCAACCCTTGCCAATCCCTAATTCACCTTGGGAGAGCATATCCATGGATTTTATCTTTGGATTGCCTAAGTCTATCCATGGGAATACGGGGATATGGACGATAGTAGACAGGTTCAGTAACCAAGCTCATTTTATACCTGTCAAAAAGACTATCAAAGCCCATCAAATGGCAACCCTCTTCATTTCACAAATTTTCAAGTACCATGGCTTGCCAATGTCCATAGTGTCGGATAGAGATCCTAGAATGACCAGTAATTTCTGGAAGGGTCTCTTTGAGAATTTAGGAACAAGGCTAAACTTCTCTTCGGCCTATCATCCACAAACTGATGGCCAAAGTGAAATAGCTAACCTAACCATTCTCGGTCTACTAAAAGCCTATGTAACGGAAGTAGATCAAAGATCCCAATGGGAGAAGTACTTACCCTTAGTAGAGTATGCTTACAATAACACTGTACATACTTCCACAGGAAAAGCACCTTTCGAGGTAATTGAGGGAAGATCAAAAAGTCCCTTGCTACTTAAGGTACATGGGAAGATCTTCGCTGCAGATGAGTATAGCCGAGACCTACAAGAATCTTTCCAAAAGATTAAGGATGCTATCTCTATCTCACAGCAAAGGCAAAAGGCTGTTGCTGACAAGCACAGAAGAGCCCAAGCCTTTAAAGAAAACGATTGGGTCTTGTTAAAGTTTCCCAAGGCTCGATTAAGGCACACGACGGGCAAGAATCCTACGGGCCACCAAAAGTACTATGCTAAACTAGCAAAAAGGTACTATGGTCCCTTCCAGATTCTTAGGCCAATCAATGAGATGGCCTATCAACTTAAGTTGCCCAATCATTGGCTCATACACAATGCTTTTCATGTGAGCCTATTAAAGCCTTACAAAGGAGAGCCACCTCAAGAACCAACTATTGAAGACCCACCGGAGATCGAGGACAAAGAGGAGGTGCTACAGCCCAAGTCCATTATCCGACATGAAGACAAGGTATTAAGAGGCGGTAAGTCTATCCGACGATATCTTATTAAGTTTAAAAATTATCCTTTCGAAGATGCTAGATGGATGCAAGGCATACAATTAAAGGATAACCTAAACCTTGTCAATGCTTACAATGCTTCCCAAGAGTAAGCAAATGTACAAAATGTTAAAAATGAACAAAATTTTTGTCTTATAAGACTCTTTTTCTTTATTTGTGCACAAAAATGAAGTAGTATGCATGCTTAGATCAAGTTTGCGGAGACGACGTCTCCCAAACACCAAGTACAGCTTGTCACTCTACTATGGAAGACTGATAGGACTAATGTGCAGACATGCTTGCGGCAGCCTCAGGCTCTCAAGCGCCAAATGGACTAGTCATCCATTATGGAATGATGTCGTAGGGTAACATAGGGATCCTCTACCCGCTAAGAAAAGGACTCATGAATATGCTTTATCTTCTCTACACCATAGTCGAGGATGACTATGATTTCAAGAGAGAGGTAATGTCATAATAATCAATATCTAATTCTCCTAAATGATTTTCTCATATTAAACTGATCATTTAATGTGGGGAAGTGCCAAGGGAGAAAAAGCTAGAATATTGGTTAAGCTAGCAGACCGGCCACAGTAGGGATCCAAAGGAGGGAAAATAGGGATCCAAAGGGGGGGCCATCTGCAAAAGAGCCATGTGCAACAATGGGCTAAAAAGACCCTAAGGTTCAGCCCATTAAGACTTCCAAAATGCTAAGGTTCCAAAATTCAAAGGTTGTGTCCAAAGGTCAACCCTAGGGAAAATTGGATGCTTTGTGTGTGCCCTGAAAGTCTTTGCACATCCCTACATGGGAGGGGGCGAGCCCCAAAGGTAGGGGATGAGAGAGAAAGCCACACACACACACACAGGCTCCCTTTACACAAAGGGAATGAGGGACACATGTCAGCTCCCTAGGCCAGATGCCCACAAGGTGTGCCCAATTCCTATTGGAAGACCCTTGAAGTGGACCAATGAGAATTAAGCTAGAGTAAATTTAGTTTAATTAATTTAAAAACATTTAATAAAAGAAACCAATGAGAATTAAGTCTCCTAGAAGACTATTGGGCAGTCTCCCAAAGGGTCCAATGAGCATTCAGAAGCCCCATGGCTTGCCTGATTTCTATTGGCCAAGAGACAAAGGGGTCCAATGAGAGTTTAGTTTAATTATTTAATTACCTAAAGCTCTCACAAAAGGGGAAAGGGGGACACATGTCAGAAGGCTATCACTTATGCTGCTTAATACCTATTGGCTTGACTTGGGGAGGTCCAATGAGGCAAAAACCAGACCAAATTAGCAGCTAGGGCTCGCCCAAGAGAGAGAGGGGGCTGATTTTTGCTTGGCATTGACACACACACACTCACACTTGACCATGTGTGAAGGAAGAATACTCTATCTCCTCCCAAGCTTTAATGGAGAGCTCATCACCTACTCCAAGCTTGTGAGATAGAAGCCTACATCAACACTCTCTTGGCATGTGGATGCAAATCCAACCAAGAGCCAAGCTTCAATGCATGCTCATCTCCTCTACCAAGATAATTACTAAGCTAAGCTATGCTAATATGAGTGATTATGTGAGGAGATGTACATCTTTCTCGTAAGATACTCCTTCTTCCTCTCAATCTACTCTCATACCCTGCTAGCTCTCACCATCTTCGAAGGTGTGTGAGGTCTTGGGTCTGAGAACGGGGATAATTCAAGTTGTGTTTGATTAAGTGTTTTGCTTGGTGTATGAAGCTTCCATCTTCATTGCACTAGCTAGTCTTGAAGGAACACAAAGAATTGTATTGTACAATGTCTCTCTTGATGGGAGAAACCATAATACAAAGCCTTTTGGAGGGGGGACCGGCTCCATGCAAATCCGGTCCTCAACTGTTGTCAATAGCTTAATTTCTCTCTCTTTTGAAAGTATTGTCGATGCTATCTAACTAGGCGTTATGCTTTTTGTTGCTCTCTCCACCCAAGCACTCTTGTAATTCTCATTAGGAATCTATTCTAATGAAATGCCCACTATGTTCATGCTAATTTCCGCTACACATAAGTTATTAGGCCATTAAATGTTACAGGTTCCTTTGGCAGTTGCTTGCACAATACACCAATGAGAATGACGTTGTCGTTCAATACGGGGGTTATTGCGACGCATTGGCCTTAATGGGTAGCCAAATGGGTTGTATGATGATAGTGTTTGAGAGCAATAAGGATGTCTCTAGCAGACTGAACAATGTCTTGGAGATGCAAGCACATCGCCTAAGAGAGATTCAAGAGCGAGACAAGAGAGTAGTAGATGAAGTCGAGCGTTCCCTAAAGGCAGTCTCTTGTGGAGCCGCATCCAAACATTGTGGAACTGGATCCACCATCCCATCCCATAGAGTAGACTAACAACAAGATACCTCACATTTTGTAGACAATGCTGTTTGTGGTCACCCACTGTATACGCATGCTTTGAAAAGTTTGGAAATAAATAAATGTGTTTTGTTTGCTTGCAAATACTTGTAAAGATGGCTTTTTGATTGTTGTCGTAGAACAATCATGTACAGTGAAAGAGGGTGTACAAACTTGTCTGCTTTTCTTTTCTTGGGTACTTGATGCTAATTTTGGGTGTTTTGTGAGCATAATTAATCACTATGGTTGTCCTAAGAAGGTGCTACGTAGAGCAGAGAAGAGAGAGCTTTTCCATCTTTTTGCCTCAGCACACTAAAACGTTTTGTAGACAATGTTGTTTGTGGTGGTCAGCCACTATATACGCATGCTTTAAAAAGTCTGAGAATAAACAAATGTGTTTTGTTTGCTTGCAAATACTTGTAAAGATGGCTTTTGCTTGTTGTCGTAGAACAGATCATGTACAATGAAAGAGGGTGTACAAACTTGCCTGTTTTTTGTTTCTTGGGTGCCTGATGCTGACTTTGGTTGTTTTGTGAGCATAATTAATCACTATGGTTAGCCTAAGTAGGTGCTACATAGAGCAGAGAGAGAGCTTTTTCGTCTTTTTGCCTCAACACACTAACACGAGCAAAGAGAAAGCTTTTTCAAAAAAATAATCATCTGTTCATTTTTTTGAGAAAAGCTCCCTCCAATCCCCTACTCGGGTATAGTTATATATTAGTTTCTATGACGTGCTCTCTCTCTCTCTCTCTCTCTCTCTCTCTCTCTCTCTCTCTCTCTCTCTCTCTCTCTCTCCCCTAATTCACTACAGAGCACTCATGACTATTCTAGCATGACATGGGAGACGTCTAGTACAACTATTTACAAAGATGGACATTGACGATTCTCTTCAGCGCATCGATGCAATACTTTCTCGGACAATGCTCGACATCTAACAATGCCCAATGCCGTGCATCCTTGGGCATTGATGATGATGGTTTTTCACTTTACTTCATTTCATTTCATTCTCCTTTCTTCCACACTGTTGTTCTACATGAGTGCTCTCTCTCTCTCTCTCTTCCACGGGCAGGTTGGCGGATGCTTGTTGACAAGCCCCACTTAGGGCGATAAGGTTGGCGGGTGCTGGTTGATAGGCCCCACGTGGGAGAGAGAGGTAGGTAGGGAGACGGGGAAGTGTGTTGCATGAGCAGGCAATGACTCTCTTTCTCTCTCTCTCTCTCTCTCTCTCTCTCTCCCGTCGTGCAATCTTTCTCTCTTTCTCGCTCTGAGCGCACTCAGTGTCGCCTGTGATTCGGATTGCAAGCCACACTGGCTGAGAGAATCTGCTTCTGTCATGTGTGTGTGCGTTTGTGGGGGGGGGTGCAATCCCTCCCCCTTTTATAATTGTATAGATGAAGTTGAAACTTGAGCTAGGTGCAATCAACCAGGGAGGGCCGGAACCTTGTTTTCAAAGTTCACCGTCTAAATTCCATGTGGGCATCCTCTCTCAGAAATAGAGAAATGCAGGTGGAATCCGATGGTTGGTTGCAAACCTGGAGGCAATCTATTGACAGGACACGTGCCCCTATGCCACTATTTGACAGCGCCTCGTCTAGCGACCTTTTTCGCGATTGTCAAGCGCCTGCCCCCCGTCGGTACACTCGCTCACATACACATACACGCACGCACACACGCACGTACCCAGCTCCCGCTTACAACTTGACACAAGCGCCTAGCTCTCGCTCTCAGACACGCTGTTGCCGCTTTCCTCTCTGGGTCGTGAAAGATTTAGGGTTGCTGCCTTGCTGCGTTTTCACACTGCGCATTTGGTGGATTCGACTTTCTTTCTGTGCTCGCAAGCACATATCCCCAACTCACACACACAACACACACACAGACAACCCTTTCTGACGCCGGCTTCTCCCTTGCAACCCCTTTAACCGAATTGTGACAGAAAATGGAGCGCTTCGAGGTGGTTAAAGAGATTGGGTCTGGCAATTTCGGTGTCGCGAGGCTTCTGCGTGACAAGAAAACCAAGGAGCTTGTGGCAGTCAAGCTCATTGAGCGCGGTCCCAAGGTAATTCAGCCATAACTGGCCTTGATTTTTAATATAAATAAAGATGAAGTTTTTGAGTTAGTCTGTGTATGTGTGTGTACCTCTTCTTATGGCAGATAGATGAGAACGTGCAAAGGGAGATCATTAATCACAGATCTCTGCGTCACCCTAACATTGTCCGCTTCAAAGAGGTAACTTAATTTCTGCAGCTGTCTCATGCAACATGTCCAAATCCATGTGCAAATTGATGAGACCAAGTTTGTGTGCACCGGTGTAGGTGTGCCTCACCCCCTCTCATCTGGCCATCGTGATGGAGTATGCGGCAGGCGGGGAACTGTTTGAACGCATTTGCAATGCAGGGCGATTCAGTGAAGATGAGGTATGTGTTGCTTAATATTCTGATAACGTCCGTTTCATGTATGTTACTTACACTGGATATGTGACTTCGTTGATTCTTATCTTTCTCGAGCAGGCTAGGTTCTTCTTCCAACAACTCATCTGTGGCGTGAGCTACTGTCATAATATGGTGGGCATCCGTATTTCCACTATTTTCTCCACTAGTTATTGTGTCAATTTGTAGTGGGGAGGGATATTTAGTGGTGTTTTGCAGATGCTAACTTGTGCATCTCTTTAATGATTAGCATACCAGCTGGCAAAAGTTCCTAAGACTTCATTTGGGACATTGATAGTAGTACTTTGCATTTTATGGGTTGAGTTGGTTGCATAGATATGCGGAAGTACCGTGCGGCATTATTTGCAAATTATTACTGTAGTCTAAAAAAAGGATTGCATTTATTGGCAGCAGTATTTACTTTTTTCTTGGCAATTTTGTTACATTCTGCTGTGTGTTTCAAATGAGTTAGACTTTCTAAGTTGTCCTGATTCAATATTGGTAAATGGTGTCCCCAAAGAGTTGGCCTAACGGTAAAGCCCTTGGCCTCTCAACCTACGGGTTGTGGGTTCAAATCCCCCGTCGGGTCACATCCTGGAGGGACACCTTGTGCTCACCTGGTGTTCACGTTGCTAGGGCTCATGCCCTTGGACACTCGAGTGCATTCTCGTCCTGGGGTGGTCACCCGAGGAGGAGGTTCCTAGCTGGTTGCTACGAGTTCTCTCCGTCGTTCCCAGCACGTGGTGCATCAATTAGGTGGCCATGGTGATGCCTACGCGTGGCTCTTGCCCAATGGTACGCGGCCCTTGCCCGACCATGTAACATGGCCAATATTTGGAAGGGATAAGCACTCCCCTGTGGGCCTTTGGTGTGTCGAAAAAAAATAAAGGTTTGTGAATGGTTGTTTTTATTATTTTTTAAGCCAGAAGGGTCTGTTAACTTTTTGCTTCCATCCTTTGAGTTTGGTGCTGTTTTTTATTTTAAAATTCCAATCTATTTCAGCGTTTCCTGAAGCTAGGCCAAGACATGGTGGAGTTTCTAGTGATAGCGTAATTTGAGGTAGAAATACTCTCATGTCCATGAACAACAAAGGGGAGGAGCTTTTCGGATACAGAAGTTCTTTTCTATACTGACAAAGAGGAACCAGAGCACAAAGTTGTCCCGTTCGTGTGTAGGGAGCTTATTTGGAGGAGAATGCTACATAACTATATCTAATAGCCTTCATTTGGGTAATTTCATAATTGTCTGAGATTGATTGACAGCCAAACTATAGGCAGCTTATCTAGAGGAAAATGCCACATAGATATTGTTATGGTCTTCTAACCAATAGCCAGGCAATTTTGGCTACTTAAATTTAGAATGATATATGCAAGTTTCTTGCCCTGTTCATGTATGTGTGCTATAGCCAGGCAATTTTGGCTACTTAAATTTAGAATGATATTCTTGCCCTGTTCATGTATGTGTGCTACTGGGCTAATATGAATTAGTTCATGAAATCACCTTGATGAATATTTAAACATGATGGTCAATGCATGATGCAAGGGTCCTACAGGGTGCAGGTCTGCTTGTTGTGTCTCACATATATACTGATCAGGTAAAGTTTTTTTGCGTGGAATAGGAAATCTGCCACCGGGACCTGAAGCTTGAGAATACTCTATTAGATGGAAGTCCTACGCCAAAGCTTAAAATTTGTGACTTTGGTTATTCAAAGGTGAGGCACTAATTTATTACTTGGCTTCCAACAATATATGGGCAAATGTGGGCCTGAGAGAGAGAAGGAATTGTGATTTTTGCTGGCAGTCTGCTCTGCTTCATTCTCAGCCTAAGTCTACTGTGGGAACACCTGCCTACATTGCTCCTGAGGTCTTGTCTCGCAAGGAATATGATGGAAAGGTACATTAATTTTTTTCACTTCTATTTCTTAAGAAGATTTTTGACTTGTCAGGGTAAAAGGTGTGTGTGTGATGATGGTGGCTAGGAGGTAGTGTTCATTTCCACATTGGATGTGGGACTGTGTTCAGAATGGTGGTTGCAATTTTAGACGTTACTCTTGCAGATTGTGTAGAAAGTACTGTGTATGTCCCTATGTGGGTCCGTGTTCAGATTAGTGGTTACAATTTTTGAACCTGCTTTTGCAGATTGCTGATGTGTGGTCTTGTGGTGTTACTTTATATGTGATGCTCGTTGGGGCTTACCCATTCGAGGACCCTCAGGATCCTCGAAATTTCCGTAAAACTATTTCTGTAATGACCACTCTTTCTATGCCCTGCATTTTTTTTAATGGTTTTTTTGTATCCATCTCCTTACTCGATCTTTCTATCTTCTTTTGGCAGCGAATTCTCAGTGTGCAGTATTCTATTCCGGACTATGTGCACGTGTCTTCAGAATGTCGGCAGCTACTTGCTCGGATTTTTGTAGCTAATCCCGCAAAGGTAAGATGATCGTATCAAAAGCCTATTCTTGTACTTCTGTTACTGTGATGTGCATATTTGAGATTCATTTTGATGCTCGACATTTCCAGAGAATAACGATTGAGGAAATCAAAAGGCATCCTTGGTTCTTGAAAAATTTGCCCAAGGACTTGCTGGAAGGATCGGAGAGGACATACAACCATGATGATCCAAATGAGCACTTACAGACGAATGAAGAGATCATGAGAATAGTCAATGAAGCTAAAATCCCAGGCATAAAAGTGCCGGGCGCAAGTGGATACCCAGATGAGTTGGACTTGGATGTTGAAGCTGATATAGATGTGGAGACTAGTGGTGATTTTGTGTGCGCTGTATGAGGATGTGATGATGACACGAGTTGTCGATTATGCCCCGGTTGAGGTCTGCAGAGGAAGCTATGGATGCAGAAATTTTGTTTTCTGCAGTTAAGCTGTTGCTCATTGCAGAGCGAGTAACAAAAGCAGATCTTGGTCCCTGCTGCTCAATTGCAAACTACCATTAAAGTTGGTACCTTGCAAGTGTACTTACAATGTAATCAGCCTGTCATTTGACATATATAAATTCTTTAGATCTTCTGCATGCTAGTGTCTATAGAGGTGCCATGCCACTATGCTGTATGGTGTTATGTAATGTTGCAAACATCATCATGTGCTCAAACAATGCTTTGCGGCAAAGTTGCTTGCTTACACGGAGCATGTGATCTGCCATCCCTAACAAGTGATGCTTGGTGGGCGTTTTTTGTACGAATTTGAAACATGGGTTTCGAACTTGAGAAACTTGTCAAATTGGCTGCATGCCATAGTGGATGTTGTGTTCTGAATTTTTTGTACCCCTTATGGGGCATAGTAGGGTAAAACAACCCTGATGAAACTCCCTCAACATCACCGCTCCATAGTGCAGCTTTTTCTTTTTTGAGGGTGGAAGGGTTCAAGGGGACTACTTGCCTGATGGTGAGACAAGAAACAAGCTACATCATCCTTTGATATCCAATACTGAATATTGAATCCATACTTGGACGAATGGAAGGTATCATAGTTGAATCTTATACCCGAAGGAATGGAAGAGAGACTTGTGATCTTCACCAACCACCTCTTGTGCTCACTTGTCAAGGCTTGGGGCTTTAATGTCCTGAAAGTTTTTCCTTTTCAGGTGAGGCATGCTGGGGATCAGGACATGATGCCCACGTGAGACTTGGGTAAATATTCATATGCATAATTGAGCCTCATGCATGCTTAAAAGGCATCAAGGATAGGCAGAAAAGGTCTTCTGTCATCCCATCTTGTAAATCACCTATTTGCTGCTTGTCTGTGGGCTTTGAGTCGAGTGAGTCGCGTAGATTTGGGAAGGGCTTGAGTGCTTGCTTAGCTTGAGGAGCTCTAATTATGGAGCTTGCAGATAATGCCTAAGCTGTCAATGAGCTCAGTGACTAATAATTGTGTCTCTGTGATTCCTGACTTTAGACTTGAGAGGAGGATTGGTTCCTCGTCAGCTTTCCTCAACACATGAAAATTTTTTGTCCATTCTTGAATATCTGAGGGGTAGGTCACTAGTTACAAACATAAGCGTACAGTGGCGGTCGATTTCCTCATCAGCTTTCCTCAGCATATGGAAACCTTTTGCTCATTCTTGTGTAGCTCAGGGATAGGTTACTAATTACAATCATACGTGTTTACAGTAACTCATTGTCAGCTAGTTGCATGTCACTCTCTAGCTTTTTGACGAACTCATGTCGATGCAAGCTGTGTTTTGATTGCACCCCTAATTACTAGTTGGGCTCTCTTGGTGGAGTCTTGGTGGCTCAATGGCTTGTGTAGTCTCTATGGCAGGTTTAGCATGAATCTCAATCCTCTCTTATTTTTGGAGGCTTGGGGGAAGAAGTGGCCACTTGAGAGACAACTTTCCGGACATGTGTTTAGTGAATACAACGTGAAATTGACTGGGGGTGAGGAGAGTAAGCCATGTTGAGTAGCGTTTACAACGGATTATACAGCTATTGTACAGGATATGAAACCAGGATAAGGAAAGGCGAGGCAAATGTTCTCGTATAGAAGTCGGTTCATTGTTGTGGCTTGCCTAATCTAGGCTTGGTATGAAACGATTCATATGCAAGATGATGCAAAGATGAGCTTAATGCATTTCAAGAAGCTCACCTTGAGATTCCTATCATGCTTGTTTTTATCATAGTCGACAAGTCATCAAAAAGTGAGAAACACAATGGCTTTAAGGGCTACTAGCACTAATGCCATAGAGGAACTACTCATCCTCTTGATGAAACTGAGCTTTCAAGGTCGAGCAATACTGAGATGAGAGTGACTTTGACCTTGCATGTTCCCACCCCTCAAACCCCGTAGCTCCAATGCTATCGGCCCCACGCACCACCATCTCAAAACATCAAGAGAAGGGCAAAGCTCAAGCCAAGTCTTCAAGTGCCTCATATCTAGAAATTCTTTAGGCATATAAGGTAAAACAGCCAAATAGGTGGGCAACAATTTCAGTGCACCATCTTCGGGCTCGAAGGGTGTAATGGAAAGAGTGCAACACTGTCTACCTCCCTTAAAAATCGCGCCGCGAATAGAGCTTCGACGGCAACACACGACGGGACCAAAAATTTACGTGTAACAAAACTGGTCGTGAATGGGGGGCCATGAAATGGGACACTTTGGCCAGCAAGGCTATAACCCAGATCTGACGGCCACGGTTTAAACTTGTACTCGGCTAACCGTCTCACCAACGGACTTAGTGTCCCATTATTGGACCTTTACGAAATCAAAGTTAGAGAGCCAAGGGTCCCTCCACAGGGACCCAATTTTTTATTGGCCCTTTTTGCCCTACATCAATTTTGATCCAAGAGGCATCTCCTTACCAAAGACGTGTAGGAAACCACAAGCCCCCTCAATGACCTCGCACCGCTTATGCAGAAAAGAGTCTTATCAACCAAATTATCCCTCACTTAGAGCCACTCACTACTCTAGGATACTCTACTCTCGAGTAGAATACTCTATAGGCAATTGTACTTTGTGTACATCACATGCTTTTTGTTTAAGATGTAACATTGTTTTGCTAACCTTGTGTTCTTACTAGATCACCTATTTTCAATGCCTTATGATATCAACTTACAATATTGGCCAAATTGAGTGCATGGCATGGGTCAAGACCCAACTCGCAAACTTTATGGTCATGAAACTTTATTGGGGTGGAAAAAATGGAGAAGATCTTGTTGTTGCAAAGTTTCATGGTCATGACCATTCGTTATTACATGGTATCATGCTCTACCATGAATGAGCTTTGGCCATGTTAGCATTGGTGGCCATAGTACAAAAATTGGTGGGTTTTCACCAAGCTAGAAAACTCTAATGGGCATGAGGCTTTTAAAGGGTGAGAAAAATGGAAAATGGTCACTTGCAGCCATTGCAATGGCTATATGGCAAATGTAACACATGGTATGGGTCAAGATTGAGCTTGCGTTTTTCACGGGCACAAAAAATTTCAAGGAAAAAAAAAGTAGTGAAGGTTCCAACATTGCAAAGTTTCATGGGCATTCCAGTCTCTAGTAGGAAACACCAATGTCCCCACTCGGCACCTGCAACCATGTGGCTAAGTTTGGTGCATGATATGGACTTGGACCAAGATATCAAAACTTAGATGGCCATGAAAGTTGGTAGGATTGGGACTTGATCATGTGTTTCTTCATTGTGGTGGGCTAGTAAAAGTGCGTTTCCGTTGCATTCACTCTAGCTTGAATTTTCTTGGATCTTGTGATTTAAACATAACCATCTTGTAGCAAATATGGTTCTTGTGTCGTTCCAAAAGACGTGGCTCACATTACATCCTTGAAATTTGGATCAACGGCATATTCATCTGCCATAGATGCGGCATCATTGTGGTAAGAAATAGATACAACACGAGCATGGTTGCCATGATAGTGCATCTATTACTTGATTGTGTTTGTCGAGCATGTGAACTATGCAAAAATGAAACTACGAAAGAAATTGTTTCTACCTCATTTAATTATTATTGGTGTTGGTTTGCATCATGAAGTACTTTTTAGACTTTGATGATCCGTCTGTATGATGAAGTGCGTCCCAAAACGATAGTGCTTCCATGTATCCAAGGCATGTAAGAAAATCAAAAGCTATTTTTCATAAATGCTAAGGGTCATCTGGTCATAGTGAAAATGGTAATCTTGTATGCAATGGCATGCCCTTCTTGAAGGAGAATTTCTCTTAGACAATCCCCACAAGCATCATAATGGACCCCAAATAGCTTTGAGAGGTCTTGTAACACTAGAACATGTTGAGATGTGAGATTCTTGTTAAGCTTAGTGAAAGGTTCTCTCTCCCTAGCAATCCGTGGATGCCTAACATACTTCTTAGTTAAAGTCATGGAGTGGTTGGAGGTTCAATTAAATCAACCAAAATTTGATGATCCTTTACTATGAAAGCGTTTACGTAAATAACTTACACAAGAAATCGGATGAATACAAGAGTACACATGAGTATTGTGAATGGACCACAATCTCTAGGAGATAACTTAGGTACATGACTAGTTTTCAGACTTTTTGAATGCTTTGGAACACATAAGAATACCTCTTCTCCTTCCATGAAGGTGATTTACCGAAGTTTCTCATTAACATACTTCTTATTTCATTATTGTGCTTATCAAACATTTTGATGAGCAAATTTCAACACGTCATGATTGTGGATAAATTCCTTGACTGGTTGAATTTTCTCAGTAGCCAACCCCACCGTAGTTGTTGATCTAGGTTGAAAGTCATACATGAACAAAAGGACTAAAATAAATAGTGACATGCTTGGCACTATTATAAGCTAATTCCAAAATAGGGAGATAATCCTCCCAATCAGATTGCTTCTTGCTAACGTACGCTCGTAACATATCCTCTAGCACTTGATTAACATGTTCATTCTGCACATCGGTCTTAGGATATCTATAGTACTAATATTGAGTTGTGTCCCAGCTATTTAAACACAGACTTTGTCATTAAACTTGGGATCAAAATCACTCACAATGTTGTTGGGAAATTCATACAATCTATACAAATTTTCCACAAACACTTTGACTAGCTCTAGGGTCTTTATATCGGACTTGGCTGAAATAAACTTATAAATTTTAGCCAACCTGTGTACAATCACCCAGGCTAGTCATGGCCACGTATAGTGGTTGGTTGACCCACTATGAAATCCATCGAGATACCCTCCCATTTACAATTGGGATTCTCCAAAGGATGCAAGAGACATCTTGCCTTCATGCGCTTTGCTTTATTAACTTGATGTTTTTGGTAGTGCAAGACATAGTTTTGAACATACCCATGTAAACCTGGCAAGTAAAACTATCATCATACATTTGCATAAGTTTTCTTTATGCTTGGGTGTCTTGCACTTTGGGACTATCATGATATCCATAGAGAATTTGGCTTTGAATGTCTGTCCCCCACTACACAAACTCTCCTCTTGTGAAGTAGGTACTCATCATCAATGAAAAATTTCTTCCATCTATGCATCACTCAAAAGAGGAGAATTGGGTGTGGACCAAGTAGACACACTACCAGTGTTGGAGTGAGCAGGATCCCTCTTTTTGACATAGCTCCATCACACCCTTTATAGATTCCAAAAACTCACTGCAAAGTTTATTGAACAAAAGGGAGGTTATCTCAGGCATTCTACTGAGAGAATCACCTTCCACATTGTATTTTCCTTTACGATAGAGGAGATTTGTATCATACTCTTGAAGAATCTCAGTACACCACCTAGCCTTTTGCCCATTCAAGTTGGATTGTTGTGTAAACCACTATATATTTTCATACTCAAATAGTATGTCAAATTGAGCACCATACATAATGAAAAGATATGATAGCCCTAGAGTGATGGGCATATATACAATGCAGGGGGGAAAACCTCCTAGTAAGGGAAAAAATGTCTCGGTGGTCCTAAGTGTGTTCACACACATCACTACCACATGTATATGGTAACAAATCCCCCCTGGCACTTGGGAGTGATGCGGTGAATGAGAGCTGGCATATAAAGTATAGAGAAGTGCCATGCCCTGAGGATATGATCAATCTACAAAGGGGAGTAAGCCCAAAGCTTTGCGGAAAGCTTCGAACTTCTCATGAGACAATGCCTTTGTGAAAAGATCTGCGAGGTTGTCTTGTGTTGGCACATAAGACAAGTTGATCTCTCCTGCTGAGATTCTCTCCTTTACATAGACGTACTGCACCTCGATGTGCTTTGTGCGAGCATGAAAAAATAGGTTCATGCCAATGCACTGTGAGTGTCAGTGTAGTCCTTGAACCCCAAGGGCTTATCACTCTATTTTTCTATTGTGTATGCATGGTGTGTCAGTATGGTGGGCTTCATTCCACTAAATCATTGTTTACGCTTTTGCTATAACATCAACTACTCTATTCAAGAAGAATTGAGGCTAGTAGATTGGCTTGTGATCGTTTTATATGTCTACAGCGGCAGACACTTTACAATATTGGCTCTATGCACAAGGTGCAGTTGTTGGGGTAAAGGCCACTATGTGCCTCTTACCTCGATCAAACACGCCACAGACGTTTGACTGCCCATTACTTGTACACATCTTATTCTTCACTAGTTAAAAGAATAAGGGGCTTTCTTATACACATTGTGTTGAGTTGTTTCATCCACATCTTGTGTTCTGTCTCTCTCCTTCTCCCTCTCCGCACAGGCACCGCATTTTCGCAATCATAATTGGCAGTAGAACTTTGATTTCACGCTGGATGGAGTGCTACAGATAAGTGAAATTTTGGCTATCTATATTTATGGAAGTTTGAGGGACATTCCCAAGCTTGAGAGGAGAGTGTATTGCAAGTGTTTTTTCTTTTTTGTAGCCATATTTGTAGAAAGAATGTACATTTACATTTTTGCAGGTCATTTTTTGGGCTCTAAAACAGTGTCTTTTACATAACTTGTGCATGTGGAATGTCATTTATGCAAGGTCAAGGTGTAACATGAGGTTTTGGCATGCTCCGGAAGCAATGGTGTTGTCCATTTGGGCTGATTTTGACCTCTAATTTTTTTTTTGCAACAGTTGTTTGTTGTGTGTCGAGGATTCCGCACATGGTTTGCTCGGTGTGAGAATGGTATTGGTTGTAAGCTTGCTGTCAGGTGGGAGGATATGATGTATGATTCATTGTGGATTTTGCACATGATTTTCTCATGGTTTTGAGCATGTTTATGGCATGTATGGTTATTGTGGTCAGATAGTCGAAATGCTGCTAAAACTCTTGTAAAATATTTCTAGCAGCTGTATGCGCATGATTTTATGTAATCCAGGTAGTGATTGCAAGTTTCACTCAAGTCTTGTGTGGTATTGGGAGATTAGTGGGTATATTCGCTCACAAATTTGTAGTGTCTTGTGCAACAGGTACAACTCATGTATTGACATTGCGGGAGTTTTATGCTCATTGATTTCGATCGAGGGATTCCCGGATTGTTTGCCTTGTATTTGGCAATGTGCCACAATGTTTTGGCATTGTTTATTTCCTCATTTTTTGGTGACATTTTTTTCGGTTAGAAAGGAGACTGTCGATTTTTCGCCAGGTTTTATGCGTTTTGTGACAGGTGTTAAGGAGCTGTTTTAGCCAAGTTTGTTACCATACATGTGGTAGTGATGTTTGTGAACACACTAGGACCGCCGGGGCATTTTTTCCCTCTTTAGGAGGTTTTTTCCTACGTGCATTGTATATACACCCATCACTCTAGGTCTATCTATCTTTCCCTTGCACACTAAGTAACACACTCTCAGTTGTGTGCCTTGAGATTCCTTTATCTTCTCCAAGCTGTGTGTGTTTCTCTGCAACCCTAATTCCAAAAATTGGTATCAGAGTAGGTTGCGTCCTCCCATCACTCTAGGTCTATCTATCTTTCCCTTGCACACTAAGTAACACACTCTCAGTTGTGTGCCTTGAGATTCCTTTATCTTCTCCAAGTTGTGTGTGTTTCTCTGCAACCCTAATTCCAACAATTGGTATGAGAGTAGGTTGCGTCCTCCCGAGCTCAGTCGCCAACAGCTCCAGCACATGCCTCCTCACTTTCTCCGATTTTTGTGGGCTTTGGTGAGCGTTAGCAAGTCAACTCAGACTTCGGGCAAACTTGTAGAGCTTCATCTACTCAAATTTTAGATTCGGGCTCATTTCGGCCTCCGTTCCCACTACAGGCAGTACTGCATAGGCTATTTTGTCATTTTGTGCAAAATTTTTATCAGTGCCATTTTTTGCATAACAGGTGCCTTATAGTCTTCTAAGGTTTGTGCTATATAGCATGTGCTGTTCCCGCTTTGTTTCTCTTCTTTCCAGGCAGTTTTTACATCAGGTACAACATTTACCATGGCGGACAACAACACAGATGTGTTCAAGATGCTTGCTCCTGAGGACAGATTGGATGGGGGAAATTACCCTATGTGGGATTACATGATGCAACATGTTCTTGTGTCAAAGGGAGTCTAGAATATTGTGCAGGGCATTGATGTACGTCCTGGTTCTGAGGATGCAGGCGATGTTGAGGATGTTGCAGGTCTTGCTGCAAGGATTGCTGCTATTAGAGTTGTTTTGCCTATGGCAGAACAATCTCCTTGGGATGTAAAGGATGCACAGGCTCATGCATTGATTGCGTTGTCTGTGAAGCGTACCATTGTTCCTCACATTTGTTCAACAAAATCTGCAAAGCAGGCTTGGGATATTTTGGCTGGTCTTTATGCAAGTCGTAATGAGGCTAAAATTGCTTTGCTGCATAAAGAGTCGAAGATTATGCATGAGGAGGATAATATGGACACTTTCCTTGATGGGGTCAAGGAAATCAATGAGAAAGTTATTTCTGCAGATGAAGTCATTTCAGACAGTTCCCTTGTACAGACTGTTCTTGATGCCTTACCAGATTCTTACCAGACTTTTGCTAGTACTTGGAGATTTATGACCCAAGGAAATCCTGAAGTTGTCAAGTTTGATGCATTATGCACATTGCTGTTGCAAGAGTCACTTTCCAAAAAAAAAGCACTACGTGCAGTTGAACAGGCTTTTATTGATTCTCAAGGAAAGGGTGGTAACAACAATGCAGTCACTTCTTATGGTTCTGCTGTGAGTGGCAAAACTTCTGTTCCCAATGCTTCTGTTGGTAGCACTTCATTTGGAAATTCTGGTGATAAGGGCAAAAAGGAGATGCGTTGCCATTATTGTAAAGGTA
This sequence comes from Adiantum capillus-veneris, assembly GCF_014529385.1. Taxonomy (NCBI): domain Eukaryota; kingdom Viridiplantae; phylum Streptophyta; class Polypodiopsida; order Polypodiales; family Pteridaceae; genus Adiantum; species Adiantum capillus-veneris. The sequence goes on from NC_140936.1 coordinate 5,846,193, forward strand.
ATGATCACTTGATCAAGTAGTGTCCTAAGTTGAAGGCCAAAGAGGCTAAGAAGAAAGAGGGTGGTTCCACAGCAAATGTTGGTTCCACTACCAATGTAGCCATTGTTTCTGTGAAAGGAGACTATGATGTTGATGTTGATGTAGAATGGGCTTTTAGTGTAGAGTGCACTTACAATCGTGTTGTCCATGATGCATGCATGTCAGTTGCTGTAGATTCACATGTGTGGTATTTCGACAGTGGTGCTACAAAGCACATTACCTCACATCGTGAATTGTTCACCTCTCTCGAGTCTGTCCCTCATGGAAATTCAGTCACTTGTGCCAACAATGCCTCTTATCCGGTTTAGGGGGTTGGAAAGATTGTGCTTACTGCTGCAAATGGTAGTTCTTTCACACTTGTTGATGCACTTTATGTACCTGGATCAAGAAGAATCTTTTGTTTGTATCTGCACTTGCTAGACTTGGACTTGTAGTCAAATTTGTGGATGACAAATGTACAATTCATGATCTTAGTTTTGGTGATGAAATGGTTGCATCTGGGCTTTTGTCATAGACTGTATAAGCTCACTTTTTATGACAAGTGTGGACAAAATTTTGCAAATGCAGTTGTAGATTCAAGGGCTATTTCAGATGCAAAACTTTGGCATGCACGTTTTGGTCATCTGAATTTTGTCAGTTTGCTGCGTTTGCAGAAATATGATATGGTTGCTTCTTTTCGGGTAAGATGCAACGTTCAAAGTTTCCAAAGGATACACCTCAGCAAAATGGTGTCGCTGAGAGGAAAAACGGGTCACTTACGAAAATGGCACGATGTATGGTCAAAAGTCAAGCTTTACCGCATTCATTTTGGCAAAGGATGCAGCGTTCAAAGTTTCCAAAGGATACACCTCAGCAAAATGGTGTCGCTGAGAGGAAAAACAGGTCACTTACAAAAATGGCACGATGTATGGTCAAAAGTCAAGCTTTGCCGCATTCTTTTTGGCTTGAGGCCATCATGTGTGCCACTTATGTACTTAACAGGTGTCCTACAAAAGCCTTGTAGTCTATTACTCCATATGAATCATGGTATGATAGAAAGCCTTCTTGTTTTAGGGCAAAACTACTCCCCTGTTCATACTCATGAGCACGACACAGACAACATACTTATCATTCGATGACACGACTAACCCGTAGGTGCACGTAGGCAATCTCGTTAGCTTGTCAGGCTGAGACCAATCTACACATATGCACTTTTATGATGCATCAATCACTAACCCTGGTAGATTGAAACCCACTCTATCCCTTAACGCTCACAACACAGTTCACACGTCCAATGAACTCGGAATCGCATCAAACTTACTAGGCACCATCCTCCCACTAGGACATATTTACCTATAAGTCTAATCTCACCAGATTTGAACCCTAGCTATCTCGAATGCTATCGCGATAGACCAACAGGTCATAATCCAAAAGTGGGAGAAACTTAAGTTTATCAGTATCTATGAGTAGCTAATCTCTTTCTCATTCCATGAAGCACTCGATTATTGAAAACAGACACCGTTAGTGCTACTTACAAGCAAAACAAGCTCGAGGCAGAATCGATCGCGATCAACTCGAAACGGCGAATGCGTGGCGTGGGCGCGTAGCTCTCGGAGAGACTACTGCAATGGTGTGGTGGTGTCGTGAATCTAGTGAGGGAGAAACGCATAGCGAAGAGGATAAGACACACTCACTCTCTCTCTCTCTCTCTCTCTCAGACTCCTACGACACAGGATTAATTCAAATGATATGTTGGCTGTAGGTGTATGTTCGTGGAGTTGGGCAAAACGTTCTGTCATTCCTCAGCTCAGGCGGTGCGTTGACTAAGTGGACCAAGTTATTAGGATGATCCAATAGCCATTGACGCCTCCACTTTGGCTGGCTTTCCATTCATGCCGTAGCTCTGCTGCTGTTTTGCCCGCTCTGGAAAGCCCTTGTAGCAACTCCTTTTTGAGTTGTATAGCCTTGTACCATATCATTTCTGTTTGTTTTTCCATCTGCTCGGCCAGCCTCTACTCTTCCAATTTTGTGACTGAATCTTCTTCTGTCTCTTGGTCTTTGGAGCCGGTTTGATCAATCTGCGTATGTGCCTCCTTATCATCTGAATCTTCTTCGTACTCATCTTGACCCCCATAAACTTCGGCGAGTCCATCCAAATTCATTGTTACTGGCTCCATGTGCACTCGTACCTGTCCTTGGTGTTGCCCTGCACTTTGTAGACTTGCGATTTGTGCGGTCATTGTTCTGCTATTGATTTGTAGAGCTTGAAATTCCATGTCTTTTTTAGCGGCCGACTCCTCTAACTGTTTTATCCTGATGTGCAGGTTTTCATTTTCTCCCCTGAGTGATTTGGAAACAATGCTTTCCATTTCACTGTCAGGAGCTGGTCCTTGTTGTTGTTCACTTTGCAAGTCTGAGATTTGTCTTTGTAGTTCACCTTCTGCTCTAAGCGCACTTTCAGCAATCATTAAACGCCGTTTTCTTTCCAACTCCAGCTCTCTCTTCAATGCAGCCACTTCTTCTTCTGGGTGGACTAACGGTGTTGTTGGTAGCGACGTTTTTTGCTTCTTAGCGCGTTCGATTTCCCTTGCTTGGATATCTGTTACTGCTCTCAAATCTTTGACTTCAATTTGTAAGTCATCGATGACGACTTGCAAACTCTTGATTGTCTCCAGCGCATCTTGCTTTTCCTTTTCCAACTTCTGGATGTGTTCATCTCTGTCACTGACATCTTCAACGAACACGTTTATTGTATCTTCACATATGGCATTGAAGTCTTCCGACTCCTGTAAATTGTCCTTGAGAAGATTTATTGTGCCTTGGAGTCCCAATATTTCAGCATCTCTAATGCTAATCAGCTTTAAAGTGTCCTCCCTTTGCTCTTACAGTCTTAGAACTTCCTCATCAGTTTTTTGTAGCTTCATTTTGTTGGACCGGTTCTGATCAGCTAACCATTGACTGTGCACTCTTGTTCGGTTTAGTATTGTCGCCATTGACTACAAATCTTCATCTATAGTAGCTTCCAGCTCAATTTCTTGAGAGGAGGAAGCTTTATCTTTAGACTGATCCACCACCTTTTGCTTGCCTTTATCACTTTGTGATATTGCTCCAATGTTTGGGTGTCTATCTGTTTCTTCTTCTTCCTCTTCCTCTTCTTCTTGTTCACTGGGCGGTGTGTGAACTCTGTCATCACGATGTGAGCTTTCTGAATGCGAAGTAGATTCAGCAGATGGGCTAGATTGCCTTTCACTTGTATCTGGCCCTGGAGATGGCGGCCGTGTTTCCTGATCACGTGAAGTTGGCCTCAGCTGATCTCTCAACGTTTGGAGATCCTCCTCTTCTAGTAGCAAATCTGGTTCATACCTTGCATTTCTTTCTTGGATGTATTTCTCGAACCAGTCCAACTCAAAAGCTGGGTTGTTTCTATTCTTCGTTCTCAGTTTGAAAGTGCTACTAGAAGGTTTCCAAGTGGCGCCTACATCGCCTCGTAGAGATCTTTCTAGAGCAAACCCTTCTAGCATCCTTTCCATCTTTGCTATCTTCTGCAACCTGGTGTTGTTTTCCATTTCCGCTTTCCGCTTCTTTAGTCGGGCATCTTCCTCTTCAGCTCTTTTTTCTTCTTCCATCTTTTCTTGTGTACTTCTAGTCACTCTTTCCAGCTTGCGTCCTCCAATGGTATTAATAGATGCCGGTACTTTGTTTTGTGATCTGTCTTTGATATTTTCCCTTAATACCAGCCAGTCGTTCTGATGAGGGGCAGGTGGCAACTGATCTTTCGTGCCTATGGCATGGTATATTACTCTGGTTAGGACTTCTCCTCCTGTAATGTAATTGGGTCTGTCCTGCCTTAGCTTTGTCATTTCTTCAAACAGATATGACGTGTGATCTATGTAGAACTCACGGGTCATTCCCATGGCCCATGTCAATGTGGTTGAGATGCTCCCGTGCGGTGTAGTGTATCTTGGTGGCCTTTTGCTGTAGCTCAACAAACACTGACTGTAGATCTGTGTCAGTTCTCTTACTTCTGGGTTTGCTATGAGTTCGAAAGAAGGTAGTTTAGACTTTTGCAAGTAAACGGTGAGGTTTTTCCTTCTTTCTCTCATGTTTGCTCCTTGATCTGACAATTTCAATGCCTCTTTGATGATCTCTTTGGTGATATGGATCTCCATCACTTCGTTATCCATGCCTGCCACTCTGCAAGTTCCATCTTCTTGGATAGTCTCTATTAGATGTTGTACCCTCTTGAAATCTATCCCTACTGGTGGTAGTGATACGAAGTTCCACAAGCCGACTTTTTTGAGCCATGACCTTTGCGATGATCTTTTCAAGTAGTTCTTTGCCTCCTTGGGAATCATCACTGTATCCACTAAGTTTCTTTTGTCATCCACATATGAACCTTGATATATCTGAAAGGTAGCTGCCTGTTGCACATCTGCAGGTATCCAGGTGGCTGCTGGCTTTAAAGAATTTGGTAGAAGTGCATAGGGTACTGCACCTTCCGTTGCCAGGTTCTTGCCTTTTCTTTTTCCCGGAGAAGCCTCCATAGATCCTATCATCACAATTATCAGTTAATGCACAAACAAAGTACTACTCTGCTAAATTGATTACCACTTAATCATGCATCTAGATGATCCTTCTTAATCCCAAGATTAGTTAAGGTAAAATGTTAGCAGATAGACAAGCTCTTCCATTGTGCGACTTTGGCGGCTTCAAATTGATGTTGTTGGTGAAGGAGAACAAGTCCAAATGTCTTGAAATTTTGTGTGGTGTATGCTCTCATGGCATGTAAGGTCATTCCATAAGCCAAAGCTCAAATTCTGTCCATTTGCTCCTTTTTCTCAGTCTATCACGATAGAATGGCATTTTTTTGATCTGGGTCCTTTTTTGCAGTTGTGACTCCACCAATTGGTTTCCCATACCTTGCACATGATTTGACCCCATTTCTAGCTCAAATGAATGTCAAGTGACCCCCTTTTGGATCAACTCCCAATTTTCTAGATTCCCTTCAGAGAGATGTTGGTCTATCTCCTTCATTTTGTGTTGTTTTGGGCTCAAACTTAATGGGTGGTTATCTTGCATCATGTTGAAGACAATTGATAATTCAAATTTTTTATAAGATGGTCCAGTATCCCTCTGCTTGGTCTATCGCGATAGACTGGGACTTAGTGCCAGTTTGTCATTTTTTGGCTTTGTGACCATCTGTCTGCCTTCTCCCAGTTGATGCAAGGCTTCTTGACCCCTCACATGTAAATTTTACCTGTCTGCCCTTGAGATGTAGTGTTCTGACTCTGAGTTATCTTCATGTCTTTCTCAGCTTGCCATGTGAGTCCCTCTTGGCACCAAATTTGGTGTACTGCCTTCATTTGCTTCCCCAAGTCTAGCTTGTAAAAATTTGAAAAGTCTTTCCCCCCAAAAATTGTTGTAGCAAGTCTATCGCGATAGACTGAGCTTTTTGGCCAAAATAGATTTTTCTGGCACTTTGACTTGATATTGTGGTTAACATTCCTTGTTAGCACCCCTCATGAAGCCAAAGTCAAAGTTTCCCTTGTCTAAGTGCAAGTTCAAGTCTATTGCGATAGACTGGGCACTTTGTCATTTTTTCCAGTTTTTTTATGTTAGTTGACATTCATGGTGTTAATAGGCCCTCCTAGACACACATATCAAGTTTTAATCAATTTAGCAGAATGTACTCCCTGTTTGCAGCACTTAGCTGGTCCTGAAGTCGAAATAGATAACTTAGGTGATGGTCGCGGTTCCTTTTGGTCTTTGTATGATTCTGGCTATCTTTTACTTCCTTTTGACCTTCCATCCAAGCAGTCAGTTGTTGTTTTGGTGTTTGAAACACCAAGAACGACCATTTGGACGTCTTTCTGGCCTGTTGCCGGCATTTTCCCTAGTGAAAGAACTTTTTTATTTTTGAGTGGACACATTCCATCCCATAATTGACCTCCTTTGGATGTTCCTTGTTGAATTTGGTGTAATTTTGTCACTTGGTCGGCCCGTTAGAGTATCGTGACGCTTTGTGCGGTTTTCGTCAGATAGGGACTTTAGGCTCCGTTTTGACGAACTTTTTCATAATCTAACCCTTCAGTCGGTTTGTCGAGGTCATTGGCTTGCTGTCTATGAATTTTGGCTCATTTTCGATCACCTTGGTTTTGTCGCCCTTTTGCAGGTCCTGCTAAATTAGGGTTTTCTGAGCGGCTTCCTTCACGCTTTCTGAGGTCATAGGCTCGATCCCTAAGCTATAGGCATTGTGCCTTTCACTTTTGGTCCCATTTGGTGGCCTCTAGGTCTCCCTAACAACCATTCTACCGTATGTGTGCACATGTTATGATTGTGATGCCGGCGAGGTTTTGCGACTAACTGAAGTAAACAACACTTAGAGTCAGTGTTGACGAGCATACCTCTCATATCGGATGTCGATCTGGCGACCGTGTGCGATGGATGAGCTCCTGGAAGTCTCAATTGCTGTAGGGAGCTCTCTCTCTCTCTCTCTCACTATGGAAAATGACTCAAATGAGGGATTTCTAGCCTAGCCTCTCTATATGTAATCGAGACTCCGACACCAAATTTTCCCATCTTTTACCTGTGGCCATAACTTTTTGCGAGATGCGGTTTAGGCTTGCAAATTTCCTGATTTGGACTTCTGTTGCTCCAATTTTACCAGTTTTGTAGATTTCCCCTGTTGGAGGTCCCTTCATGACGGTGGTCATTTTGCTATGTCACTTTTGCAGTCCTTATTTTTTCTATGTCTTCTTTACCTTGCTTTGATCAGGCGTCTCTTCTTTTGTGTTTCCATCCGGATTATGGATTTTTTTCTATAATTTTTGCTAGAAAATGGCTAAAATAAAGCAAATAAATCCCAAAATAACCCGAAAATAGCAATTCTAAGCTAAAAAAATACCAATGAGAAACGAAAAACTTTTTAGCTCACTTTTCTCTCGTCTATGTACAATCTCGCTCATTATCGTCAACCTTGGCCTATTTTTTGCTGTTTTTAGACAGTTTTTGGCCAGATTTGACTCTCTTTATAGTCTATACGCATCCGTAGGGGCTCATGAATGATGATTTGGTCCCCAATTTTGATTAATTATGAGGGCATATTCTTTTTCCCAAAATCACACAATAAAAGGCAAAAATGGTTGAAAAATTGCTCACAAACATTGCCCTCTAATATATCACATGATGAGTCCGCATTTGGAATGCCTCCCCCCCTCCTAATTGGAATCCTCCCGGATGACAGGGTATCATCAAGGGTATGTGTTGTGCATGGGTTTGAACTCGTGCTAATGCAGGCCTTGTAATGTAGCCCTATATGCATGTACGGTCAATGCATGTAGAAAGAATTTATGCAGTGCAAGAGGAATGTATAAGCGATTCACTTATTGACATTTGTGGTTGAGGTTTCCTGTGGTAGCTTGAGTTGGCTGGCAGATTTTCTTTGCAAGTAGTAGTTGTAACTCCTCCGCCTTTTGTTTGATTGTTTTCCACTGGTTTTGAATTGGCGTATGTGGCTCCTTTGAAGTCAATATTGTCGTATATGGTGGAACATTCTCTCTTTCTGCTTTGATGACTTGGGTCTTAGACATCCTTGTAGTTTTTGTTGTTGATTCTATTTGTTTCCTCGAGCTGTTTGTATGATGTTGCTTGACCTCGATAGTTGTAGATAGCTACACGATTGTCATCTTTGTCCGCCCTTCTTGTGTTGTTGGCTCGTTTTGAATTGGTACTTTTGGCCTCCATACCAATATAGTCCAGTGCGTATTTGACAGATTGACTATGTTTCTTTGAAGTTTTGCTGGCTTTCGGTGTTTTGTCTGTTCTTCAAACTCCTTTTTTATAGGAATTAGGCGGTCGCACCTTATTCACACTTTGTATTGCCGCTTTTGATGTAATTGTGCCTCGGTCAGCTCTGTACGCCGTACCCAAACTTGCCTGGTTCCCTACATGGTTACTGATTTTTGATAAGACGTTGCTGGACTTGTAAACTTTGTTTGTTGTTGGGAAGATTTTTGTATTGAATTTTGTTTCCTCCTTGACATGAATTGGTTATATGATAAGAAGGGTTCTGAAAAGTTTTCCTTTCTGAACAGTGCCTCATTCGTATCCAAATCAATGAATACCCTGTTAGCTTTCATCCATGACACTGCTAAGATACACGGAGTTGCTGACCTACTTGGTGGCTGTACATGGAATTTTGTAGTGTACGGGTGTGCCTGCACTGTGATTGGTATTATAATAGACCACATCGTGGTCACCTCATCACTCGACGCTACTTTCAACCTGTGTGTCTCTGGAATCGTCTTCATTGGTCCAAGTTTCTGAAAGAGCTCAAAGCTGATGACACTCATTTTTGCTCCAGTGTCAAGCAATGCATAGATTTCAACTTGTTTTGTGCCTGCACAAGCTTTTATGTAAGGATTGCATCATGTATCTTCCAAGTCGTTGATGATGCTATCATCCTAAGCCCTAAGGTCTGTCATGGTCGTTTCTAATTCATCGCTTTGTATATCCGCTTCGATTGTTTGGGATGTTGAAAGGGGATATTCATCAGTCATCATTGGGGTGACCATGTTTATTGTCCTGAGAAACTGCTTTCGTTTAGCAATCCGTTCTTTTGCTTCTTGTTGTGCCTAGTCTTGAATTCGTTGTTGTTCCTGTCTATAGGTTTTTCCATAATGTAGTTGAAACAACATTTCTGGTGTTAAAGGGAGATGATATTTTTTTAAACGACACCCACTAATCCGGTTCGGCATTTCTTTTCCATCTAGTGTCGACAGTTTTAGTGCTCCACTGGACGATATTTCTTGGATCACATAAGGCCCCATTCCCCTTTTCTTTAGGTTTTTGGCATGCTGTTTAAGGGTGTATACTAAGACATAGTCGCCCGTTTTAAAGTCCTTGTTCTTGACATGTTTGTCAAAAAACTCTTTCTGTTGTCTTTTTTTGCATAGATGGCTGCTACAGCATTGAGTCGTAACTCATGTAATTTTTCAAGGTCCTCTAACCATTCTGAAAGTTCATGCCCCGTCTAGTCCAATTGTTTGGCTACCCTTAGTGTGGGGATCAAAAAGTGAATAGGCAATATCGCATTTAACCCATATACCATATTAAATGGTGTAGCATTAAGTGTTGTTTTATATGCAACTCGATAAGCCCACAATACCGAATAGAGCATCTGATCCCAATCTGTTCTTGTTTCACTAACCAGTTTCGTAAGAACCGTGCACAATATTTTGTTGGTCGCTTCTGCTTGGCCATTGGCTTGTGGATGATAGGGTGCAGATTTGCGATGAATTACCATAAACTCATTTAAGAGATGTTGGATAACTTCATTTACAAAGTGTGTCCCTCTATCACTCACCAGCTCGATTGGAAGGCCATAACGTGTAAACACATATTCATATAAGAATTGTGCCGTGGTTCTAGCATCTGCTTTCGTTGTGGCTTTTGCTTCCACCCATTTGGTCATGTAGTCCGTGGCCACTATGATATATTATGCTTGTGAACGATACGCTGGTGGAGTGATAGGACCAACGAAGTCCAATCCCCATTTAGCGAATGCTCGAGCACTCATCATTGGTCTTAAAGGCATTTCGTCTCTTTTAACTGGTACCTTAGTTCGTTGACATTCATCACACCTTTTCACGAATTCTGCTGCATCTTGAATCATTTTCGGCCACCATATACCTGCAACCATAATGATTTTTACGGTTCTCTCTGCTGAAAAATGACCACCTGCTATGCCTACATGAGCATGTTCCAATAATGGAAAGTAGTCATTTTCATGAGGAACTAACCTCAGCTGGTCATCAATTCCTCTTTTGTACAATTGGTCACTAATGAGGGTATACCTATTCGCTTCGATTTGTAAAGCCTTTTGTCTGGCTTTAGACCAATCTCCTGGCAGTTCCTTATTAGTCAAATAATCCACAATAGCATGACTCCATGAGGGTGCTACTGTCACTTGGTATAATGTGGCATAATCCACAGTGGTATTGGATGTGCAAAAGTCGCATTTCTTGATGTAATTTGCTACATCACCTGCCGTTCCTGGCCAATACACTCCAAGTCTTCTTAATTGTGCATACATCATTTGATTTCCTCTATGGAATCCCCTTGTTTGTGTGTGGGCCTCCTCTAGATATGCTTCGTACTCCTTTGGGCCTATACATAACCTTCCATGATGGTACATTCTTCCCGCAAGCATTGTGTAATTTCGTGCTTGTCTAATGTCTTCCACCGTGTGTTTGTCGTCAAGATTCATTCCATATGTCAACAACGGAATAATTTTCTCTGACTATTTCGGTACCATCTCTATATTAAACAGGTGTGCGTCTGGGAGATCATCATCTACCCTAGTAGCTTTTCCACCATGTAGTAATCGAGAAAGGTGGTCTGCTCTTTGATGAGTTTTTCCTTTCTTAACCACTACCGTAAAATCAAACTCCAGCAACACAATGAACCATCTTACAATTCGTCCCGTGTTGCAAGGTTTGTTTACTAAGTACAAGAGTGCCCGATGATCCACAAAGAATGTAAATTTGTTCGCGAGTAAGTAATGCCGAAATTTCTTTACAGCATATATCATACCCAATCCTTCTCTTTCAGTGGTAGTATAATTCTTTTTTGCACTGTTGAGTTGTCTACTAACATAACTGATTGGAAAATCCGTCTTTCCCTCATCTGGTTGTGTCAATATATAGCCTATTGCAAATGCCAAAGCATCTACATGTACATGGAAGATCTTTGACCAATCTGGTGCTTTTAGAATTGGTGCAGATACCAATTCATCTTTTAGTTTCTGGAATGACTCCTCACATTCATTTGTCCAAATGAAGAGCGTGATTAGACTATACAAGGGTTTTTCTATTACAGCGTACATGTAGATAAAACGTCGGTAGTATCCACAATGTCCCATAAATGATTGTACCTCTCGTACAATGTTTGGTCTTGGCAATTCTATGATCACCTTCACCTTGTCTTCATCAGTGGTAATTCCATTAGCCGACACTATGTGGCCTAAGATTTTACCTTGTCGTACCATGAATACGCATTTTTCTTGGTTGAGGCAAATCCTATACGTTCTGTATTTTTCGAATACTTTTCTCAGATGATCTATATGGTCTTCTCTCAATAGAGAATAGACACACAAGTCGTCCATGTAAATATCCAAGAATTTTCGCAAGTATTCTTTAAAAGCGTGTGTCATTAATCTCTGAAATGTGGCTGGAGCATTGGTCAAGCCAAATGACATTACCCTAAACGCATATATGCCCCATTCTGTTGCAAATGCTGTTTTTTATTGATCTTCTAGTTTGACCCCCAATTGGTTATAACCAGAGAATCCGTCCATAAAGCTATAGGATTGCTTGCCCGCCACTCGTTCCAGGACGTGTTCAGTGATAGGAAGAGGGTAGTTGTCTCTTATTGTTGCTGCGTTTACCTTCTTGAGATTTACACACACTCGTAATTTTCCATTTTTCTTAGGTACCACCACTATCGGGGACACCCTGTCCGTGTGTTCTATCTCATAAATAAATTTAGCCTCCATAAGTTTGTCTATCTCCTCTTTTATCCTTTTGGAGAATGTCTCATTATACGTGTATGGACGTTGTTTGCTTGGCTTTGCATCAGACTTCAAAGGGATTGAATGTTCACAAATGTTAGGATCCACTCCCTTCAAATCTTTGTACGACCATGCAAATACATCTCGAAATTCCTTAAGTGTTTTGATCAGTAAGTCCTCTTCTTCTTGACCTAGATCTGTGGCAATGTAAGCAAGTCGAGGATTTTCTCCCGGCTATGCTAAGTCTATTTTTTTGGCGTTCTCTGGCCCATCGTAGGACTCGTTTGATTTAGGCTCCCTCATTGGCTACTGAACCACCAATCGTCTTTCCTGAATGGTGTACTTACAATAGTGAGGAGGTACATCTATCTTTTTACTCCCATCACTAGCGTTCGTTCCATCGCTACTTTCCATTTCAGTTGTCCATACATTTTTTTATCTTTTGTTTCAACTCATTGTATCTTGTTTTCCATTCAATCTTCGTCATAATTGGACTACCACAGACATTCAGTTTTCCTTTTTTTGGTTTGCTGGTTTTTTTAGGTTTCAACAGTTTGGACTTAAATCCTGAGTCTTCAGCCACCTTAAGAAATCTTCCTGACACTTTATCCTTAGCACAATCAACTGCATGAATGTTCATAAGGAAATGTGTCTTACCCTCAAACTTCGGCATGGGTCTCAACTTGGTTGGTGTACTAATGTGGTGTCGTTTACTCTTGTATCTTTTTTGGCGTTTCTCACTTTGGTTTGGGAAATTGTAGAAGACGTCATTGTCTTGATCTTGATTGTCGCCTCCCTCTGTATTTTCCGACTTCTCGTCATCCGCGTTATCCTCGTTTTCACTTTGATCAGAAGAATCATAAAATTATTCTCCTTCCTGCTTGATTTCTTTAGTGGGGATGTCCACATAGCCCACTATCTTAATCTCAAGTTTCATTTCCGTTTTATGGATCCTCGTATTCTCAGTATCTACCTCGTCCTCGTCCTCCTCCACAATTTTTCTCAACATGTAGTATGGTATGATATCGTAGCCATTCTCATCACAAAATTTGGTGGCTGTGACTTCATTGACGCATACATCCAATGTAGCCAAAATTTGAGACCATTCTAGGGGTTCGAGCTTCTCTTCAGAAAAAGGTTCTCGTATATAGGCATCGTCTTCCAAGACCCTCTCTAGTGTCCTTTCATCGTGGTCAAATTCACTACATTGAGATGCCCCACACATCCATATCTCTTTTTTCTTACAAAGCCACACTGGGACTTCTGATCCACTAATGGTGGCTGAGTCAAATTCTTCCACAGGGATTCTCGTGACATCATGGTAGCTATGATTTTTCATGTTTACGCGTGTAGTAGTTTTAGAATGTCTTAGATACAAATAATCATACCCCCAGTCCTGTACCATTTTGAGTTGCCTCATGAATGGCCTACCAAGGATAATTTCATAGTTGTGCTTCTTGCCGAAATCCACTATGGAAAAGGTATGTTCGTACTCTATGCCACAAGAAGATACCACAATTGCCTCAAGCAATCCTATAGGCCTTTCTATGTGCCCATCCGCCAGTTGCAATTTCATTCTAGTTGTTCGTATTGCTAGTTTTCCCCATTTTTCCCATAGCAATTTGGTCGCAATGGCAATGCCAGCTCCACTATCAAGTATTGCCTTAGTCTCTATGCCATTATACTCAACTAGTAGGGTTGTGTTGCCGTCTTCACCCTCACAATACTCTCCTACCTTGTTGAGTGGCACTGGTCTAGTGTTGACTTTCTTCGGTTCTGTGTCATCAAGCTCGGTTTCGAAGAACTTAAGAGACGTCCTTATGCCAAATTTTTCAAGACATTTGCCCACTTCCGTCCACATGCTTGGCCTAATTTTTAACAATTATGCCAATGTGATTGTACACTTGACTGGAGTGGTCAACAAGTCTGTCAGGATTTTAGTGTCCAATTGATTTGAACTGCCTATTCTCTGAGAAGGTACTCTTCGAATTTCTGATCTTGCCTCATAGTCCCCCATGTATGATGGAAAAGTTATGAGAGATTGTGGTCTGCTATCTTCGGATGCAACTGAACCATTATCCCCTTGAAATGATTTAATGTCTAGATCCCATGGAGTTTTATTCAAGTTCAGCTCCGAGAAAGGCGCTGACTCAACTGTTTTTGTCTCATATTTTTCTTGAGCTTTTCGCACCGTTTCCTATAGCTCTTCAGGCCAATTTTCTTCCACAATAGGGGAATATGGTGGAAAATCTTTCAATGATTCATCAGTGCTATTAGGTACCTCTTTTGCATCCTCTACATCCAGCAAGGATTTAATGTTTTCTATCTTGCCGAGTATCCTTTGTTCGGTTTTGTGAGGTGTTTCATTGTTTGGTGGTTTGATTACTCTATCTCCTGCTTCCATAGGTGGAGGCTCCAGTAAAGCTTGTGCAGTTTCAATCAGCTGTTTGCACATCTCTAGTCTCTGTTTTTCTATCTCTGGATATGGATATGTCATCCACCTTTGCTCTAGGGTCTGTCTGTTCTTCAATCTTGGTTCATATGCTTGCAAGATTGCATCTAAGGGTTCATTGAGCTTATCTACCAATACCGACCCTCTTGAGCTTGCACTCTTTGGTCCTCCCGTTGATTTTAGAGATTCGGACTCTCTTTGCTGTTTAAGTTTCTCTCGAGCTATCATTAGCTTAACTTCTACATCTTTTTGTTTTCGCTCACGTCTAGCTTTCATTTTCGCTCTTCGTTCTTTCCAAGGATTATCACGACTGAAGCTAGACTTGTAAGTCTTGATTTCTTCTTGATTTTCATCGTTACTCTTGGGCTGAATGTCATTTTTCCTTGCTTGGGCTCTTGTCAAGACCTTAACAGGAATCGGAGTTTCGTTTTCTGACCCTCCACTAGACGGTAGTGCTCCCAGCATATTCAAGGTAGTCTTTGCTCCTTTGCTCGGGTTTTTAGGGCAATCAGGGATCAAGTGAGTAATTCCACACTCCGTGCAATATGCGTTGACCCTAATGATTTCGTCATGAGGGTAGTCCCTCAGCCAATGATCTCCTCCACACTTGTAGCATGGTCCTTTAGGCTGTTGAGGTGCTCCTGGAGCTCCTCTTTGTTGGTGCACAATTCTTTGCCCGCTCATGCCTCCGTTGGCTATGAACAACAGTGTTCTTTCATCCAGGCTATATCATCCTTCTCTCGCTGCCTGTGCCGTAGTTGGTGGTCATGTATTTCCTATCATGCTCCATGGTTCTGGTGTAGAGGGTTCTTCCGGTGGATAATAGACAGAGTTCGCCACATATCCATTGGACTCGTCGTAGTATGCATGCATAGGTACCAAAGCCTTCTCGTCCGACTCAGTTATTGTGGGTGTGTATCTTATGCCGACTGGTCGTAATTCTGGTAGGGGTGGTTGTTTTCCCAAGATTGGTTGTGGTCTTTCTGCACCTACTGGTCCTGGTAGGTTGCCAGTCTGATATCTAGGCATCGGTTGGACTTGAGGAGATGTCGCCTGAGCTTGTGGAGCATATGGTCGTTCTCTCACATATCCCTTGTTATAATAACACTCCTCCATCCCATGGTTTGTCCATTTTTGTTCAATCGCACACCATTTTGGTTGTTTAGCTTGTGGTTTGGAATACAAGTTAATTTTTTTAAGCACTTCCTCTACCAGCTGCTCTTGGCTTACCGCTACTTCCCCTTTCAATGTTGTCTTAGCAGACTTGCTCCCGCTTTGTTGCGAGGAACAATCATCGTCAAGATCCTTGAACTCGCCCTCTTTGTAGACCGCACAATTGTCCACAAGGTATAGAGCTTCCTTGGTCAAATCATTCAACGTAGTGCTCCTTTTCATATGTAAGTCCTTTTGAAGATCTGCATTTCTTAGTCCTTGGATAAATATAAGCATAAGTCTGGACTGAGTTGGCAGTTCTTCCACGGGACAGAACATAACATATCTTTTTAATCGGAGGGCAGCCTTTCGCACGGACTCTCCATCTTTCTGTTTGAATTTATGGATTTGCAAGACTGTATTATGAGCTATCCCCCTTTGTGAGAATTCCTCGATAAACTCGTCAAACACTTCCTCCATAGACTCAAAGTCTCTTCGCTCCACCGAGTCAAACCATGTAGCCGCATCATCCTCTAAGGTTAAACCGAATCCTACAAATTGGGTAGGAAAGTCTAGCACCTCTTCAGCTCTAATTACACGCACAAAGGCTGCTACATGATCTCTCGGATCCCTACTTCCTGTATATTTCTTGTTTACCCATTTTTGCACTTGAGAAGGTCTAATTCTACGATGGTCTCCAAATCTCATCATGGGATCTCTCCATCCTAGTCGATATACCTCCTCTGGTCTTCTGTAGTGGCCAGGTTCCTCTCCCAATGGTGCTCCTAATCCATAATTTCTTGTTTAAGGTTAAACCGAATCCTCTAAGGTTAAACCGAATCCTATAAATTGGGTAGGAAAGTCTAGCACCTTTTCAGCTCTAATTACACGCACAAAGGCTGCTACATGATCTCTCGGATCCCTACTTCCTGTATATTTCTTGTTTACCCATTTTTGCACTTGAGAAGGTCTAATTCTACGATGGTCTCCAAATCTCATCATGGGATCTCTCCATCCTAGTCGATATACCTCCTCTGGTCTTCTGTAGTGGCCAGGTTCCTCTCCCAATGGTGATCCTAATCCATAATTTCTAACAGTTCTCGTGAGAAATGGTTCATCTCTCCGAACTCGTTCTTGAGGTGTTCTTCCAAGCTCAGTTGACCTCTAAGTCTTTGGCTTACTCTCTCCTTGATACTGTGCATAGAGTGGTGGTTCTTGTAAATCCCTTAACCCTCGTGCGGTTTGATAACCCTCTTGGGTTCAGTCTTGTTCTAATGTAGCACTCTGTCGAAGCCATGCCTGCAGTGATGGCTGAGTAGCTGGTTGGTCCTGGTAGTTGGACGTCGGTGGTCGGGTAGAATGTGAGGTAGCGTCATACTCTTCTGAAAAGGGATTAGTCAACTTTCTAGGGGTGTAGGTGGCTCTTGGTACCTCATTGGGGCCATAGGTTGATGCTCTTGGAACTGTTGCATTTTCAACCTCTTCTGGGAGAATACGTTTGTATTCTCTCCCGTATCTGTCAACAAAAACAATATCCTTCCCCATAGCAATTTCATAAGAAAATAAGTAAAGAACCTTGTCCTTGCTTAATTCATTTGGGTAGGGTTCCTTGCATCGAAAGTAAGAGAATATTCCCTTGCTTTCATGCTTGTAAATCCCTACATTCTCATTATAGGTTGGGACCCTGGTTGTTTTCTTATCATACATAAAAAGCGCTCCAGGTCGATCAATGTTAGGAGGCGGTTCTTGGGTTTCTGAAACCATTTTCCCTTTTTCCACGTTATCCCCATATCTGTTGTAATCCTCAGGGTTACTCACTATCAGATAGTGGTTTCCCTTTTTGTCTCTGAATCTGTCTCCATCATTGTAGACTCGAATTATCTCTAGTCTTTGAGCCGGTCTTTCTTTAATACAAATACACTTGCGTCCCCGATAGTCAGAATAGACTAGGGCTCCCTTCGAGTTAGTTCCTTCCAAGAAGATTATAGTGAACTGGGTTTCGTGTAAAGGATGTAGGGAGGTGCTCCCTCCTGGCATTGGTCCTTCACCGATGAAACCTCCTAGCTGTTGACTCCCCATCATGAAGAAGGACTTTTCCGACGAAGTGTCAGTATCACTACCCTCTTCAATGATTGGTGCCAATGGGTCTAGTCTCATCTGTGCTACACTCTCTTCTGTGGACGTGGTGCTAATTTGACTTTTGACACTTTTAGTTCCCGACTTAACAAAGGCTCCTGACCTTAAATACATAAGAATGAAAGTTTTGTTGCAAACTTAAAGCTTACCTGGACTCCTTCTTCCTGTATAGCTTTGTGATGGCCTCCTTCTGGGATCTACACAAGGATGGTTAGTCTGTTCACAAGTGCTTTTCCCTGAATTACCAAAAAATCTTTCAAGTATCTACAGCAACCACTTAATCAGTCTTCTGGTGGTCCAATTTCAATTATGAAATGATGGCTGGGATCTATATAGAGAGTATGTTCTAGCAGTATAGTCACAAATTGCAAAAAGTGTCTGATTCACTACTTCCTTAGTCTATCGCGATAGACTGATAGTTTGCTCTGGCACAAGTCAATTCAAAATTGTGACTTTACCCTTGAGTTCCAGTTACCCTCTATAGCCTATCCCTCAAGTTTTATGAAGTTTGGACACTTGGGTTGGGTTTTGGTCCCATTTTAGTGTTTCAGTCGGAGCTTGATTCTCTATCTGACCCTTAGCTTGACCTTCAGTGATCTAAATGCCTTGAATTTTGGTGTGTCTGCTATTTAGGCCCTGATAAAGCTCTCCCTAGGGAAAATTTGAAAGAAAGGTTCCCCAGCAGAAAGTTCCTTGGTCTATCGCGATAGACTGAGCACTTTCTTCATTTTCAACTTTTTTCCAAAGTTTTCTCCACAGTTAGTTTAGTCTCCCCTTGTGTAGTGCATTGACCAATTTTGGCACTGTTTGGAAATTTGGTCAAAGACTTCTTGCCCTTGTCTCTGAATTCAGACTCCACACACCAGTTTTGAAATTTTGGGGTCAAAATTGGTGTTCAAATTCACTCAATTTTTGTGAGTACCCTTGTATTGATGTGTTAAGCTTGTGGTATTAGGGTTTTTTGCTTGTTGCTAGACAAACACCACCTTCACCAGTCTATCGCGATAGACCAGGCAGTGAGCAATGGGGACTTAATTTTTTTGTATGTTTTTGCATAGTCTTGTTCCCTGAGTCCATATAAGTCTATCCCCCAAGTTTTATGAAGTTTGGACTTATTTTGACCTCAAACTCAAGCACTTCACAAATTTCACTTTTCTCTGACAATTCACAACCCCATTGCACTTGAAGTGATGCAAATTTGATGACACTGCATCTTAAACTTGTGCACATCAGTCATACCTCATGACACAGTCAGTTTACCCTTGGCTAATGGTTATATCTCATCTTGGCCTCTTTTAGGTTCACTTAGTGTTTCCTTATGACAATCATCTGTTTCTTTTTTTCTTTTGTTGGTTTTGGTCACAGTTATTATGTTTTCTCGAGTGTTGGATCATAAATTTCAATGTCGAATCTTTTCACCCCTTTCAAGGGTATATGGGGTGGGTTTTGCTTTCAAGGCAAGCAAACAACCTTATTGTTCCTTCTTTTTGTTTGTTTTTTGCGGTTTTACAACGTTTTTCTACTCTATTTCTTCACAAGTATCACAAGCACTCAAAACCAGAAACCATAACTCCTCTTTATCCTATTTAACTAAATCTAGCTAGTTGCAGACCCTCCGCAAGACACAGGCTTCCTGGCTATCCACTAGACCTCAGGATACTCTATCCTGGATCTTGTTCTAAAATTTTAAGCTCTCTCTAGTCAAAACTAAAGTAAGCTAACCATCACACGAGTGACATAGATCTCCCTACTTAAGGTCTTCGGTCCCCGGCAGCGGCGCCAATGTTTTAGGGAAAAACTACTCCCCTGTTCATACTCACGAGCACGACACAGACAACATACTTATCATCCGATGACACGACTAACCCGTAGGTGCACGTAGGCAATCTCGTTAGCTTGTCAGGCTGAGACCAATCTACACATACACACTTTTATGATGCATCAATCACTAACCTTGGTAGATTGCAACCCACTCTATCCCTTAACGCTCACAACACAGTTCACACGTCCAATGAACTCGGAATCGCATCAAACTTACTAGGCACCATCCTCTCACTAGGACATATTTACCTATAAGTCTAATCTCACCAGATTTGAACCCTAGCTATCTGGAATGCTGTCGCGATAGACCAACAGGTCATAATCCAAAAGTGGGCGAAACTTAAGTTTATCAGTATCTATGTGTAGCTAATCTCTTTCTCATTCCATGAAGCACTTGATTATTGAAAACAGACACCGTTTGTGCTACTTACAAGCAAAACAAGCTCGAGGCAGAATCGATCGCGATCAACTCGAAACAGCGAATGCGTGGCATGGGCGCGTAGCTCTCGGAGAGACTACCACGATGGTGTGGTCGCGTCGTGAATCCGGTGAGGGAGAAGCGCGTAGCGAAGAGGATAAGACACACTCTCTCTCTCTCTCTCTCTCTCTCTCTCTCTCAGACTCCTACGACACAGGATTAATCCAATGTTATTCAAAAAATGGTTCTAAGGTGACTTTTATACTTTAGTCACCTTAGCTCAAAAATGTACATGGGGTTCTCTTGCTCATGATTACAAAGTGGGAATAAATCTGAGTCTTGACTAAATGACTAATATTTACATAATCCAGATGAATGGATCAAAAAGATAAGACGTATTTGACATAAAAATGGAATTTGATATGCTTTACAAGATGGGCTCATTACAACAGTTGGACCAATGGGCTCCAACACTTCTATTGAGCACATGCGCGTTTTTGGGTGTTTGGCATATGCCTTGGTGCCACAAACACAGCGCGGAAAATTGGATGGCTGTCAAATGTTTTTTTGTTGGTTATAGTGTTGAAAGTAAAGGTTACAGTTTGTATCATCCACAAACAAAGCTTATTCTGGTTTCATGGGATGTAGTGTTTGTGGAAGATTCTGTTCAGTCCTTGTTGTCATGTACTAGAGACAGTAATGTAAGCTCACAGAACATTTATGACACTTTGTTGCCTCTTTTTAGTGATGGAAGTTGGAATGTAAATTCCAATGAGGCAAATGTACAGCGTGTGGGGGTTTTCAAAAATGTTACATATCAGCATATTACAGATGCAGATGTACATGATGTACTTGATGAGGAAAGGGCTGAAAATGAGCAAGGTATGCCAAAATGGCTAGTGCATACATTGCGTGATAGTAAATTGGATGCACCTTTGTCTAGTCGTACTCGTTCAGGCTCTCTCCATGCATCTTATGCATCAGATTGTTATGCTTTGGCTATGTCTAGCTTACATGATGTTGAGGACCCTCTATCTTTTGATGAAGTACAAAATTTAGAAAATTGGATGGCTGCCATGCGATCAGAATATTATGCACTTATAGAAAATGACACATGGACTTTATGTGATTTGCATCCTGGAAAAAAGGCCATTGCCGTACAAAGTGGGTTTACAAGTTGAAACACAAGCCGGATGGTGAGATCGATCACCATAAGGCTAGACTTGTTGCAAATGGTTATGCACAGCAAAAAGGCATAGATTATGAAGAGACTTTTGCTCCCACTTGTCGTATGACTACTGTGCGTTTTCTATGTGCATTGGCAGCTCATTTTGGTTGGGATGTACATCAATCAGACATTGCTACTACTTTCTTGAATGGTGACATATTTGAGGAAGTTTATGTAACGCAGCCTCGCGGTTTTGTCAAGAAAGGACAAAAGGACAAAGTGTGAAGATGTAAGAAGGCTTTGTATGCATTGAAGAAATATCCTCCTGCTTGGTATGAGAAAGCTGACACTCATTTGGTCAAACAAGGCTTTCGAAACATTCCAACAGAAAGCACGTTGTATGTAAAGCGTGAGGGTGATGTACTTCCCATTGTGGTTCTTTATGTCGATGATTTGTTGATCACTAGACCAAATGAGAGACATATTGCTGAATTTAAGGCTGATTTGAATGCTGCTTTCAAGATGAAAGATTTGGGGCTGTTGCATCATTACTTGGGTATACAGTTTAAGCAATGTGATGGTGGTATTGTCTTGTGTCAGAAAAGTTACATAGAGACATTGCTATGTAAGTTTGGACTTGAGGATTGCAAACCTATTGCCACTCCCATGGAAACAGGTCTAAAATTGAGTCTTCATGATGTTGGTGATCCTGCAGATGTCACTCTTTATCAAGTTGTTGTTGGATGCCTCAATTTATATATGCAACACGAGGCTGGATATTTAGTTTTCAATCTCACAGGTAGCAGATTTATGCATAGTCCAATCATTGGTAGGTTGTCAAGAGGAATTTCCACTACCTTAGTGGCACTTTACATCTTGGCTTGTTTTATCCCAAGGGGGGATCATTGCCGCCAGACTTACATGCTTTTTTGGACTCAGATTGAGCTAGTTGTTTTGACACATGAGTGTCCACAAGTGGTTTTTGTTTCATGATTGGCAGTTCATGTATATCATGGTTGAGCAAGAAGCAACCTATTGTGGCCACTTCGAGTTGTGAGGTTGAGTACAGGGCAGTCTTCACAACTACGGTTGAGTATGCATGGCTCAGAGGCCTTATGACTGATTTGGGTGTTGGACAGGACATTGCCAACACTATCTACACTAACAGTCAGAGCGCATTGGCAGTTGCAAGGAACCCAATTTTTCATGCTCGCACAAAGCACATTGAGGTGCATTACCATTATGTCAGAGAGAGGCTCTCAGCAAGAGAGATCATCTTGGCTTATGTGCCAACACAGGACAACCTTGGAGATCTTTTCACAAAGGCATTGTCTCGTGAGAAGTTCGAAGCTTTCCACAAAGCTTTGGGCTTACTCTTCTTTGTGGACTGGTCATGTCCTCAGGGCATGGCACTTCCCTTTACTCATGTGCCAGCTCTCGTTCATTGCATCACTCCAGGGGGGATTTGTTACCATATACATGTGGTAGTGATGTTTGTGAACACACTAGGACCGCCGGGGCATTTTTTCCCTCTTTAGGAGGTTTTTCCCCCTGTGCATTGTATATACGCGCATCATTGCACACTAAGTAACACACTCTCAGTTGTGTGCCTTGAGCTTCCTTCATCTTCTCCAAGCTATGCGTTTCTCTGCAACCCTAATTCCAACAAAGTTTTGGCGTGTGCCTATGCAGATGGTCATTTTGTTTGCACTCTCATGGCGTATGGTCACAATTTATGCATGATTGGTTCTTGGTTTTGTAGAAGTTTATGTGCTTTATGTGATGTTTACCATAGTTTTGGTGGCAAGTGTTGAGCCTTTATGCTCTTGTGGAAAGTGCATTTACACTTTGTGTGGGCTGATCTGTAGAATCATTTTACATTTCATCACTGGATACACAGGTTTGTGTATCGGGCAGATCTCAGAGGCACACACATGTGGTTTGCCGGCATTGTGGCAAACCAGGTCACATGAGGAGGCGTTGTTTCATGCGTTGAAGACAACAAAGGATTCCATTGGATCTTGTTGAGAGTACGAGTGTGGTAGACACTCCTACTTCTACAGGTTCACCTAGGCATGCATGGACTTTGTCTCATGATTGACAGCTGGAGAACAATGCCTTATGCCATTTTACTTCTCACCAAAGGGAGTGGTTTAGCATGTTTTCTTCTATGAGAAAGGATGGTGCTCACAGTGTAGGTTACATTCGTTTGCGTTTCACTAGTGGGAGTATGCTTGTGCTCCATGATGTTCAATATCTGCGTGAGGTTCATAGGAGTTTGATCTCCATCTCATAACTTAGAGATCATGGGTTCATGTTCAGTTGACTGATGAGACTTACTTGATGAAGAGAGGTTCTCTTGTGATAGCATGAGGCCATTGTGGTGCTCGTTCAACTCTTCTCTATGTTCTTGGTGTCAGAGACACCATAGTCTCTATGAATCCGTTACCATGTAGACGTTTGCAGTCTAGGCAAGTACACTTCGATTATGAGCAGTGTGACACTTTGCTTGTTGTGCATGCAGGGTATGAGGAAAAAAGATATGTAGAGTAGGACATCTCTTTGAGTGCACGACTAGAGCACTCATCGGTGGAGGTGACGGATTTCAAGGCTTTGCCAGTCAAGAAGCAGAGCAGTGAGTCATATGTATGAGACGGTGCAGTCTTAGTGACTTTGCAGACATGTACTTTTGCGGATGAGCTCTAGAGTGCTGTGCACAACATGTCTATAAATGCAGAGTTAGAGTGGCCATGCTCTAGTGAGACACATGGGAATGATCTTCTTGGGATAGAGATGCCTCCTACCATGGAGATGAAAGATATGGAATTCTTTGACATGCTCATGCTAGAGGCTGATATGGTGATGACAAGACATGTGGATACAATCTCTATGGATGATGAGGGAGTGACAACTACCCTGGAGTCAAGATTGACACATCCATATGCGACTAGTTCTCATGGTGATGCACTAAGGGTTGAGATGCCTATTGTGGACAGATTGGCAAAGGTCGCTGCACATGGCGTTGATGCAATTGGCATGGATATGTTGGCAGAGATTACACATTTGTCATTAGCCTTTGGGACTCTCATGTATGATCTCTTGGTGTCAAGACCCGACATAGCACAAGCAGTGGAAGCGTTTGTAGTTGGGGTTTTCAATTGTGCGATGACTTACACTAGCATGATGCATCATGGAGCGGTGCACAAGATACGCATGTTGGTTCTAGTAGGGATATACACTTTCCCGCACCATTAGAGCCTACCTGGCAGCATGCATTGGCTTTGAGAGAGCCAGTGGACATAGGTTGAGATGAGTTTCCTCCCTTAACTATTGTGCATATACTACTAGTTCCTATAGTAGTACCACTTATCGGCACATTCACCTTTAAGTGGGAGATTTTTGGGCTAAAGGCGATGTGCCTCTTACCCTAGATGAACATGCCAGAGACGTTTGACCGCCCATTACTTGTACACACCTTATTCTTTTCTAATTAGAATAATAAGAGGCTCTCTCACACACATTGTGTTGAGTTGCTCCACCCACATCATGTGTTCTCTCTCTCTCTCTCTCTCTCTCTCTCTCTCTCTCTCTCTCTCTCTCTCTCTCTCTCTCTCTCTCTCTCTCCCTCCCCCCCCCCCCCCCCCCCCCCCCGGCACATGCACTACATTTGCGCACTCATAGCAGTGAATATGATGATGCTTTTTGTGGTTAACAAGTAGGAATGACCTTGCTATCACGACACTAATTCATGGAATGACATGAATAGACCAAGAGAGCCTCAATATAGGGGATCTCATGTTTGAACACCTAGAAAATCCTCACATGACTACCTTCTTTAGGGTGTTAGACATCTTTCTCTTCTGTTCATAGAGAGATATGATTATTTCAAGATTTAAATGTGAATATGAATCCAACTTGAGAGGATCTTCTGTTTAAATTATGCAACAAATTGTGGCTATACAAGTGGTATTTCCAGGGTTATGACCTAGCAAATGCCAAATCACTCCATGAATGTTGATGGTCATTGATTCGCGTCTTCATGGTTGTATTTTCAAAGAAATTAGTTCTCAATCTACCAAGGGGTAGTGGATAGGTTCAACTTAACAAGTTGATTTACATGTACTTGACAAGGTGGTGCAACCAAAGTTGGCCAATTCTAGGAAGTGGGATATGCAAAGCTATGGGTTTCTACGGGTGCATGGGAAAGAGCTAAAGCAAGTGTGAAGGACCTAGGCAAGCAGGTGATAGACTAAATGTTTATTTAATGTGGTTTCTTACAGCAAGAGAAAGCTCTAGAATGGGCCAATCAAGGTGCAAGAAAGGGTGTTATAAGTGCTAGAATATTTCCTTCAAATGTGGTCTTTGAAGTTCTCTACAAGCCGGTCAAGACATCCCCTCAAACTGAGCTACAAGATGAAAGATATCAAAGGTCAAAGCTGGAATGATTTGCAGATCCTCGACGGACAGGGCAGATGGAGACAGGGCAGATGTCAGTGAACATATGTGAAGTGCTCTAGTCCTGGAGCATGGCAGGATTTTTGGATCATCAATCGAAGCTTGAACGGGCATGATAAGGCCAATTGAAGATTTCAAGGGGACTAGTTTTGTGGCAGATTGACGGCATCGACAGGTATGTCATTTGGAGATTTTGCAGCCTTGACATGGTTTTTATGAAAGCTATGCAGTATGTGAAGTCCATAGGAGTTGATGGTTTGTTGATCCGAGTCATGGTTATCATTAGGAAAATTTTGAGCCAGTTTTGGGCCTTGTGAGAAATTGCTAATGTAATACAACTTTCAAAAAGTGGGGACCCATTTTTTTTATAATAAGATCCAATTTTTTGGAGGTGGATATTTAGAATCTACTCTTCAAATGATATCTATTGATATATAGTATGCATTTATCAGACATTGCCTTCATATAGATCTAGAAAAAGGTGATTTACGTTTATTGTAACACTAACAAAGGGTAGCTGATTGAAATCAGATGGCATAACTTTCATAGAACTCATCCAAACTTTTTAGACCTTGGCTCTTTAGAGTCCTTTTTTCAAGAGCTTTCCAATGATAGGTCATATCATGGGGTTCTAAGAAATATTTAAAGGGGTATACCGGGTTTCTCTCTTTTGTGCAGCTTTGATGATGTGACACCCTTAAATGGCCCAAAAATAAGCTCAATTCTTTCCTAATGCAAGATATGTCAGATCAAAGTTTGGTGCAGTTGGCGAAGAGAAGGTGCCATATAAATTTCTCCGTGTTTTGGCATCTCGGTTTGCGGCCTCTGAGGAGTCAAAATTCAGTGGGATGCTTACGGCTTGAAATCGGCAAAGTGAATTTTTGGTCGGGCATTGTGGCTCGAGAATCAAAGCACCCAATTAAAAATTAAAGTCCGAAGATTGGAAGGGAAAAGGGTTGAGGTCTGAATGTTTTTGTAAAAATTTTAAAGCTTGGAGAGTAGTTCGATGGTAGCATGCCACATGGCATTCCGAGTAGATCCACATGTAGTGCGGATATGGGCTAGAGGTGGACCCGTTGTATAACATCATAAGGTGAGGGGAGGAGCTCCCTACAAGCCTGGCTATGGTGTGGGCAGTTGTGCACGCTGCAACGCTGCTACAGTGGATCTTGGGGCGGCTTTGCCTGCTCGGGTGCCCATGACACTGATGATGACGGTGGCCCATGCCGGCAGGCAGTTCAACAAAGTGATGGCATGGCAAGATGATGGTGCTAGTTCCCACGGCCCATTGCGGCCCCAATTTTTTGAAGAGAAAGGCCTCCCACTAGCACTAGCGCTAGTGCTAGGGGAAGGAGGCCCCCTGTCCTGCAGCTCAGGTCAATGTGAGAGAGAGAGAGAGAGAGAGAGAGAGAGAGAGAGAGAGAGAGAGAGAGAGAGAGAGAGAGAGAGAGAGAGAGAGAGAGAGAGAGAGAGAGAGAGAGAGAGAGAGAGAGAGATTGACACAGCCTATCAAGAGGTATTTTCCATGCATGAAAGTGGACATGTGTCCAGTGCTCCACAAGTTGCTAAAAATAGACCATAGCTCCTATAAAAAAAACTTTCTTGACCATTTTTGGAGTTTTGTTTTTGGCATTGTTTGTGAGAGCAGGGGTGGAGCCCAAGGGGCTGCTTTTGTTGAAGCTCACCATTTGGGCATTGTGATGGTTGTAGAAGTGCTCTGCTAAGCAATATCAAGCCATTCCCTCTCTTCTAGTGTCATTTTTTTCTCCTTCCCCCTTCTCTTTTCTCTTGCTCTTTGTGTGTGCTTCAATGCCAGCAATGTGTGTGCATGCATACCATTTTGTGGTGCAACAAGAGTGAAATTGAGGTTCAATATATGTTGGGAGCAGTAGAATGAGCCGTTTTGGTGAATTGTGTT
Organism: Adiantum capillus-veneris; assembly: GCF_014529385.1. NCBI lineage: Eukaryota > Viridiplantae > Streptophyta > Polypodiopsida > Polypodiales > Pteridaceae > Adiantum > Adiantum capillus-veneris. The sequence continues at coordinate 5,873,300 of NC_140936.1, forward strand.
GAATGGTGGTCTTGCTAAGATTGTGTGCATTGTTATGTGTGCAAATGATGGTTTTCTGGTGTGAATTGATAATTTTGAAGGTGTTTTTGAGAGGATAGGGGTGCTGTGAAAACCTTGGGCTATAGAGAGGCATTTTTTGTGTGTGTCGGGTGTGTTCCCCATCCCCTCTCTCCAACGGTAGATTATGTTGGTCACCATTAACTGCTACTTTAATGAGTTTTCTAGCAGAATCTAACCAAGGGGTTAATATTGTAGAATATAACTCAAGGGATTCAGATTGCCAAGGCAACACTCAAGGATACCAATTCAATAGTGCTTGCTTTTCACTAATCTCTAACTTAGTGTTTCACAAGGCAAAGACATGCTAGATCTTTTTAGGCAAGGATTTTGGTCATATGCACTTGGCTACAGGTAAGTGAACGCTATGTTCAACCTCCAGGTATGCATATAATTTGGATTTATTTCATTTTTGAATATGCTTTGATTTGACTTTTTTGAGTAGGATGTATAATCTGGGATGCTTTCATCCATTGACTTTTCCAAGTAGGATGTATAACCTTGAATGCTTTCATCCATTATGTTCTTCAGACACATGGCAAGGTCATGTAGGAGCAAAGAATTTTGGGATAGTTGTGTACCAGATACATTTTTGCACTCTGTAGTTATGGACCTACATGATAGGTTTTGGTTTGACTCATGTTATTACAAGAGATACAACATGGTCTAGGAGCTCATGGAGTTTGATTTAGCCAGTGTGGAGCAAAGTTTATGAGGTTCCCTCTCACTCATGTTGCTGAGTGTTTACAGCTACCTCCACACACAAGTACATCTTGAACTTGATGGATATCATTTTTTTGGACATCCTTATATGAAAAATATTCCACATGTGGAGCATATGAATCTCTGAGACTAACACTGGCACTCGTTCTTTCACTTATGTGTCACGAAAAATTCCTTAGGTGCTTGTCAGATCCGTTTGCTAGACCATTCTGAGCACATCATATCAGGAACAATTTTCATGGACAAAATGTTTTTGATACCTAATAAGCCTTGTTAAGGTTACAAGTACTGTTAAGAAACTTTAACGAATAGTTGTTTACACATGTAGTAAGCTATGTTCTGTTAATGAACATGTTTCATTTGGTACCTAAATGTGATTAAATTTCACAATCTATCATGGTCCAAATATGTTAGCATGGCTTTCACATTATTGCAAAGGAAAGTAAATTTTGGTTTTTTCTCTACTATGAGCTGTAAGCAGAAAATTTTCCATAAGCATTGGCCAGTATAATCATGCAAATGTAGGTTCGGATCCATTTTTGTTAATTGCATGCACACTAGGTGTTACGGGCCCTAGTGTTTAGCAAAAATGATGATTTGAAACGGCATGCAAATTTATGAAATTGATGGCTTGTAAAGTATATTGCACTATTTGTACAATACCTCACATAGGAAAAAAATGGACTCTCCATGGGCCTTGTAAGAATCCCTAATTTAAAGGAAGCCTGCCAAGATTAAGGGGGACAAAGGCTTTGAATGGGGCTATTTTGGTAGGGTCTCCTCCACCTTTGACCCCTAAAAAGGTAGGGGGAAGGGGGGGGGGGGGGTAAACCATTTAAAAAGTAGGGAAGGGGGGGGTAAACCATTTGAAAAGTAGGGGGGTAGCCACGGGACTATTTGACACCACTTTGTCAGGTGGGATCGGCGGTCCAGGATCTCTGAAAGATGTGGACCGTCCGTTTATTCCCAAGAATAAAAAGATTCCAACCGGTTTGCCCCCACGATTTGAACCCACCACCTCCCACACTAGAGACGTCGGCCCTCCCATTAAGCTATCGCACGCCACTTGAAAAGAGGGTGAGAATATAGTATGATATGGCAAAAGTGACGGGGTGCGGATCATACGGTGTTCACTTGGAAATCACTTTGGAATGGTTGGGGTCACACGATGATCACTTGAAGATCACTTTAGAATGGGTGGGGTCACACGGTGATCACTTTGGAATAGGTAGGTTCACAGGGTGATCACATCTCAATTGGGAATCACACGAGGATTACTTGGCGATCACTTGATGTTCACATTGAGTTTCCTTGGGGTTCACTTTGATTGTGATCATATGACGATCACTTGAGGATTAATTTGCCATCGGACGGCACAAAACCAATCCCGCCGCCCCCGATTGATAGCGACCATTGATCCCACCTGACACAAGTGGTGTCAAATAATCCCGAGGGGGGGGTAGGGGGTCTTCTCTCTCTAGTTTTTTGGCCAACTTGTAAGTGGTCTCTTAACTCTCCCATGCCACCTAAGCAAATCCGTGGGTCAAAGAGGTTAAAAAAATGACTTTTTTCAAAAACTTTCAAAAAAACTCTATCCCCCCCTAAAAAGTACCCCCAACATATACACATAATAAGAAAAAGATTTTTAAGTTAAATTACTCAAAATTCAACCATTTTTGACTCCCTCCAAACTTTTAGGAAATTCCCCCCAAAATTGAAAACTTTCCCTCCTACTCTAAGCTCCTCTCCTACACCCATCCCCCTTGCACCTGCACCTGCTGTTGCACCTACACACCCATCTCTCCATCCTTTAAGCTCCATCTCTCCATCCTACAAGCTCTATCTCTCCATCCTTCAAGCTCCATCTCTCCATCCTACAATGCCTCTTGACGACGTGACCAATGTCCCAGCAAGCTCTTCACGCGGTAGGTCTCCAGGGCTTTTCCTACGCCTACCTCAAGAGTATGTTCCGACAAAGAAAACATGCTTGGGTACATTACCTTCAGCCACCCAAAGCCGCGCTCAAGGGGAGAAGAATGTGGATCTCTGGACAGACGGATGCTTGTATCCAAAGGATCCTTCTCTCAATGTTCATCCGTCTTTTACAAACATTCCATCACTGTTGCAATACGTTGGAAATGGAGAGCAAGGTTTGTTGGGCTACTGCAAGAGATTCAACAAACACGAGATTACGTGGTCCGAGATCTACTTGCGTCATTGGCAGTTGCTCAATGGGCTTAGATATTGCCACATAGTTTACTCTTGTGGTTTGTTAATACAACTTTAGGTATCTGGAGCAAGATGGGCTTAAGTTTACCTAGGTATCCATGTCTTTCTGTTTTGCAACTGGGTATTAATGCCTTGTCACTCTGTTTTGTACCTGGCTATGCTCCTAGATGTGTCCAATTTCATCTGCCACAAGGGCGCGCATTTGCACACTTTATCTGCTGATGGAAAGCCCCAATGCGCGCCCTTGTGGCAACATATTTTAGGGACTTCCAAGACCTTTACTAGGCACATACATAACTTTGGAAGCCTAGATATAACAAAGTATACATTTTTTAAATTTTAATGCCTGCCAAACCCTTTAGTAGTCATAGCAGAAATTATGGTGCTTCTCATACACAATGGAAGCCCAACATACAAGAAATTCAAAACCTTGCAAGAAAGAGAGTCATAGACAACAAAAAGTATTTTCATTAAAGAAATCAATGCTTTACATGATATCCGGCTTTTGCTTTAGGATCTTTCGAATTACAATTTTCTGGCGCTTGGCCTTTTGGGGTGGCTCCCTGTTAAGTAAAGTGGTTGTGATTTCTTGGGTGTAATTAACCCCTACAGCTTGGTTCATGCTGACATGGGCAATAAGGCGCCCGCGAAAGTTTACACCGAAAGTGGATATTGCAAAATCTTTCTTTACAAGCACTACAAGGTTGGCCGTTTGGGCAAGTGTTGTTAAACACAACGCCTTGGAGAGTGAACGGAGAGAAAAAATGTTGTAGCGACCATTGGGAGAGTAGTCGGCATGGACAAACACCACGACACCAGTGGGAAGTGTGCCGAGGTAGTGAGCAAGTGCCGCTTGAGGTCCGAACGGCATCCTCCTCCCCCCTGACCGTTGCACCCAGGCGTCAACCTTTAGAACATCCTGCAGAACATAATTTTTCTGAGATATGGCACAGAATTATGATATAACATTAAAAAAATCATTTGTAAAAATCAAATGTAAGTGAGAATCTATACCTCTTGTCTACGATCCTCCTCATCGGCATCCGGGTGCAAGTAAAGATCCACGCTTGACTTCCCCTTTGGATCAAGCAAAACAGGTGTTGCCGCTGGTGGTGGTGAATCCACTCTTGCGCGTTTAGCCAAACACATGGCTTGCACGGCCACAAACTCCTCCTCAGAGACCTTGGCCTGCTCGGCCGCTGCCACCTTGGCTTGTGCGATCGCCACTGTGTCCGCCAAAGTATTCCCCTTGGGCAGTAGGAGATCATCGTCATGGGAGGTGGTGGTATCAAGCTCAAACTTGCCATGGGCATCGAGGATGGCGAAACACTCATCCATGCGAAGCTCAAAGGATTTCTCCAGATCGTGCATAAACACAAACTCCTCCCCACCCACCACAATGGAGGAGAAGCGGGTAATCTCTACCTCATGGATGGCATCCCGAGTGGTGGTTCCTTTTGGCGGTCCCGAGGATGAACCGACTGATGGAGAGGCCTCCAAGAGGCCTTGAATCCCTGCAAGGTAGGTCAAGGCAAACGTCCTCTCCTCTGCAGATGAGTCAATGGCCGCGGGCTTGGGGTCCTTCACATCAGCCAATACCCCGCCGATCTGCAAGTGAGGTAGCACTACGTCAGGGCCTGCTGGGCACTCGTGGAGGAAGATCATTATGGCCTGAATAGAGAAAAAAGTGTTTCCGATCCTTCCCTTACGCATTGCTTGCACATCATCAGCTTCAAGACGCACATATTGTCCGACGGGTTGTGCTATGGTGGCAAAGCGTGCAAGCCGCTGATGAAATGGCCTGTCCCCTTTGTAGATGTGGTGGAGAAGGCCTTCAGGGACCCATTGCCCTGGCCAGTTTGGTAACTCAACAATGAATCTCCCCATGCACGTGGAAATGTATGAAGTAATGTGCTCAAGAGATTGAGAGTGGAGGGTCAAGGTGGTTTCCAAATCGGGTTGGGTTGTGAAAAATGCTTGAAGCTCAGGGCAATTTGCATGCCCAACCTCAGTAAGGAATGCATCTAAAGCACTAGTAGCAGCCATGTCTTCTCTTTGCGTGATTGGGTATGCTAGGTCTCTCTACAATGCTGGGATGAAAATGGTGAAATGAGGAGGTGGTCCTCCTTATATAGACATATTCCATCTCGAAAAAAACAAAAAATATGCATTTAAAAAATAAACTTACACCACCTTAAAACTCAAGTACAAAATCAAGTACAACACCTTAAAACTTTTCAAAATCTTTACTAAAATATCCAATATATAAACGATTCAAGTTACAAGCCAATTCACTTAGACAAGATGATTTCGTCTGTAGCCCAATCTTTGTAAACAAGCATAGTGGCCTCCATCCGCCTTCCAATCTATACAACCAAAAATGGGCAATCAAAATACAAAAACCCACAAAAAATAAGAAAAGGTAGCTAAGCAAGCACAAAGCAGACCTTGCGTTGTTCTAGTTTGAAACTTGCATTACTGACATCCTCGAATCCCATTATGACAAAGTGTTCCCGAAGATTGGCAAGACTCCAATGCGGATTCACTGCAACCACCTCCACCTCGTTATTGGGCATGCGGACACGAATTTCAAAGGATTGAATCTCTTTGGCTGTCAGCTGCAAGGGTATCCATTTGCCACGTTTGTGCATCCACCTCTCATAGCTAAACCGTGCATACAAGGTGCACCTTGCTTTCAAATACCGAAGGCAAAGCTGTGTGGGGGACACATTGCACTTATAACGGTCACCATCATGCAAACCATCAACATAGCCCCAATTGACACCTAGAATGGTGTCCATTGCATCTATGTCAACTTCTTTGCAAACAAACATTGTTGGTGTTTCTACAATCGGCAGAGAGCAGAATGCATGCACAAACAAATGAATGGGACAATGCCAACTGAGACCCACCGATCTGGTTGCCTTACCAAACTTTAGGGACCCTTGGAAATCTTGCAACACCTTGCACTTGAAAGAAAGCAAAGCCCAATGGTCTGGAGTTGGCCATTCTGCACTCTGCAATGAGGGTGTCTCCACAGCTTCTAACCTACCATAGCTTTGGCTTGACTTCGGCACCACGTACTTGTGGGAGTACATGAATATTCGCTGCTCGGTAAGTTTTTTCGATGAAACATTAGGAAACATAAGCTCCCCAATGTGAGCATGTACAACCATGAACGTGCTTGAGAGGCACTCAAGCGGATGCTCCTCAACTAAGCTGGATGGAAAAACATATGTACAAATGTCCTTAGTTAAACATAATGATCACATAAACGTAAACATGACATATGCATGGGATAGCTAAACCATGAAAACTTACAATGAGGTGCAAATTGAGTAGAAGCTCTCTTGAGGTGGAGCTCAGCTGCACTGTAGACGTGTTGCACGATGGCCACCATTCCGGACTTTGTTTCTTTGAATGCTAATAGCCGGCCCTTCCAATGACGTTCCAATACGCCTCGACACCGTATGCGATGAGGTCCAGCACATGACGGTTGCATGTAGATCCATGTACCCTTCTTGAACACTTGTGGGATCCATACCCCCTCTGAGTCTTTTGTGTTGTGCAACACAATCTCCTCTATCTCTAGTTTGGGCCGTCTATGCGTGGACATGCTTGGGAAGTTGGGCTTAGGAAGGGATTTGAAAGAGTTGAGTACTGTGGAGAGAGAATGAGGAGCTGAGGGGAGGGTGAGGTGAGCTGCCTATGGTGGCTATGGTGGCTTTGACAGTGGAGAGTGGAGATAGAGAAAGAGAGGAGGAGTGAGAGGTAGAGAGGTAGAGAGGATAGTGGAGCTGTGGGCTATGGAGTGTGGGACTGTAGAGGGTTGATGGAGGTGTGAGAGAAGGGGGAGCTATGGAGAGAGAGGAAGAGAGTGGTGGAAAGCTTTTGGCTATGGCTGCCTTGACTGTAGAGAGATAATGGGAGGAGGGAGAGTGTGGGAGAGAAAAGTAATGAGAGAGAGAGAGAGAGAAAAGTGGATTTTGGGGGGGAAAATTGACTTTTTTAAAGTTAGTTTATGTTTTGGGGCAGTTTTGGAGGCAAATGGATCAACTTTGGAACTTTTAAAAAAAGTTCAATTTTTAGGGTTTTTAAGCATACGCGTTTTTTTTGGGGGGGTCCCTCCCTCTTTTATGACACCTCTCTCCTCCTATTTATCCCCCCCCCCCTAGCCTACCTCCCACCTCTCTCTAAGAACCAAGCATTGAAGAGGGAGACAATTAGACTGCACCCCTACCATTCCTCCCCCTCTAGGTGATATCCCAAGAGCCTTCTCATTTGGTTCTCCCTTAAGCCTTCACTAATCAAAAAGGCCCAAGGAGAGTCCATATTTTTCCTAATGAATGAGATTAATTGTGGGTCCACCAATCACCAACACAGGTCACTGCTTTGGATGCTTGTAGATAAGTTGACTAACGTTTGTACAATTTATTCAATCCACATTTCCAATCTCTAAAGTTAACCAAGTTGGTTGTTCATAACATTGTTGTTTATTCAATAATGTTGCAAAGGATTGTGATCCCTATTTACTAGTCATTTTGGAGGACTGTTTGTAAATGCTGGGGAGGGGAGCACAACTACACCTTGTACTATCAACCATTCAAAAAGGATAGGAAGATTACAAGTGTTAATCTTGTGATAAAGTATATGCCAAGCACGTATATTAGCACCAAGCAATCCAGTTGGAAAGGTACTTGGAGGTTTCTTACCAAATCACGTCGTGACTAAATTTAGTCCATGTTTTGTTTAGGTTCTCAACCTTGATCACCAGTTACGGTGGAGTTGTTTACTAATGAAGAATGATAGAAAGTCAAGGACTTAATCTGTGTTGATGAGTTATGTCATCATGTTACTTTCATGGAAAGTGATAAGAGATATTCTTTTAGATACCTCTTAGTTGTGGTAACTTGTTTAGTCTACTCTAGTGAGTTATAAATAGAGTTTGCACACTATGTTGGATATAGGACAATTACACAAAACGGTTACAGAGGAACTGTTGCGAAGCAGGTGGCCGGTCTATCGAGAAGAGGAACTAGCACACAAATCTTCACACTCCTCTAGAGCGAGGATGCCATGCCGAGAGAGAGAGAGAGAGAGAGAGAGAGAGAGAGAGAGAGAGAGAGAGAGAGAGAGAGAGAGAGAGAGAGAGAGAGAGAGAGAGAGAGAGAGAGAGACAGCATGAGATTGAATCTCCCCAGCACAAGGGTCCTCATCCCCTCCTGCACATATTTGTGAGTCTTCCATTAGATAATGAGCAAGTGAGAGGGAGGCCTCTCTTTTGTACAATCCACTTAGGTTTTCCATGTTGTGTATTTATTGTGAGCCCTTAGATCTAGATATGCAATCTAACGATGCTAGATGATTACTCCCCATAGCCTTAGTGTATACAACACATTAGGACCATCTTCTCCCTATCCATAACATACTCCGGGGTTGGAAAATAAATTGTCCTCAGTTGCAAGGAATTTGAGAGTATGAGCCTGCAAAACACAATGACTAGGTAGACACCAAAAACATTAGTAACAAAATGGAGAGAAATTGAGAATGTCAGTAGTAGTAACATACTTTATACAACTTTGATATGTAGTTTTCATATGCATCACAGTATAGTAAACCAATCTAAAAGGTTTAGTGCTAAAATGAAGAGTGCATAGTGGATGGATGCTTGAGTTTTCGTCAATGCATATGACATATTCTAGTGTCCCATACCACGAGAATATGTACATATGCATCTTGCCGCAAGATGGCAACATTGATCACCTCACAATTTCAATTCATAGCATCATTCATCATCCGAACAACATCCCAATCATACCATCATCCAAATCAACCAATATCCAAATCATATGATCATCCAAATCAACCAATATGCAAGTCATACCATCATCCAAATCAACCATAAATGTGGTGGGCCAGTTCCACATATAAATCATCCATGATGTAGATCAATGTCAAAGTTTAAGCATAGAGCAGAGGCATGCATACATAGTGTTCTCCTACATAGTTTTCAAGAATCTAGTAAGCCCATGGTAAGCAAGCACAAGTAGATGAGTCACTGGAGAGCCAACATACATACATCTTTACAAGACCATAATGTCGCATTAACCGTAGTAAACTGCTATACACTACACAGTTTAGAGCCCATATTCCAGTCTCAAGTCATGCTGGGATTACCAAGCACCAAGATAATAAGGGACTTCGCAGTCATGACACAACCTCATTTCCACAATTTTGTACATGGTGATTTGATACTTCATTGGCTACAAGGCCATCTTGGACATTTGCCTTGCCTTGCTTTCTCAAAGCCTACACATACATTTTGTAGCAATTTTCATTTTTTTTTTTTTATAAACGTACAGCCACTCATTGATGACAATAAGCATCATTGACAAACAAAGAATGATTAATGCTTCTGAGCTTCCAAATTATCCACCCAGCAACTAGTGGTTGTAGTTCACAAAATCCAGCTTCAAGGACCTCTACAGAATTCCAACTAATATGATATGTATTGAGAAATTACCTTACTACTGTACTTTTAAGGTGGGCATTGAAAATTTGGACACCAACACAATCTCTATCATAGATTATGGAGTAATTCTTAGAGACTGAGACATCAATGATATAAGTCCATTATAGTGAGGAATACGCCTGCACTCAGTTGACCTTGTTTCGAATATCTACCTTTGTTGTGCAAGACACTCATACATGCACATGGTTGGAAAAAGCTAACTCTAAAAGACCTACAAAGAAATTGAAATATGGCTTTACTAAATTGAAACTTGGTAAATTGTGTGTTGGTAAATATGGTGCTCATCCCGAGGGATTCACCATGGAAAACTTATTGCACCACGTAAGTGCAGGGGAGGGGGGTTTTTCTACAAGTTACATAAGCGTATAAGTTAGGGATAGGCCCTCAATAATTTATCTCCTAAGCTTAAAAATAAGGGAGGGGGTATCATATTTAGGGGGGGGGGGGGGGGGGGGGGGGGGGGGGGGGGGGGGTTGGAGTGAGAAAAGGAAAAAATGAGAGGAAGTTTTTGTGTTTCAAAATCATGGCTTTCCAAAAGAGTCTTCCCTCAAACTTGTGAGTCAACAGCTACCAAGATACATGCAAGAACCAATAGTACTTTGTATCAATTGCTTGTTTTGTTATTATAGTTCATTTGTTGAGGGATGAAAGCTATAAAGAGTTTGTATAGATGCAAATTTACATAGAGGACCTATGTAAATTTACATAGGTGCAAATTTACATAGAGGACCTATAAAGAGTTTGTATAGATGCAAATTTACATAGAGGACCTAGCACAACTTTATAACCATGTATTTTTAGTAATTTAGATTGGTCAAAATTGGACGAGTAGCTAGAGTGCATGCTCGACGGGCACATAGTTTGAAAGTTAAATTAAGACACATTGAGGGTACATCTAGTTATCAACAAAAGTGGATCCTTAGTACATTGACAGTCACTATGCTACAAGCTCTTTGACTAGTTTTACTTAGTTAGATCACGTGAGACCTAAATTTTATATGTAAGATAGGGGTATGATAGTTTTTTGCATTGACTTTTGTATAAGCATAGAAAGGGGGGGTCATATTCCCTAATATGAGTCGTATATAGGGGTTTTATCAAATTTGTCCACTGGCAGGTGGCATCCTATTTTGTATATAGAGTGAATCCCTTGGGGTGCTCGTGGGGCCCAAAATAGAGGATACAAGGGGTGTGGTGGTTAAAAATAATAACATGTTTTTTATGCATAGGGTGGCGAGCGAAAGTTGGGGAAACAAAATCCAAGTCGCGCTCAGAATTAGGGGGTAAGATATGGTGTGGGGTGCAAGCTGGTTAACAGTCAAGGGGAAAAGTACGGTGATTGGCTAAAACAAGCTCCGAAATCCTCAGGTAGGGTAGTCTGAAGAATATGGTAATCGCATTTAGTGGAGAGGAAGGGTGAGGCGAAGGCCAAGGTTGGTGGTGAACCTGCACACACTATCCCACCTCTTGGTATGCTGCCCTTCACCCAGGTCTCCTTGTTCGTGGTATGTGAAGATTCTTGTTTCAGAAGCTATGCCAGGCTGGTGCGGGTGAGGAAGCGGCACCCGGGGGGGGGGGAGAGGCAAGTGTTTCACCTCACATGCGATTTGGGACTACTCTGAGACGGAATTGCCACCTTTGCATGGCTTTGAATTGAATGGGGTGGTTGTGCGCTGAAGTCGATGGCACACACCTAGTGTGCATGGAGGTGATGGGTTGAGGATAACGTTGCCCCATCGGGTGTACGCTTCTCTTGCAAGACCTCGCTTACTTTCTGTTTCTTCTCCCAGTGCAACCACTACAAGGTGCAGATCCAAGCTTGGTGTGGGGCTAGAGCGTGGGGTGCATAGCCGGCACCTTGTACCTGTTTTTGTGACGGTGTCCTCGGGGCTTTGGCCGCACCAATCGAGAGTCGCCGGTGCATAGAGGAGTGTGTGTGTGTGTGTGTGTGTGTGTGAGAGAGAGAGAGAGAGAGAGCTCGAGTATAAGTGAGGGGGGTTTGCGCCTGGTCTGCCAGATGCTTCCCTTCCTTAATATTACACATTATAATTTATGCTTTAATTAAGCCTTTAAAGGTGGCATTCCTACCATTAGAAGAGATAACTTGCAATGCATCTCCTTAGGTGTGCCTAATTGCATTGTTGCGCCCATTAGACCTAGCTAGGTGACTGTCAAGCATACACAAAAGCATACTATCAAGGTGTTTGCATAAACATGCGCACATATACACACTACACAAGATCATCACAAAGAAGGTGGATAGAAATTTACCTAATAGATGGAGATTTCGTCGATCCTTCTTCTACAAGAATTATGTCATGATGATTGTTGTGCTACATGAGTGTTATCAAAGCTACTTTATGCATGCGGAAAGAGCTGGATATTGGTGTACAAGTGCTAATGACTGGTTTTCTACTCATGCATGTATTATCATTAGTCCATGCACACATTAGCCATGGGTGCATGGATGTCTTGCCTAGTACATCCGTCTAACATGTTTCTTCTTTCTTCTCTTCTGAAACTCCATAGTCCAATTGGTCGTGCTCTTGTTTCACACATGAAGATATGGGTTTGGATCCCATTGGAAGCAACAATTTTGACAATTTTTTGCAAAAACACAGAATGATAAAATGTAATCAATCAATCTGCTACATTGCTAATGGTGATTATATAAAAATCCATCATAAAATTGACTAATTAAGCTTCAAATTGTCACTTATCTTTGCATGGGTAGTATCCCCCATGTTGTAGCACGTCTTCTCCCGTATGCATAGGGCATTGCATGCACAAGGCTAGGCATACGGTCTTCGCATGTGTGTGCTCTTCATGTTGCATATCCCCTTTCCATCATGCACAACACGATTTCTCGCCTTCAGGTTGGCCACAACGCTCTTAATTGCGGTTGTCATAATCATAAGCAAAGGTCGTTAAGCGCATAACCTTGCTAATTAATGAAAAATTAAACAATTAATTATGCTAATCACAACCAATACAACAAATAAATTTCACTTATCTGCATCTAGGTAGCTTCCCCATTGTGGAATCGATTGGAGCGTAACCATAGCTCTGATACCACTGTTGCGAAGTAGGTGGCTGGTCTGTCGAGAAGAGGAACTAGCACACGAATCTGCACACTCCTCTAGAGAGAGGATGCCATGATGAGAGAGAGAGAGAGAGAGAGAGAGAGAGAGAGAGAGAGAGAGAGAGAGATGGGGTTGAATCTGCCCCGCACAGGGGTGCTCATCCCTTCTTGCGCGTATTTGTGAGTCTTTCATTAGATAATGAGCAAGTGAGAGGGTGTTAGCAACAGTGTAGGATAAGTCCTGGGCTCACTTGGAGTTCCAAAGTTGTATTTGATAGTTTGAGGTCTCAAGATTAAACCCATAGTAGAAGGGATTGTGGTGAAAGCCCTTAAAAGGAAGCCTTTAGGCAAGAAGGCTACATTATTGAGTATCCACTCTTGAGGATCCACTTTTGAGAGCTCCCTCTCTCTAGAGTGTTCACTATTTGGCCTAGCCTTGAGCTTAATGTCTATGCTTGAGAGGCTAGTGCTAACCATTGTAATTAGTGTAAGCTCTTCTTGATTAATCTAATTCTTATTTTCTCATTAGTCTCTTCTTCTCTACATTTCATCTTGTCATGAAGTAGTATTACACTTTCATTATTTTAGATTTGAGAGATGTATGTACTTCTTGCTAGTAACCAATGTTATCTCTCTACAAGTAATTGATTTGTGATATTTAGCATCATAAATTAGGGTGATTAAGTTGGGTCTTAATCTTTTAATTTGTGTGTGTGCCCTATTCTTTGCTTGTGTGTGTAGATAGGTTTTATGGAGCTCTAGCACCATTCACCTTGTGTATGTAAGCTATTGATGAAGTGCCTTAATTGACGTGTGATAATTAGTGTGTGCTTATCATTAGTGTATTTGGAGTTTCTAGTCTATGGCAAGTCAGACTTCGGTTGGCTTGATGTGTGTAGGATATTAATTGATTAGTTATTAGAGTAGGTTTAGAGTTAGTCTTGCCATGGCTAATCTCTACTTGCAATGGAGAGGTGATCTCTTGAATCCTCTATTCCATTCATCCTAGGCTTGTGCTTCCATGCCCTAGTCGGGTTGCCAGATCCAAGGATTTGATAATTTTGTGTGGGTTGCGATAAGGTCGTGCTACAACGGCTCCCTACATTTGGCACCGCTGCCGGGGATCGATAATCTAAGCTAGTGAGTTTAGGATGTGTAGAATAGAGTAATTTCACTACTAATATTGTTGGTTTTTGAGTGTGTGTAACTGATTGTTTGGTTTAATTTGATGATGTTGTGCAAAAAATTGATGTTAATGTTGAGTTATGAATACCCCAAACCCCCAATTTCACTAATTTCATGCTAATTCCCTTTTTTCCATGCTAATTTTTACTAACTTCATGCTAATTTCTACTAATTTTGACTAACTTTTCTAACCTAACCACTAACATTTGAAGTGTAAAGTATGTGATATCCCCTTGCGAGAGGTGGAATCATCACTCTAATCAAGTTAATTGTACCAATTTATGCCTAATTTGATGATTTTGAGTGTTTGATTTTGACCTACAAATGGTCAATTTTGGAGCCGAAGTGATGGTGCACACACTTGTGTGTGCAATGATGCAACTTTGCGCGGAGCAAAGGAATAGCTTGGAGTGTAATTACGATGTAAGTGCACTCACTTGTTATGTCAATTTTTGATTGATCAATGTGATTCCATTTGCTAATTATTTTTTAAAATTAGGTGTGTAACACAAATTGACCTACACTTTGCACCTAATTTTATACACTTTGAATAAAATTGATAGTCAAATTGTGACTAATGAACTTGTGTGTATCCAAATAATGCTTAATTATCATCAAAAATTCATGTGTGTGCATAAAAATCATTGTGTGTATGCACACACCAAAGAGGGAAAAAACTGTGAAAAATTTCAAGTGTGTGTGCACCTAATCTTTAGTATGTGCATGCATATAAAGTGATGGAATTGATGATACATGAGTATGCAATCATGTAAATGATGTGTATGTTAAGCTACTTCAATCATTGGATAAGCTTAATTGCCAAAAAAATTGGGCAAAAATTGAGTGTGTGTGCCCATCCATGACCACTTGATTTTCAATGATTGATGGTCAATTGGGACACCTAAATGTCTTTTGATTGTAAAATGTTCATAAAAAGTGTGTGAAATCATTAGGTATAAGCCTAAATTCATTTTCAATTGCAAAAAATTCGATCATTTGTGCTTAATTTTTGAGTGTGTGCAATGCTTGATTGGGTAAAAATAGTTTAATTTTTAAGAAATTGACCATGCATGCATTCACTTATGCTTGATTGAGTTTGCAATTTGGGCATTGAAATGTGGAATTAATGTAATTTGTGCATAAAATTTTGGCCTAAATTTGGGTGTGTGTGCCTACGCAATGGCATGTGCAATCCGGTGCTTGAATGAATAATTGGTATTTTTTACCAATTATGATTATTAATTTGGCTTAAAAGATTGGTGTATTTGATTGATTGATTTTAGATGATTCAATTGACACAATTGAAAATGATTTTATGAATTGCTATTGCTATGTATGCCAATGGGGTATGGTAATTGGTAATTGCTATTGCTATGTATGCCAATGGGGTATGGTAATTGGTGAATTCCATAAAAATCAAAAGTGTATAGCAATGTGATGACAAGCCTACTTAGGTTTGGATGAATCTTGAATCGGGATATGAGCAACTCATAAGTTGCAATGATTGAAAATTTGGTTTTGCAAAAGAGATAAACATAGAAAAGATGTGGTAACATGTGCGTAGTTGTAACCGAAATCCATTAATGTGTAGCCTTGCAAACCCATATGACAAATTCAATTGAATTTGGATGATGAGGGCCATTGGAGATGAGCAATTGAGTTTGCAATGATTGATAAGTGGGATTGAGTTGGCCATTGAGGAAAACATTGTGCAATAATAAAGCATGTATGCGTCTCCCAACAATTGATTCAATTTTTTCACAAATGGGAAGTTTTTATGCATGAATTGACTGACCTATTTTTTCATGTGTGTAATTCCATTCCCTTTTAAACGAAGATATGGTACTATGATTAGTCAATCATGCTCAAAAGTTGAGATTAATTTCAGAGTGCATTGGAACCTGATTGATTGTAGTTAATCGAGATTGACATTGTGGAAATTTTGCATTGAATTACATAGACTGGCAAGTCTAATGATTTTTTGATCGGATGAAGAGTAACTTTTGAGGATTAGAATAATGGATTTGCATCGTCATTGGGAATTTTGTTGGAAGATGTTGACGGATGTAAGCGTATGCCCATTATCGAGAAAATCCTTGTATAAACTTAGGCTTGGATAATTCATAATTGAACGAAATGAACCATGACCACTTTTTAGTGCCCCATAAGAACAAGCCCCAAGGTGAGTTTTAAAAAAAATAGAAAAAAACAAAACAAAACAAAAAAGAGCTTCTTGTCTGGCTCTGCCGATTTTGGCGCATCAAAACAACACACTCATCCACGTGCCTCAGGCTTGGCGTTTTTGCCACACACACACACACATACACACTCTCTCTATTGACCGTTTTTGGCCGTCGCTTATTGCTGGCCTAACCCCATTGATGCCTTCACTGTAGCCACGCTTTTCCTGGACTTTGCAGATGCAACCAATATCCCCTTCAAAAGTGCTGCCCACTTAAGTGCGCACCTGGCCCGCCACGCTCTGGGAATTCTACCCATTACCCTGCACGCTCAATGCAAACCCGCATTCACTGGCTGCAAACGCTGCAGATTGTGTCCTCCAGATTGTAAGCTCAGAACACACTTGTTTTTGCCGTGCGACTGCGCACAAACTGTTAAATTCCCCTGGGCACTTGGGCCTCTTATGCTAGCATGAGACTCCACCTACCCCTGGCCCCTGCTGCCATGCCGGATTCCGAGTCTCGAAGTCCTTGCCATGCTCCTTGTCTCGTGTAGGTGCTCGCTAGCACACACATACCTTTGCTGATTCGGGCCACATACAGAGTTGCAGACACATTTTTGACCTGGTGGTTTTGGCGTTGAAGTCTGCCAAACTCGCAGTTGCAAGTCCCATTTGATGACCCCATCCACCTCCTCACCTGCTCACAAGACTGGCTCAATTTACCAACTTCCACTCTTCCCGAGCTGCTTCATTAGGAAATTTCAGAGGTCATTTGGAGGGCCATATGAAGAGAGAGAAAAATAGAGCGCGTCCAATGAGCACAAAGGCTACGTTACGTAGGAAAGTACGTGGAAAGACTCAAAAAATAGGAAAATAGCATAAAACTTTCACGAATCTAGGATTGTGGCATCGTAATTTCCTTCCTTTTACCGAGCTTTTAGGTGCTTGCATGTGGTCCCACTTCTGATATTCTCTTATGGTCATTAACGTACTGGAGGGTGACCATTAAGCCCGCACAAGATATTGGAATTCTAAAACACTTTCCCTCCATTAGAATGCTTTCAAAGTGAATCTCCCTCCACTAAAGCTTTTCTCTGAGAGCTATGTCTTCCACGTCTTATCGCCCAAGAAGCTCCAGGTGTTTACTGTCTCTCACACCAACAACCAACAGCTGCACTTTACCTAGAAGGCCAAGTAGTAGCATATCCTCAATTACAATATCAACTTCAATAAGTGCAGAGAACCAATGGGTTGGACAAAGGATAAACAAAGGTTCATGGGTCCTCATGCAACCAAGAAGACCCAAGAGGTCTAGTGGTATCAACGTTTACCGCTCAGCATGGAAGGCCAGAGTGTTGGATTTCAAAGTTGAAATCGGCAAAAGATCTGTAAAAGAAGTTCTTGTTCAGCATGTGTTTACCCATCCAGAGGTGATAGAAAACGATGGAACTGTATCAGATATACATCAACCACGTTGCAATTGTAAGTACTCTTGACATGTGAACTTACTGATACTCTCATTATAACTTTTCTTATATATTTTGCAATGTTTCTCCCGCATGTTATGAGCAATGTCTCCATTCTTCACAGCTCAATTACATTAGATTTGTCATTTTTACTTATTGATACTCTTAGTTTAACTCTTCTTATATATATTGCAGATGTTTATCCCTCTTCTTATGAGCAATGGGAGCCTGTGGAGTGCATAATAGGCCTCTTCCATGTTGTTCATGCCCACATTGGTTCTCTACAGTATTCAGGGAGGAGCAACAAAAGACTGGCTGATGAGGGAATATTTTTTTATGACCACTTCTACCAACTGAGCTAAGGGAATAAGAATGGCATGTTGGTGAAAGTGCCTCTACCAACCGATTGGAACACTGTGGACTGGCCAGTTCCCGAGGAAACAATGGTGGAGGCAATGCGAAGTAAGCTCTACAAGGATATACAGAGGTCTCTACGTAGCTCTATTCCCACCAAACTGGTTAGAATTGCAAACTTTTGTCCTGTTGCACTCTTCATAGAGTTATTTCATAGCTACAACATCCGTGTTACGAAAACTAAGTTCATGTGCAAGTCATTTCAGCAGTCATCCTGTGACAAACTTCTTGACAGAGGATGGTATGTAAAGGAAGAGATTGGTTTACGGTGCAAGGTCGTGCAAGGTTGTCAAGTACATGATTGCAAGCCAATCACTGTTACTCTCGTTTTAGTATATGCGATCACAAATGCTCAATGGTAAGTACCAGGTTTCTGTAGGTTTGGAAGATAATCCTGCTGTGGATGTGGAAGTGATTGATAAAGAGCATGGCCTACTGTTGGTGGTTACAATAAGGGAGCTATGCAGTCTTCAGCATTTGCGGCATGACATAATTGAAGAGTCAATGGACAGGGACCTATCAGATTTTTCCTTTTTCCTAGCTGGCCGTAAGGTGATGCGGCGAAGGGAAAAAGATATTTTGTGCAAAGAGTTGGATGGTCGGGTTGAAGTAGTGTCAATGTAGCAGATATTCTTGTGAACCCAAGTGAATACAAATGACTTTCAATACATGAAGTTTATTGAGCTCATTTGTCAATTGTGCCCTGTGAAAAAGTGTGCTTGAAATACATTTCTTTACCATGTCAAATCTCTCTCTCTCTCTCTCTCTCTCTCTCTCTCTCTCTCTCAATGTTAGGCAAGACAAAGACATGATAGAAGAGTCATCTTAATTCATTAGAAAGTACAAACTCGTCCGTGAACAATGGATTGAGATACAATTTTTGTAAGTATGGAATCAGAATGTCTTCAAGGTAAAAATCGAAGGAATGCCCCTCGAAAGAAAGTGGTGAGATAGTTGTTCCCGGCGGATTTAGTTCTCCCTTTTCAGGAGTATCATCAATCAGTAGTGTATTAGTTGCGTCAAAGGGTACACCGATTTGGCTAAATGGTTTGTACAAAAGAGGTAAGTGTGGTTTTTTAGGGTGGTAGTGGCCCTCAACGGTAACGCATTTTCTTTGATCATACAAAAAGGCAAAATCTGACGTGTGAGCGTCGCATACACTGCAAACTATTGTAACTAGTGGCGACAAGTTTTGCCTTTGCATTGAAGACGATATGGCAACTCTAAAGCACGGAAGAAGAAACTGAATAAATTCCTTGGTTCCTGGACGAACCACGACTTGACAAGTTCCCATCCGAAACGTTTGAAAATCCTCAAAGGGTTCTGTGTCACCGAGAGGCACGCGCATCAGCAGCAATCTATTGACGTCCAAGATAATCAACCTCTGTAAAAGTTGACAAGTACATATAAGTAGTTAGAAGCTGAACATATTTTTCCATACTTGAATAGACATTACCGGAACAACCGTATCTACAGGTAGCAAGGGTCCATACTGGGTCTCTGTAGTGTTGATGTCGTTGTTGCTCTCCTCTGCTTTAGCTTCATCATTCACATCTTCATCAGGGGTCTCCCCCATGGCTCTTTCTGCCTCATTCAAGGTTTCCTCCAAGGTCTTTTCCTCTCCCTCGGTTGACCGGATTGCCTCATACATCCTTGCCTGATCCATATCAGTTTGCTCATCCCTAGGCCTGCTTTCCTCATCCATATCCTTTTGCTCATCTATAGGCCTGCTTTCCTCATCTTGGGTTTCAGCCATAGGCTCTTTTGGCTCCTCTACTGGCTGACTTGGCTCTTTCATTGTCTCCTCTGGTTGTACACTAGCACCTTCCATATGCTCATTTGACCTTTCCTCATCCTCGGCTCTTTCATCTTCTGCTGATATTACCTCCTCGGCCCGTTGTGATTCCACTGTATCGGATGCAGGGGTTTGTCATGGTGGCACATCATGTATTGTTAGATCAATAGTGCGGTCATCCAAGCCGCTATCTTCAAGCTCTCTGGGGCTAGACATAGTAAGCAGGTGTTGTATTTAACTTACCCGGTATCTTTGCAAATAATCATATGTGTAGTTTTTTAAAGCACTCTGCAAAATTGAAAGACCACATGGTGAGAATTCTTTTATAAACTAAACCAAAACTCGCTGAATGCATTGCCAAATGGTTACCTTAGTCATGAAAGGTTTTAATGCAAAGTAGCATTGCAGAACATATTCTGCATGGAGAAGACATCTCCAGCCGCAAGAATTTCCATCGGTTTGATTTGGGATAGGTACATCTTTGATTGGGGCCTTGTATAGTTCATACCTTCCACATAGCTTGCCATAGGCAAGCAACAACCTCTTTATACAACTACACAAAGCAATGTCAAGATGTTAGCATGAGGCTTCAAATTTACATGGATATCTATAAGAAACACTTTCTGATACAAAACACTTACAACCTAATTTCAGGGTGGGTTCCTTTTATTGAATTGAACACCCACACTGCTGGTTGGTCAACATCAAGGCATATGAGACTCCAGTGATGGTTGTTCTCATATGGAAAGATGATGACAGTAACTTCCAGCATAGCACAGTGGAGAAACCAACTCTCAAAGGTCCCAGATGGACTGTTCTTTTATCTAATAATCATTGACATTTGTGGATCAAGAAGAAACACCTTTGTGTGGGTGTGCAGTGGGAGTTGACTTTTGATCAGGCTGCAAAGACTTTACCTGAGTTAGCAAACCTATTATCTGAGTTTTCAAAGCTAGCAAGATAGTAACACTTACTTAAGACAAGCATAGATAATTGTGTCTGAAATCTGAGCATCTGGATTCTGCAATAAATTAATGTCCACTTTTTCCAGAGCTAGCTTTCTGGCTCCATCTACAAATGGTATCTCTGCAAGCAAACCATCCTTCATTGAAAGTAGAGTTTCTTGATTGCTTGCCTCTATGGACAGGGTCACATTGCATTCTGTTTGCCTCTGGGACTCCACTGCTACTTTTGCTTTCTTCTTAAGCTCTGCTTCCCTCATGTCCTCTGTTTGGCGAGCAATAGTCTCTGCCCTTGCCCTTGTATTCACATCATGTGTGACATCTACAACTGTGAGTTGTGGCACTAGATCAGGGGGGTATAACAAAATTTCCCTCATTTTCTTATCTCTGCAGACATTGGGGACCAGTAGTTTGTCATACCTCCACCTTATTCTTTTTAGTGTCTCACTATCTTTGTCATTATAATAACCCTGTGGGCATGGGCTGCAACAATGGTGATGTCACTCAAGTACTCCAGTAGGAAGTCCTCTGCTGCTTCTTGTAGAGCCATTAATGCCACCACCTTCCACCTTTTGGTGCCCCAGGTAGCTTCTTCACATATGGACCTCACCATCCTCTGAAAGGGCAGCTTTTGTATGCATAAATCTACACATTTCTGTGCCTTTCTGATTTCTCTGAAAAGTCCCATGCAGGTTTGTAACTTCTTCACCCTTGGACCTTTCAGAATTTTATTGGGTTTTCCAGGTCTTTTCTTTGGGGTTGTAGATCTGCTACTTGCTTTAGCTGCTAATCTTGGTCCCTTGCCTACCTTCCTTGCAGTGGCTTTTGTTCTAGCCATTTCACTGTATACAAAAAGAGGACTCTCTCTCTCTCTCTCTCTCTCTCTCTCTCTCTCTCTCTCTCTCTCTCTCTGTGTGTGTATGGCTGAAAATTATGACACCAAAAAGAGCACCCATTTTTGTAGCCGGTTGCTACATTCCTCATCATGATTCTCCCTTTTATGCTTGCATGGATAGAGATCAACCATTTTCTGATTTGGAAGAGGACATTGCTTATTTCAAAGGTGAAGGTGATGTTATTGTATTTGGGGATATGAATGCTCGCACAAAAACATTGCAACATGATACTCAACAATTTGATATGCCATACATTTCAAGGGAGTTGGAGGAAGTTCACTTGTATGATCGTACTTCAATGGATGAGAAAGAGCCGGATCACTATGGAAAGTTACTTTTACACATGTGTAATAGCACGGGTATGCTCATTGCCAATGGTGTATCTTTGTGGAGTGGAACCAATGGATTTACATGTAGAGGACATAATGGGGATAGTGTGATTGACTATATGCTACTCTCTGAAGCCATCATGTATCGCATAAAGAGTTTTATGTTTGGTCAATGGACCCGGAATCCGACCATCGCACCTTATGTATTGACCTTTCATGTGGAGAAGCAACTAAGCATGATAATCTCAGCCAAAGGAAAGAGAAGTTATCACTATGTATGGATTTCAAACGGGCACCAATGTACATTGAAATGGTTGAGCAAAAATTATGGATGACAAAGCTTCAATGTGATGCACCATTGGAAACTAAATGGGAAGCTTTCAAGAAAGCTATTTGTTCTTGTGCGGAAGAATGCTTTGCCATAAAGCATCTCCATGGTATCAACAAAGATAGATCACGCAAAAGGTGGTTTGATAAAGAATGTCAAGATGCTCGAAAGTCCTTGATAAAGCTTGATGCAACTATGGACAAAGACAACTATCAAAGTCATTTGCATACATACAAGGCATTGATTCAAAAGAAGAGAAGAAGATGGGAAGTAAAGCAACAAGAATTTCAAGTCCAAGAAAAGGCACATGCATGTGGAAGATTTTGGAGAAACTTGAGAGGCAAGCGGGTTGAGAATTTTGGTAACTTGAGTCTAGTGGATATGTACACACATTGTAGGCAATTATATGAGCAAGAAAATACTGAAAAAATGCCATTTTATGGTTCACTCCCATGTATGCCATCTTTTTTTACTATTGAGGATGTATGCGGTGGGCTTGAAAAGTTGGCCACTCGCAAAGCGGGAGATCTTCAAGGTATCAAGCCGGAGATGATCAAATGGACGGGAGATTTTACCCATGAGTGGATGTGTGATATGTTCAACCTTGCACTTCAACATGGTATGCCTTATGATTGGAGTACTAATTGGGTTAAGCCTTTGCATAAAGGAGGGGATGTAAAGAATGTAAGCAACTACCGGACTATAATGATTGGGTCTCTTATAGCAAAGTTGTTTGGGTGCATAATGGAGATGAAATTGAGTGATTGGGCTGAAGAGAATGACAAGCGTGCAAAGGGACAAGCGGGTTTTCGTCGATGCCATAGCACCATTGATCATCTTGTCACTCTTCGTGTTCTCATGGAGGAAAGTCGGTTGAAAGGCAAGCGATTGTATTGTTGTTTTGTGGACTTTAAGAAAGCCTTTGATATGATTCCACGTAACAATTTGTGGAGAAGGATGGAAGAACTCCAAGTGCCAAGTGAGTTTATGCTTGCGGTTTCTCGAATCTATGAGAAGGTGATTTGTCAATTGCGCATGGGAAGAGAAATTTCAGAAATTTTTGTAAGCACTATTGGGGTTAAACAAGGATGTCCATTGTCACCAACTCTCTTTGGTCTATGCATCGATCAATTGGAACAAATGGTACTTGACTTTATGCAAGAAGAAGGCATTGAAGAGGTCACTATTTGCAATGCGGTAATCATGCTTTTGTTGTATGCGGATGATGTAGTGCTTCTAGCGCACACTTTAGAAGATGCACAAAAGCTTATGGTTGTCCTTGAGAACTTTTGCTTGCATAGTGGGCTGATTGTAAATGAATCCAAAACAAAGGTTATGCTTGTGAAAACCAACCATAAGGAGAAGCCATGCATTGTGTACAACAACGAGACACTTGAAGTTGTTGAGAGCTTTAAGTACCTTGGCCTTGAGGCTCCATCCAATCACAAGTGGCATGAATGTGCTATGTGTCGTTTGGAAGCGGGAAAGAGAGCATATTATGCATTTGAGAACATGTGTAATGTGGAAAACATCAAGTGTTGGGTTCTCAAGAAGTATCTTTTTGATGCATTGGTGACACCGGTTCTTCTTTATGGAGTTGAAGTGTGGGGCGGGAGCATCTCAAAGTCTACTTGGAAAGAGTTTGAGAATGTCCAAAAGCGTTTTCTTAAAAACTTTCTCCAAGTTAAGACACAAACACCATATATGCTCCTACTTCTTGAGTCGGGATCTCTTCCAATTGAGGTTATGGGCATGGAAAGGGTTGTGGAGTACATGATAAAGATGCGTCAAAACCCCTCACATCGACTTCCTACAATTGCATGGGAAGCAAGCAAAAAAGTTCAAAAGACGCATAAAAGCAAGATCTTGAGCACGGGATGGATGCAAGACATAAAGAAGTGGTTTGGGAAATGGGATGCATTACACTTGCTACATGATGCTTCAATTGACTCTCAAGTGAATGAAGCTTTTCTACAACGCCAATGTATTACGGCTTGGGAGAAATCCGGTGGGTCACGCTTCATACATTACACCACCTATATTGCCCCCAACTACAAAACCATGTTCTTCGCTGAGAGAGGAAACCGTACTCACACTTACATGCTTGAGCCTATTCCCTTGTCCGCGATATGCACTATCGCAGCAATTCGGCTTAGCTCCCATTTCCTTCGATGCGAGATAGGGCATTGGGGCAATGGAGAAGAGTGAAATCGATTGTGCACATTATGCTCACTGCAAGTTCGAGAGTCTGAGTACCACACACTACTAGAGTGCTCAGCTTTTGATCACATCCGAACTTGCTTCTCTCACATTTTCAGCCATAACTTAGACCTACACACTTTCCTCTCCCAGCCAAAGTGTGGGCTCTCCATTGCGACTCTCATCACTACAATTTTGGAGCATCGAGAGTCACTCATCAGCCATACACATACTACATCACATGTAACTTTGGTCCCATAGGTCATATTTGACCTCCGAGGACGATAATAAAATCTATCTATCTATCTCTCTCTCTCTCTCTCTCTCTCTCTCTCTCTCTCTCTCTCTCTCTCTCTCTCTCTCTCCTTTCTATAGCTTAGCATATTTAAATAGAGAGAGAGTGAGAGACTCCCATTACTAAAGGCGCGCGTGGAGCATGTTTTGACCTCAAAAAACACCTCCGCGCGCGGTTAGTATAAGGTAAAATAAAGACTCTCTCTCTCTCTCTCTCTCTCTCTCTCTCTCTCTCTCTCTCTCTCCCCCGCCTTACATCCTCTCTCTATAACACTCACACATACAGTGGTCGATGCACAGTACTAACGGCGCGCATAGAGACATGCACACCGGTTATGCCTCTCTACGCGCGCCTTTAGTATAGAGAGAGAGAGAGAGAGAGAGAGAGAGAGAGAGAGAGAGAGAGAGAGAGAGAGAGAGAGAGAGAGAGAGAGGCTCTGTGTGTGTGTGTGTGTCTGTATTTGTGTGTGTGTGTGTCTGTATTTGTGTGTGTGTGTGTGTCTCTGTATGTGTGTGTGTGTGTATGTTATATTTGTGTCTCTGTGTGTTTGTGTGTATGTTATTTTGTCTATATCTGTGTGTGTTTGTGTGTGTATGTTAGATTTGTGTGTCTCTAGGTTTGTGAGTGTGTGTCTATATGTGTGTGTGTGTGTGTGTGTGTGTGTGTGTGTATGTTTTATTTGTGTGTCTGTGTGTCTGTGAGTGCGTGTGTGTGTGTGTGTTGTGTTTGTGACTGTATGTGTGTGTTGTTTGTTAAGACAGAGCTAGATGTGCAATATACTGTGACAGAAACAGAGAGAGAGAGAGATAGAGGCAAAGGCAGAGGGAAATTTCAGAAGCAGAGGGAGAGAGAGAGAGGACCAAACCTCTTGAGGATGCAGACCTTCGTTATGTCTAAGATGGGTCGGCTTGCTGTCGAAGACGTAGAGGACGGCTCTTTCTCTTTCTCTCTCTCTCTCTCTCTCTCTCTCTCTCTCTCTCTCTCTCTCTTTCACGAGGTGTGGTTTTTCTCTCTCATGACCTCTATATATGACGTACAAAAGTATACGGTCTCAATAATGACCGCACGTGCGACAACATGCAATTATACTCTATTTTATAGTAGCACGTGGGGCGCCTCCATGTGTATCCGTTATAAGTGTGATTTTGAGAGAGAGAAAGAGAGAGAACAATAGAGAGAGAGAGAGAGAGAGTGAGAGAGCGAGATAGAGAGAGCCTCATTACTGCCAAAGAGTGATAGAGAGAGAGAGAGAGTGATAGAGAGACACAGAGAGAGAACCATAGAAAGAGAGAAGGAGAGAGAGAGAGACAGATTGAGAGAGAGATAGAGGGAGGGACTCCTTACTCTCAGAGAGAGAGAGAGAGAGAGGGAGAGAGACAGAGTCAGTTTGACAGACAAAAAGCAATGGAGGAGACACCTCCCTTGGAGTTTCTGCAAACCCCACCAACAAAAGGTGATCTCTCACTCTTTCTCTCTGTATTTCCAACAGTTGGTACAAATTGTGTGTGTGTGTGTGTAAACAAAGAAAAACCCAGACTGTTGTTCAACACACACACACACCTCAACACATAATTCCATAGACAGAGACACACACACACAGACACATACACACAGACACACACACAGAGACATACACACTCTATCTCTCCCTCCCCTCTCTGTCCCCGTTACTAACGACGCGCAGAGCCAACCAAACACTGGCTGCAGCTCTCTCTGTGCGCCTATAGTATAGTTATGACTCTCTCTCTCTCTCTCTCTCTCTCTCTCTCTCTCTCTCTCTCTCTCTCTCTCTCTCTCTCTCTCTCTCTCTCTCTCTCTCTCTCTCTCAATTGTACTTAAGGCGCGCGTAGAGAGTTGCAAAAAGTATGTTTTCGTCCTTGCGCGCCTTTAGTACAAAGAGACACATACACACACACACACACACAAAGAGTCTATGTGTATATTTTTAATGTTCTTTGGAGAGAGAGAGAAGAGAGAGAGAGAGAGAGAGAGAGAGAGAGAGAGAGAGAGAGAGAGAGAGAGAGAGACTATGTGTGTTTTTGTTTGTGCTTTGGAGAGAGACATATATATATATATATATATATATATATATATATATATATATATATATATATATATATATATATATATATATATGGAGAGAGAGAGAGAGAGAGTGAGACTTGTCATGTTTCCTGATGAATAGGATTAAGGTCCAGTAGGCAGAAGAGGCTGAAACCAGACCCAGAGCTTGTGCCAGGATTCCAACCTTTGCAGGCTCAGTTGCTTAATGTTTCTGCCAAAAGAGCTGTTGAATTTAGTCAGGACATATCTGAAGAAGAGTCAATTGGTGAAGATCAATCAGAGAGGTCACCAGGCCAAGAGGATCCCTCACCCTACAAGGCTCCCTCACCCTGTACAGTACTTGTCAAGAAAAATACAAGAAAGAGGAATATAGACTTCTCAGATGATGCAGATGTGCTAGAAAGTAGTCCCTGTGCAACTAAATGTAAAGCCAAAGAGGATGTGTCTTCTCTGGAAGACCCAGCTGCGAATGATGAGAGGCTGTTTGATTTTGCAGCATCTTGTGGTGCTGGGGACAAGTTTGATCTAGTTCATTCTATGTTTAATCCAAAGTTTGACATTGAAGACCTGCTAGCTCAGCACAGTAATTTCTTGCAGTCCTACAGAGATAAGTTTGAAGTGATGGTGCGGGTAGGGAGGGTTGTTCTGCCCACTATGACTCTTGTGCATTTAAATGATTGTGGTGGAAAGGGACAGGGACTGAAGAAGTATAGGGAATTACCACCTTCTTGCCGACATTCAGCTTGCCCTTTGCACCAAAAAGAATGCAAACTCATTCAGGAAGCCTTTGGCTTTATGATTTACCTGAACAGCCTGTTTGGATTCCTCATGCAGAATCCTGATGAGGTGTTAGAGGAGCAGGATGCAGCACCAGATGAAGAATGCGAGGAGACAACTCATATACAAGAAGTCGAGGAGGTTGAAGATACAGTCGACCTTGAGGTTGAGGCAATTGAAGTACAAAGAAGTAAGATGCTCTCTGTGAAAACCACAGAAATCAAACTTCCATTGGATGTCAGTAACTTCACTGAGAAGCATGCTCAGATGATGTTGCCTGTTGTGCCTGACTTCAGGATTGGAGACAGGACGTATAGCTTCTTACATGATGTGCAAAGCATCTTTTATTTAAGGGAGGATTTCTCCCTGGCTATTATTTCTAGAGTCCAAGAGGAGAGGAGTGGATTTGTTTCAGAGGATAGTAGTGATGATGAGGCAATGGAAACATCCAGCAATCCAATGGAATGCCTCCGAAGATGCTTTGAGAAAGCTGAAAAATACAAGGAGACACTACCTGATGAAGCCAACTTCCAAGCAATAAGACAAAGCCTAAGACCATCAACAAGTAACAAAGAAGTGGAGGATTGGTTTAACCATTCAGGTCAGGGCTCAACTACATCTGTAGACCTATGGCAGGAAAACCTCTTTCTGCAGGATGAGAGCTTCATGGTAACTCTCTCTCTCTCTCTATCTCTCTCTTTGTGTCACTTCTGACATGATATGTGCAGTTTTGGATTGCTGACAAGGATGACTTCCTTCGGCGGCGGACTCGAGAGTATCGTGGAAGGGATGCGGCCCTAGCGCAGTACCTTTCAAATCTTTGCGAGTCACCGATAGTAGTTTTTCACAATTCCATGCCACAAGAGGGTTCAATAGCAACTTACACATTCAAGACACTATCACGCTTCTTGGGTGGACCCCTGCTGCCCAAAAGTGCAGATAAAGTCATTCTTGTGGACAAAGTGTTTGCTAGAGATTGTTTTGGTTACTGCCCGGGCTATACAGGTGGTCGGGCAGCGTATTACTACACCTACACAGCAATGGCACTAGCTCTTGGTAGACAAAACCCAGATGAACTTTTAGAGTATGGCAAAAATCTCATGATTCGTTACAAGGGTGACGTGCCAAAAAACAAAATTGAACCTTCAAAATCTTGATACAATTCAAGTAGCAATTGTATAAGATCATGTATTACATAAATTTTGTACAATGTCATCCACTCAGAGTATCTTTCTCCACTTGTGATTCACATACACCATTGTCTCTCTCCACCTTCGTTGACTTTCACGAGCTCCGGAGTTGTTGTATGCCATTGATCTTTTAACTTTTTGTTGTTGTAAATGTTTGATGGCTTGTGCTGTTGCTGAATTTGCCAAGACTTCTTTTGCCTGCATTCGATGAATGATTCTACGATAGAATTCAAATAGTTCTCTCAAACTGTTAGCCTTGATTCGAGAGCCACCATGTCGTGTGTGCCTGAAATAAGCATTTCTCGCCATGTAATGAGACTTTTCCATCCCTTGGGTATTCCATATTGCCGCGTTCCCATACTTTTGTATAAAATATGGTAAATGATTGAAGATGATGTGCTGGATATGAAAACAGATTAGTTAGAATGTTTTACACTCACATATTTGCACATAAGAGAGAATGAAATACACGATAATACCATGTAGTGAGTAATCTGGGTGTCTGTCCATGTTGTCTTGAATGATTTTTTCATAAGGTTGAGATTCTCCTTGAACTTGTTCATATCACCTTGTGACCAGTCATCTTTGTCGCACATCAAAAATAGGATGTCTATTGATCGCCAAACCTCAGCCTTCGCATTACGAGTAGTTGGTTCATGGTCTTTGACTGCAATATGTAGCTTTTTCCAACTCTGATACTCTACCTTGCTAACATAAGATGTGTTATATATTTTTCCATGTTTTGTTAGCTTCGGATCTCTTGTACCTTGGGGTTTAGATAAAAACCTCCGTGCCTTCACCCCACCGATGGATGGTTTGCATGGGACATCCTTCTCAGCAGTTGATCTCTTTTCATCCCGCTGGATTTTCACATTGCCACCATGAAGCCCCATATCCAACAGTACCATTTCTAAGCACTGCAGGGCTACTTGTCGTTCTGCTGAGTTCTTAATCTTCCAAGCAAACCCGATATATAAGTAGACCAATTTCTCCACAATTCTACAAAGGGCATGCATTGTACAAATGTGGACATTCACAAGTGGTATTTTCAAAACCGGTCAAAAAGCAGGATCCTCAATGTGACGTATTGGAGCTTTTCTCCACCACTTTGGGTCCATGACCTTTGCAGGCTTCATGCAGAACAAACACGGCGACTTTGCCATTGCACCCATTCCACAATTATACATGCAATTTAATGTTTTGAGGTCACCTGCAAGATGCCACTGAACATGAAAGTCTCCCCTTCCATCTAGACATAGTACCTCCCCCTGGTTAGTCTGTCGATCAATCACCTCCGGAATATTAGTTCGATGGAACACCCAATATAGAATCTCATTCTCTTCTTTCTTTACCTACAACACAAAATAAATGAGACTTAAGTAGATGTGAACATTTGAGCTTACCTGAGAATCTCGCTTACCTCAAACGCACCAAGCCACCATATGTTAGATTCTGATTGAACACTAAAATATAAAGGATCATCACTGGGACACTTTGAGAGGGCTCTATTCATTAAAGTAATAGTAACACGCTCTAGCTTTTTCTCTTTAACAAGCTCACACTCATCCAGTTTTAACACAAAATGTAATACCCCT
The DNA here is from genome assembly GCF_014529385.1 of Adiantum capillus-veneris. Taxonomy (NCBI): domain Eukaryota; kingdom Viridiplantae; phylum Streptophyta; class Polypodiopsida; order Polypodiales; family Pteridaceae; genus Adiantum; species Adiantum capillus-veneris. The sequence continues at coordinate 5,903,600 of NC_140936.1, forward strand.
CGTGACTCTTCAAATGTGATGTTGTAAAACTCCACCATTCTCTTCTGTAATATCCGCAGGTCCATAAAAATATTATTGAACTCATCATATGCCATGTTTTCTCCATTGCCACTGTAAGTTGCTTTAATATGAAAGGGCTGTCCAAGATAGTCTCCCCGTGCCTCGTTAAGTTGAAGCCTCTCTTTCCAAACACTTGAGGCTGATGGTAGAAGTTTGGATTTTATACCCTTCTTAACAAAGATGGATGAGACAGACTTTTGGATAGCCGAATATCCTCTTTTGCTTACACCAGGTGAATCAAGTGTGCCTTGTATCTCTTTTGCAGGCACTGAGTTCTTTGAAATAAAGCGATCCACTACATTTCGTTGTAGGACCTTAAACTTCTTGTCATGTACTATATCTGCTGCCAGGCTTCTACTTATAAGTGGCTTCAATCTCTTTCCTATATTGGATTTGGGGTCAATGTTTTCCTTGTCAAGATAGATTGAATCTCTACATGAAGACAATGCATAAGTAAATAACAGAAAATTTGCTTCACTAACACTATTTAGGCACATGAAAACAATGCATAACAAGAAAAAACAAAAAGATTACTTAACTAAGACAATGTAGCCAACCAAGAAGCATCACCTTAATGCTCGGATTCTTTTCTTGAGACCTCCTGATGCAACCTGCAATGTTTCAAGATTGCGCAATTTCTTCTTTCGGATACGACCACCCAAGATGGTGTCCTTCATTTGACAACTTCGCACCTTTCCTTTCAGTTCTTGTACCTCTGTTTTATGTTGCAAAATGGTAACGTGATCTGTAGAATGTAAATGCGAAAGGCGAAAAATCTCACATTGTTGAGCTTGGAGAATGCCCTTGTAAGTTTCAGCTTCTCTTGTAAGAGATTTACAATAACCCAGAAGGCCCTTTTCTCCATCACCAGCAAAGGTCAATAAGCTTGTAGGATTGACAAACGGTGGATTCTTAGGGTAGAGAGAGCCTCTCGTCCAGATATCTATGTGTTTAGCTCCCTGAGCTCTGAGCGTGTCTATGGAAGCGGGAGGTATATGTGTGTTTGTTTTACTGCGCTTAATCAATGGTTGGTACTCATTGTCCAAATCAATGTGAAGGTGATATTTGGCTCGTTTCTGGGTAACATTTGTGCCATTTGAGGAGTGCGCCATTATCCAAATGTGCAGGTTTAATGGAAAGTGAATAGCGGCTGCGCCTTCGTCCCTCCATGTTAGCCTCATTCCCTCCATATTGACGAGGTTCATTCAATGCAACTGAAAAGAGGATTATCCCTCAATCACTACGAACGAATGTTCAGAAGAGTAAGGAATCTACTTAAAGTACACTTTTTGAACTTTTACTATGGAAGACCCAGCTCTATTATTTGCCATTTTTTCTAGAGAGAGAGTGCAAAAAATACATTTTCTTAGAAGGCCCTCCAAATGACCTCCGAAATTCCCTAATGGGTCCATGCTCCCTACCATGTCACTTACCCACATGGCACAACAAATCGGATCTCCTCCCTCTCTCTGTCTTTCGCATGCAGGTGGCCAAGCCAACTCAGAAAACATAAAACGATATTGCCTCATTATGATATTTTATTTTTTAAAAGTGGTTCTCACTCAGGCCTCCTTCTTGAGCGTGATATAGAAGAAAAACAGAAAGGAAAACGGTGTTGAAAGAACTTATGAGGGCAATTGGTCATCATAATAAAAATAATTCTCAGCTTAACATTGGGCCGAAAGAGAAATTCAAGGTCAAGGACGCTTGAAAGCGGGATCAACAAATGAAGAAGGTGTTTACATGGTTGAGCTTGTATTTGATTTCAATGTCAATATGCTTTATGGCACGAATTTTAGAATAGCATTTGAAGTGGTATCGGACAATTGTGTGTTGGTTGACCACTCAGAGCAGTTGAAACTTTTACTTCATCTCTCTCTACTATATATGCCAAATGTGCTTTGGTTGAGCATCAAATATCGGTGAATGGCTATGAGATTGGACTAAAATTTTGAGGTTTAAGAATTAGCATGATGTTTTTAATGCTTGTTTCAAATACAAAGATTTTTTGCACTAAAATTGGAGCATTATTTTGGAGGGATATTCGCCAAGGGGACCAACTCGAGCTATGAATGGCCTCGAGAAAGCTTTAATTCACTCTATCAATAAGCTTTGTCTCTCTTTAGCTACAAATGCAATATTTGTTGTGTGGGCCTCGAGTGTATATGGAAACTCCATGCACAAATGATTTTCATTGTACCAATCTTTGGCTTGATTGAATTTCTTATTGCACTAAATGAAAACTTCTTTGTGACATGCATGTGAGAGTTACACTGGATGATGAGTAGTGCTTGCTTCATTGGGACTTTGTGCTTAAATTTAACATTGCTTGTACATTTCGGTGCTTGAATTGAATGAAATCATTGCAAAGCACTAAAAAGTTGAGCTTTCTTAGGCCAAAACTAAGAATTAAAATTTGACTTGTGAATTCTTAGTACTTTATTTGAATGCAAAAATCACTACAAAGCACTAACATTGATCTTGTTTGATGGTCAAGAGAGAGCACGAACATTTCGGGGTTGTGGTGGATAGTGCATTATTAGTGCTTGTATTGGATGTTCAAATGCTTGAGCACTAATGATTTGAACTTTTGTGAAGGGATGTGGCAGGAGTGTGCTTTCATTGATCCAAGAAGGGGTTTGCTCAAGAATGCTCAAAAGGGCATGAATAGGTGTAATCCTTCCATGATTTTGCTCTACTATTCATCTCTTCATTCTCTATGCTTGGCTTAAGTGAAATTTTGCTTCTAAGCTATAGGTCTTTCATGTTCAAAGGCTAGACATTTTAAAGTTTCAACACTTTGCTTTGTGAAAATTAACTCATCAAAAAATTAGGCTTTATGTGTACTAATCATAGGTAATTGGCCTTGACCTTAGATTAATGTAGGTTCATTTCTCATTAGTCCTAGATTCTTAGTGATAGTTTTAATACTCCATTCATTTTTAACATGACCTAGGGCTATGATTAGGCCTTAGTCATTTAGTCCAATTGCCATAAGCATCTCATGTTGGAAGCAATAAAAAGTGCTAAAAAAATGAATCAATGAAGTAAAAAAGTGTCAAGAAAAAGTAGCAAAAATGCTACTAGACACATGAAAAGAAAATTTATATGTTATGTTGTGTCTATGTGAGGCCTAGCGCCTTATTGGCACTTGGTAGGCGAGGGGAATCACCTTGGCTCGCTTGGTCAAGGCCCTAAACCGATGCCCTACGTTGATAGAGGTTAGCCGTCACCTTGGTAAGCTAGTAGGATTTTGGAACACCTTCTTGAGGGTTCAAGGACCTGAGAGTCACACCTAGACTTGCTTTGGGGTGGTAGCCTTGTGATTGTGCTTTACGTTTTTCAATGAATGACAAAAACGAAACTTCCATGAGCTTCAAAAAGCTTTGACAATGTACGAATAGATTATGAGCTTTTTTATAGCCCGTAGACATGATTTATTAAGATTGTTCACATCGTTTTTAGGCTAGTAGGTGTATGCACTTGCATTAGCATAGGGTCATAATTGATTGCTTGTGTTTCATGCATAAAACTGAAATTTCAAGTGGTTTAATCTTCACAATAGTTTAGGTGTTTTTTTGCTTTAAGTTGTCTAGTTTTTTACTATGATTGACCCATATTTTGGAAGCAAAAAATTCACTTTTCATGATTGATCACTGTGCTTCATGTTTTATTTATTCTTGGTGGCCTTTGATGCTTCTTACTTGTTCTTATGTTTTGCAGCTCAAACATTTCTTCCATGGACTTCCTTTCTACCAAGTCACCGTATCTTGCTGCTTTGGCACACAAGGATGTACGCCAAATTAGGAAGGGGGGAATGTTAGCAGCGGCTAACACAGGCTACACCAAATGTGCACCAAGCGGGAGATATGCTATGGATGTCACAATATTTCCACTCACTTTGTATAAGTCTTGGGCTCACTTGGAGTTCCAAAGTTGTATTTGGTAGTTTAAGGGCTCAAGCTTAAACCCATAGTAGAAGGGATTGTGGTGAAATTCCTTAAAAGGAAGACTTTAGGCAAGGAGGCTTCATTCTTGAGGATCCACTTTTGAGAGCTCTCTCTCTCTAGAGTGTTCACTATTTGTCCTAGCCTTGAGCTTAATGTCTATGCTTGAGAGGCTAGTGCTAGCCATTGTAATTAGTGTAAGCTATTCTTGATTAATCTAATTCTTATTTTCTCATTAATCTCTTGTTCTCTACATTTCATCTTGTCATGAAGTAGTATTACACTTGTTAGGTATGTCAAGCCCGTGGGCATTGTCCCCTATAGCATGCAGGTTAGCTTCAGTTAGAGCTCAAGTCTTGCAAGGAAAGTTTGGCTATTTATATATTGTAAGGTTGTTTACACTTTAATCAATTCAATCAAAGCGTGTGGTTTTTTTTTTTACTGTGCCAAATTCTCTCTCTCTCTCTCTCTCTCTCTCTCTCTCTCTCTCTCTCTCTCTCGTTCAATCCCGCTTTTGCACCTTCTTTCTCGCCATGGCTTGTTGTAGGTGGTATCCTCCATAGCATGTGCCCAACAACTGGTATCAGAGCGTGTACGCATTGCTGGGACCACCTGACTACGTGTGGTGCCGCCTAGGAACAACTGCCGCTTGTGTTGATAAGGGGCATCAACACAAGCGGCAGTTGTTCCTAGGCGGAACCACACGTAGTCAGATAGAGCCACAGATGGTCTAAAGCCAAGCAACAGACAAATTATTTGAAGTATAACACGATGTGTTTGAAGGTTGTATCTAATGTTAAGGACAAATTTACTATGTTTTGACTAATGGTTTCAAAGATGGAAGTGGTAAGAAGTGTAGCACATTTACTTGATTAGTCTAGGAGAGTTGTCTGACCAATTTTTCCACACTAAGTAAAACAATGACAAACTTGCTATGGAAAATCTTAATGGTGAATGGTCGAGAAGTAGGCACAAAATAACTTTGAACTAATGGTGGTATTAAGTCACTTGAATCAGAAGGGATGGTGGCCTTCTGATCACAATAATACACATGTAAATACCTATTTAAGGTCTATAAAAAATTGGGTTATATAGAAACCATACATATAAAAAAATACCATAAAACAAAGGGATAATGGCCTTTCTTACAAGCTTAAAAAAAAGAGAGAGATTTTTTTACAAAACTAAAATACATGTACACTTTTGAACGTTTGTTTAAAGTAGAAAAAGTTGTAAGTTGGACGTGAATAACAACTAATATAGTCCGTTGACACCCGTAAAACACATTTAAGACTAACGTATCTATTGTCTTGATTGAATGGATGCATGTGAGAACTATATCTGTAACATTTAATGGCCTAAAATCTTTTGTGTAGCGGAATTTAGCATGAACATAGTGGGCATTTCATTAGAGTTGATTCCTAATGAGAATTACAAGAGTGCTTGGGTGGAGAGAGCAACAAAAAGCATAACACCTAGTTAGATAGCATCGACAATACTTTCAAAAGAGAGAGCAATTAAGCTATTGACAACAGTTGAGGACCGGATTTGCATGGAGCCGGTCCCCCCTCCAAAAGGCTTTGTATTATGGTTTCTCCCATCAAGAGAGACATTGTACAATACAATTCTTTGTGTTCCTTCAAGACTAGCTAGTGCAATGAAGATGGAAGCTTCATACACCAAGCAAAACACTTAATCAAACACAACTTGAATTATCCCCGTTCTCAGACCCAAGACCTCACACACCTTCGAAGATGGTGAGAGCTAGTAGGGTATGAGAGTAGATTGAGAGGAAAAAGAAGTATCTTACGAGAAAGAAGTACATCTCCTCACATAATCACTCATATTAGCATAGCTTAGCTTAGTAATTAGCTTGGTAGAGAAGATGAGCATGCATTGAAGCTTGGCTCTTGGTTGGATTTGCATCCACATGCCAAGAGAGTGTTGATGTAGGCTTCTATCTCACAAGCTTGGAGTAGGTGATGAGCTCTCCATTAAAGCTTGGGAGGAGATAGAGTATTTTCCCTTCACACATGGTCAAGTGTGAGATTGTGTGTGTCAATGCCAAGCAAAAATCCCCCCCCGCTCTCTTGGGCGAGCCCTAGCTGCTAAATAAGTCTGGCTTTTGCCTCATTGGACCTCCCCAGGTCAAGCCAATAGGGATTAAGCAGCATAAGTGATAGCCTTCTGACATGTGTCCCCCTTTCCCCTTTTGTGAGAGCTTTAGGTAATTAAATAATTAAACTAAACTCTCATTGGACCCCTTTGCCTCCTGGCCAATAGGAATCAGGCAAGCCATGGGGCTCCTGAATGCTCATTGGACCCCTTGGGAGACTGCCCAATAGTCTTCTAGGACACTTAATTCTTATTGGTTTCTTTTATTAAATGTTTTTAAATTAATTAAACTAGATTTACTCTAGCTTAATTCTCATTGGTCCACTTCAAGGGTCTTCCAATAGGAATTGGGCACACCTTGTGGGCATCTGGCCTAGGGAGCTGACATGTGTCCCTCATTCCCTTTGTGTAAAGGGAGCCTGTGTGTGTGTGTGTGGCTTTCTCTCTCATCCCCTAGCTTTGGGGCTCGCCCCCTCCCATGTAGGGATATGCAAAGACTTTTAGGGCACACACTAAGCATCCAATTTTCCCTAGGGTTGACCTTTGGACACAACCTTTGAATTTTGGAACCTTAGCATTTTGGAAGTCTTAATGGGCTGAACCTTAGGGTCTTTTTGGCCCATTGTTTCACATGGCTCTTTTGCAGATGGCCCCCCCTTTGGATCCCTATTTTCCCTCCTTTGGATCCCTACTGTGGCCGGTCTGCTAACTTAACCAATATTCTAGCTTTTTCTCCCTTGGCACTTCCCCACATTAAATGATCAGTTTAATATGAGAAAATCATTTAGGAGAATTAGATATTGATTATTATGACAATATCCTTTCTTGGATTTTTTTTCGGCTTGAAGAAAATGTTTGTCCATGATTACACTGGCTCCTACCACTTGGGAACTACTTATTTAATGAGTCATCATCATTGTATACTAGAATGAGGTTTCATTCTTATAAGCCATGTACAAAGTAATTCTAAGACTGCGTTGTTTTTGTACTAATCATTGCCTTTTCTCTAAATCTAGTTGTCTTTTGAATGTTAAAATTCATTTATGTCTTATTATTTAAGTAAAAAAAACTACACACACACGCAGGTGCACACACACGTGCGCGCACACACACACTCACACACACACAAAATTCTAGTGAATTGCAACAACATACATTGGGCTCCTTCTTCTCAACCTGCGGCTCATTGCACTGTTGTTATCACCAAAGCTTTATTTAGGCCAATGCTATTTTTATCACAAGCATTGCAAAAAAGGACCTTCAAACAGATTCATGTGATAATGTGACCTAAATATTGAATCTCTTGCAAGAAAAATTCACTTTTCTTTCGATTAACATAAAGTTTATTCTCTCTTAAAACTTGAAATATTACCTGGAGGTGTTGCTTGTGTTCCTCTAATGAATTAGAGTAGATGATAATATCATCAAAGAACACTCCAGTGAAGGTTCGATGAGGTCTGAACAGCTTCTCCATCAAGCGGTTAAAGGTGGCTGGTGCATTAGTCAAGCCAAAAGGCATGACAATGTATTCGTAAAGACCAAATGTAGTATGAAATGCGGTCTTTACAATGTCTTGATCAACTATCCTTATTTGATGATAGCCACTTTTTAGGTCAATCCTACTGAAGTAGGTCGATCCTTGTAGCTTATCAAATAGGTCTTCTACCCGTGGAACGGGAAACCTATTCTTGATAGTGATTCTATTTAGTGCTCTATAGTCGACACACATATGATATGTGCCGTCTTTCTTTTGCACTAATAGCACAGGTGAGCAAAATGGAGATGAGCTAGGCCTAACCATGCCCTTCTCAATTAACTCATGCACTTGCCGCATAATCTCCTCTTGTTGAGCTTGAGAAACTCTATAAGGAGGTTTGTTAGGCGGTGAACTTCCTGGAAGAAGTTCAATTGCATGGTCGTCATTACCTCGTTTAGGAGGTAGCTCACAAGGGATGTCGTCAATAAAGACATCTTGAAACCCCTTGAGAAAATTGGATAACTCTAATTCCTTTTGGTTGCTTTTATTTTCTTTTGCTAAAGCATTAGGTTCATTTTGAGAATCTTTAACAAAAATCATGTACACGGAAATAGAGCTCTTTATTGACTTGTTGAAAGCTGGTGTATGTACAATGGGGATGGTGTTACCCATCTCCCTAGCATCTATATACATGTCCTTTTCCCTGAACTTAAAGGAGATTCTCCTTTCAGGAAATTTAACATGGGCAGCCAGACGGTCAAACCATGGTGCCCCTAGGATTACATCCTCATGCTTGAGAGGAGAGATAAAGAAGTCCTCTTTGTCCACATAGCCTTGGACATGAAGCCTCAATTTCCCGATTAAGGGAGTGACTGAAGCTTCTTGCCCCTTGAAGGCACTGTCTGCGGGTAGGATATCTCCCATCTCGTAGGATTGTATGCCTAGCTTGGTGGCTAACTCCATAGATATAAAATTGTGAGTAGAACCAGGGTCAAAGAGAATAAAAGCATCATGTTCTCTTACCTTTCCCCAAGCATGGCATAGAGGAGATCCTTTGTGGTGAGTTTGGTGAATCTCCTCCTCTTGGATTTCAACCAAAGAAGCTCTAGGAGGATCTTGGCGGTTGTTCTTTTGGGGACAAGCGCGGTACGCATGCCCTTGTTCGCCGCACTTGAAACACCGGTTATCTTTACGATAACGCTCAAGCTCTTCAGGAGAGAGTTTATTCTTTCCTTTGTAAACTCCCTTCTCTTTAGCTTTGTTGGAATTGCCCTTAGGAGACTTTTGGACATTGTCCTTCCCCTTAGGCTCATTGGAACCCTTGTTTTCCGGGGGCTTATTATTTCTTTTACCCCCCGTTTGGAAATTGATTCGCGAGGCCACCATAGTATGGTGTATTACCGCCGATATGGTACGTGGCCTTTGGGAGTTGACATACTCCGCCATTTCTTCGGTTAAGCCCGCACAAAATTGTTGCTTTTGCTCTCCAAAATCCAACTTTTTGAAGACAGTGGCTTTGAGTTGTAGGTCCCAAAACTTGTCTACATATTTGTGGATGGATTCATTGGGAGAGAGCTTTAAGCTTCGCCATTCGGTGAGTACTTTGTCTTTGGCATCTGTGGCCAAAAATTGCTTCATAATGGAAGCTCTTAAAGCCTTCCATGTTCGTGGAGCTTCACCGTTGACTCGTAGGCTAGACCACCATTGTCTGGCGGACTTTTGAAAGTGCATAGCTACATGGCGTAGCTTAGAGGACTCCGTGAAGCCCTCATCTCCAAACGCCGCATCGAATTGCTGGATAAAGGCCAAAACTTTGTCTGTAGCACCGAAGGTGCCATCATAGGTAAGGAAAGAGATGCTCTTCCCTCCCTCTTTGAATTTCTTCAGCTTGGACGACCTCTTCCATGCGGCATAGGATTTTCTATGGCCTCTTCTTTTTGATGGTTCAAAAGTTGCACCATCACTTTCTTCAGAAGATGAAGAATTTGAAGAAGGTGGAGAAGAGGGTGACCTCTTTCTCGCCTTTTTCTTGTCTTGATCTTTGTCGTCTTCACCATAGCTTTCATAAGAGGAAGAGGATGAAGAAGATGGAGAAGAGGGTGTCCTCTTTTTCGCCTTTTTCTTCTCTTGCTTTTTATCATCCCTCTTTGAATTATGGCGTGGAGAAGAGTGTGATGGTCTTCTCCGCTTTGGTGGTGATGGAGAGCGTTTAGCCCGCCGTCTTCGTGGAGCCATCTCCGCCGAGGTGGTGGGAGACTCGCTTCTTTCTCGTTCCTTCGGTGGAGGCTCTTGAGTTCTCCTTTGGGAAGGAGATGCATCATCAAGAAGTAAGTTCTTGAGCCCTTCATATGGATTCTCTTCTTCTTCCCGAATCGGAGAGGGACCTCTTTTGGTAGTGTCACAAGGAGGCTTCCTAGGTGTTCTCTCGTCATGGTGATGAGCTTGGAGAATCCCGTGAGCACGGAGCTGCCGTTGCACTTCACTTTGGAGAGATGGATTGCCCATGGCTTGTTGAAGCTTAGAAACAAGATAATTAACAAGCATTGAAGCATCACTAGTAGCTTGCTTATGAGCAAAATCAAAGTTATCAACATTAATTTCACTCTCTTTAATATTGTCAGCCATTCTAACAACTTTTAGGTGTAAACTTTTTAGGTGTACTTTGGCACTTCAAGCCCTAGTTGCTACTCCTCTTTACCCCTTTAGAAAAAGCACTCAAGCTACTGTACCCGCGGCTCGAATACCATTAATTGCAAGGAATAGAAGAGAGGGTCTTTCGACACCAAAACAGCACCGGCTCCTGTCAAGCTTCTAATAGCTCAATAGTGGTTAAGCCGTAGGCAAGCCCCGTAGGACTCCACTATTAAGACCATAGCTCTCGACGGTGATGCCCCGTTAACTGCACAAAGGCAGGCGCACTGCAGGGCTGAAAAATCCCTATTCTACTTACTCACAGGCAATTAATAATACCAACCATTTGTAGCTAGCTTGAGGACCTCCCTTCTTGAGCAAGAAAAGAGAAACCTTGAGCTCTGATACCAATGTAACATTTAATGGCCTAAAATCTTTTGTGTAGCGGAATTTAGCATGAACATAGTGGGCATTTCATTAGAGTTGATTCCTAATGAGAATTACAAGAGTGCTTGGGTGGAGAGAGCAACAAAAAGCATAACACCTAGTTAGATAGCATCGACAATACTTTCAAAAGAGAGAGCAATTAAGCTATTGACAACAGTTGAGGACCGGATTTGCATGGAGCCGGTCCCCCCTCCAAAAGGCTTTGTATTATGGTTTCTCCCATCAAGAGAGACATTGTACAATACAATTCTTTGTGTTCCTTCAAGACTAGCTAGTGCAATGAAGATGGAAGCTTCATACACCAAGCAAAACACTTAATCAAACACAACTTGAATTATCCCCGTTCTCAGACCCAAGACCTCACACACCTTCGAAGATGGTGAGAGCTAGCAGGGTATGAGAGTAGATTGAGAGGAAAAAGAAGTATCTTACGAGAAAGAAGTACATCTCCTCACATAATCACTCATATTAGCATAGCTTAGCTTAGTAATTAGCTTGGTAGAGAAGATGAGCATGCATTGAAGCTTGGCTCTTGGTTGGATTTGCATCCACATGCCAAGAGAGTGTTGATGTAGGCTTCTATCTCACAAGCTTGGAGTAGGTGATGAGCTCTCCATTAAAGCTTGGGAGGAGATAGCTGCTAAATAAGTCTGGCTTTTGCCTCATTGGACCTCCCCAGGTCAAGCCAATAGGGATTAAGCAGCATAAGTGATAGCCTTCTGACATGTGTCCCCCTTTCCCCTTTTGTGAGAGCTTTAGGTAATTAAATAATTAAACTAAACTCTCATTGGACCCCTTTGCCTCCTGGCCAATAGGAATCAGGCAAGCCATGGGGCTCCTGAATGCTCATTGGACCCCTTGGGAGACTGCCCAATAGTCTTCTAGGACACTTAATTCTTATTGGTTTCTTTTATTAAATGTTTTTAAATTAATTAAACTAGATTTACTCTAGCTTAATTCTCATTGGTCCACTTCAAGGGTCTTCCAATAGGAATTGGGCACACCTTGTGGGCATCTGGCCTAGGGAGCTGACATGTGTCCCTCATTCCCTTTGTGTAAAGGGAGCCTGTGTGTGTGTGTGTGGCTTTCTCTCTCATCCCCTAGCTTTGGGGCTCGCCCCCTCCCATGTAGGGATATGCAAAGACTTTTAGGGCACACACTAAGCATCCAATTTTCCCTAGGGTTGACCTTTGGACACAACCTTTGAATTTTGGAACCTTAGCATTTTGGAAGTCTTAATGGGCTGAACCTTAGGGTCTTTTTGGCCCATTGTTTCACATGGCTCTTTTGCAGATGGCCCCCCCTTTGGATCCCTATTTTCCCTCCTTTGGATCCCTACTGTGGCCGGTCTGCTAACTTAACCAATATTCTAGCTTTTTCTCCCTTGGCACTTCCCCACATTAAATGATCAGTTTAATATGAGAAAATCATTTAGGAGAATTAGATATTGATTATTATGACAATATCCTTTCTTGGATTTTTTTTCGGCTTGAAGAAAATGTTTGTCCATGATTACACTGGCTCCTACCACTTGGGAACTACTTATTTAATGAGTCATCATCATTGTATACTAGAATGAGGTTTCATTCTTATAAGCCATGTACAAAGTAATTCTAAGACTGCGTTGTTTTTGTACTAATCATTGCCTTTTCTCTAAATCTAGTTGTCTTTTGAATGTTAAAATTCATTTATGTCTTATTATTTAAGTAAAAAAAACTACACACACACGCAGGTGCACACACACGTGCGCGCACACACACACTCACACACACACAAAATTCTAGTGAATTGCAACAACATACATTGGGCTCCTTCTTCTCAACCTGCGGCTCATTGCACTGTTGTTATCACCAAAGCTTTATTTAGGCCAATGCTATTTTTATCACAAGCATTGCAAAAAAGGACCTTCAAACAGATTCATAAAATCTAAAAAACGTGTACAACATTTGATAGGCATCGCACCTATATCACTGCCTGCAAGCAGACAATGCCAACAAAGAGGGCGTTGAGTAGCAGAGAAAAGAAAACTACATAGGAAATTTTGTGGAGATGGCGATCGTTGTACATGAGGAGAAAGAAGGGGCATAAACGTGTAGCATGCTTGGGAACTGGGATTCAACACAAGAAGGCACTAATTTGGTGCTCTTTGAATGCCACATCATCAATAAGCATTTCCTGCGCTACTATTTAAGTCGAGCATTGAACTTTATGAAAAGCATGGACAAAAAGCTAATGGGAGAGAGAGAATTATAACGACATAGAAAGGGAGAATTGCGAGAGGACAGAGAAAGGGAGAATTGCAAGAGGATAGAGAAGGGGATAATTGATCAAGAGAGTTAAGAAGAACTTAAGAGGGGAATTTTCGGTAGCGAGCAAAAAAGGAAGAACAAGCAAGAACAAAAGAGGTTTCTTTTTCAAAAAGTGAAGAGGCCAGTAAGTAGGAAAAAGGAAATCTGGTCAGTAAGCAGGTGAAAGTGGAGACGTAAGGTGCTTTTGTGATTGCACGAGAGCGTAAGGTGTTCGGTTGACAATGAGGAAGAAGGACAGAAAGCAACATAGTAGTATGATTCTTTCTTTTGATGCCAAAGATGATAAATTAAGTGCAAATGGCACCATAGAAATACAAAAGCGATGAGGAAAACCTATAAAATGGGTGGCTTTATCACCTATTGGGGAATCTTGAAGAACATTCACGAGAGAGATAACAAGTAGCATATTTAAGGAGGAGCACGGGAAGACAAAGATGAAGTGTAAGTGTTGATGCAAGGGGTCAGAGAAAGGGTGAGAGAAGAAAATTATGCCTTCACACGTGCTTCCCCTTGTTTGCAGTTAAATTTTGGATTTGATTTTATAATTCATTAATAATACATATTTTGGTTCTAAAGTGCCAATCATGCATGTATTCTTTGTGTTGTGTATCTTCTCTCACCTTTTTCCCATAACAGGAAGCTTGGTGCTGACTCATCTCACCTCACAACTACATATGCCTTGATAATATGGAATCCTTGGGTCGTTGAACTTCTTCAAACCTTTGTTGCCCATAATGCCATTGTAGTGGTCTTAACAACCTATGAATTGGTCTAAAACTGCCATAGACAGAGAGGGAGCTCTAATCAGCAATGTGGGAATGCTTTCTTAGATAGATGTGAGGCATATGGTTAGGCAAGGCCTAGTGCGGAACCAACATGGGTGATGTATATAAGTATAGGCATGAAGGCTAGATGGAGTGGAAGGTTCCCTTGCCCAAAGCCTCTCATTGGTATGAGAGATTTAGTGTAAGTGGGCGTGGCGGTTGTATGAGAGACTAGCAACTAGCACATGCAATTCACCACCAAATCATGTCCTATATAGGCCCTTCGCCATGCTATTTATAGGACCACCTTTACCACATGCTTGTCCTGGCCCTTGGGTTGCCCGATCAATGGAGATGGGCTTCCATTACTCCCCCCTTGGAGAAGTGTTTTCGTCCTCAAAAACAAAAGTGATGATATATTCATAAGAACACTAATGTTTTTCATAGTGGCATCCTTCCCAAATCCAAATGTCTATTTGATCGGAACCCGGTTCAGTAGGAGGCTAAATGAAATCAAGAAAAATTTCTTGATCTTCCATATTGTTGTTCCTGTTATGGATAGGGAGAAGATGGTAATGTGTTATATAGACTAAGGCTATGGGGAGTAATCATCTGGAACTGTTAGATTGCATATCTAGATCTAAAGGCTCACAATGAATGCACATTATAGAAACCCTAAGTGGATTGTATAAAAGAGAGGCCTCCCTCTGTAGGAAGGCATTGTAGAACGACCTAATCGTAACCCACACAAAATTATCAAATCCATGGATCCGGCAACCCGGCTAGGGCATGGAAGCACAAGCCTAGGATGAATGGAATAGAGGATTCAAGAGATCACCTCTCCATTGCAAGTAGAGATTAGCCATGGAAAGACTAACTCTAAACCTACTCTAATCACTAATCAATTAATCTCCTACACACATCAAGCCCACCGAAGTCCGACTTTCCATAGACTAGAAACTCCAAACACACTAATGATAAGCACACACTAACTACCACACGTCAATTAAGGCACTTCATCAATAGCTTACACACACAAGGTGAATGGTGCTAGAGCGCCATAAAACCTATCTACACACACAAGCAAAGAATAGAGCGCACACACACAAATTAGAAGATTAAGATCCGGCTTAATCACCTTAATTTATGATGCTAAATATCACAAATCAATTGCTCATAGAGAGATAAGAGTGGTTACTAGCAAGAAGTCCATACATCTCTCAAATCTAGAATGATGAAAGTGTTGTTGGGCACATGCTATGGAGGATACCACTTGCAGCAAGCCATGGCGAGAAAGAAGGTGCAAGAGTGGGATTGAACGAGAGAGAGAGAATTCGGCACAGTAAAAAAAAAAAAACCACACGCTTTGATTGAATTGATTAAAGTGTAAACAACCTTACAGTATATAAATAGCCAAACTTTCCATGCAAGACTTGAGTTCTAACTAAAGCTAACCTGCATGCTATACGGGACAATGCCCACGGGCTTGACATACCTAACAATCCCCCCCTCAAGCCCGAACTGGACAAGCAACTCATGATACCTCGAGTTTGTGGTGTACTCGTCAACCGTGAGTTTTAGGTTTTCTCACAACCAAAGATTTCTGGTTTATCCATAACCTGGTGCCAGGACAATAACCCCCCCTTGAATAGATAGGGTGTAGGCCAAAAAAGTTAGCTACCAAAACTGATCGGAGTTTTTGGTTCACTACCAAACCTTGGGTTTAAGGTGTACCCAGTAACCTCATGAAAGTGCAACAATAGGGCTGAGAACAAATACTTTTGGGAGGTCTTACCACATGATTGTCGTGGCAGTGTCTATAACCCATACAAATTTTGACGTACAACTTTTGACATGGCATGACTGACAACAAATAAGGTAAAAGAGGCTTTGACTGAAAAACAGAATTGTGTTGACAAAGGACAAAACATAAGAGATCTATGACACTGAACATATAAAAATAGTTTGTGGACTTTGCATGTGTTGGTTGACCAACTTGTTGTAGCAAAACTTTCAATTTGGGCGGTTTTCATCTCCCTTAAGAATGGGTATCTGGAGTCCAAGGGGATAATCACGTTGATAATTGTTTACCATTTCTGTGGTAAGATGTAGCTTGTCAATTTTGCAAGGTAGATTGCATAGCTTCTGTTCTTGCATTTGCAACATACACAGAGAGTTCTCAACATGATCACCTCTCAAGACCTCAATCATATTTAACAGTATTAGAAACCTTGGGAGGCCTGCAATATTCAAGAGCGGAATACTTGTTTGGGAGATGATGGATAAAAGCTTGTTTACCTTCGCTTGTGCCTCATCCCCCTCTATAGTAGGCATTTTGAGATGCTCATTGTTAAGCGTCGAAGGAAGCCTAGCTCTCTTTGAAATCCCCTTCTAGTTGCCAAGCCAACCTCCTGTATTGATTTGAAAAGCTCACAACACTGGCTCTCTGCACACCACAACGTTTTGATATGCTAGAATTATTGCCCACTAGCAGTTTTTTTTTCTCTGCAGCGTTTTGGTATGCTTCTGAAACTCCCAATTTGCCCTGCACTATGGACAACATTTTGAGATGCAGTCCGCTTCGCCTGTGACAACGTCCCTTGCTTAGGGCAGCATTTCGATATGCTGAAGTGCTTCTACCTACCAAAGATCAGTCACTGAGCGTCTTGAGATGCCCACTTGGGCTCCGCCACACAGTGGCCTTTTGAGATGCGTAGTCAGGTAGAGCCACAGATGGTCTAGCATCTCAAACCGTTGCTAGCAGGCGGGTGTTGAAGTCCATCTTGCTTGCATCTCAAAAGGCCACTGTGTGGCGGAGCCCAAGTAGGCATCTCAAGACGCTCAGTGACTGATCTTTGGCGAGCAGAAGCACTTCAGCATATCGAAATGCTGCCCTAAGCAAGGGACGTTGTCACAGGCAAAGCGGACTGCATCTCAAAACGCTGTCCATAGTGCAGGGCAAATTGGGAGTTTCAGCAGCATATCAAAACGTTGTAGAGAAAAAAAAACTGCTAGTGGGCAATAATTCCATCATATCAAAACGTTGTTGTGTGTAGAGAGCCAGTGTTGTGAGCTTTTCAAATCGATACAGGAGGTTGGCTTGGCAACTATAGGGGATTTCAAAGAGAGTTAGGCTTCCTTCGACGCTTAACAACGAACATCACAAAATGCCTACTATGGAGGGGGATGAGGCACAAGCGAAGGTAAACAAGCTTTTATCCATCATCTCCCAAACAAGTATTCCGCTCTTGAATATTGCAGGCCTCCCAAGGTTTCTAATACTGTTAAATATGATTGAGGTCTTGAGAGGTGATCATGTTGAGAACTCTCCGTGTATGTTGCAAATGCAAGAACAGAAGCTATGCAATCTACCTTGCAAAATTGACAAGCTACATCTTACCACAGAAATGGTAAACAATTATCAACGTGATTATCCCCTTGGACTCCAGATACCCATTTTTAAGGGAGATGAAAACCGCCCAAATTGAAAGTTTTGCTACAACAAGTTGGTCAACCAACACATGCAAAGTCCACAAACTATTTTTATATGTTCAGTGTCATAGATCTCTTATGTTTTGTCCTTTGTCAACACAATTTTGTTTTTCAGTCAAAGCCTCTTTTACCTTATTTGTTGTCAATCATGCCATGTCAAAAGTTGTACGTCAAAATTTTTATGGGTTATAGACACTGCCACGACAATCATGTGGTAAGACCTCCCAAAAGTATTTGTTCTCAGCCCTATTGTTGCACTTTCATGAGGTTACTGGGTACACCTTAAACCCAAGGTTTGGTAGTGAACCAAAAACTCCAATCAGTTTTGGTAGCTAACTTTTTTGGCCTACACCCTATCTATTCAAAGGGGGGTTATTGTCCTAGCACCAGGTTATGGATAAACCAAAAATCTTTGGTTGTGAGAAACCTAAAACTCACGGTTGACGAGTACACCACAAACTCGAGGTATCATGAGTTGCTTGTCCAGTTCGGGCTTGAGGGGGGGATTGTTAGGTATGTCAAGCCCGTGGGCATTGTCCCGTATAGCATGCAGGTTAGCTTTAGTTAGAACTCAAGTCTTGCATGGAAAGTTTGGCTATTTATATACTGTAAGGTTGTTTACACTTTAATCAATTCAATCAAAGCGTGTGGTTTTTTTTTTTTTACTGTGCCGAATTCTCTCTCTCTCGTTCAATCCCGCTCTTGCACCTTCTTTCTCGCCATGGCTTGCTGCAAGTGGTATCCTCCATAGCATGTGCCCAACAACACTTTCATCATTCTAGATTTGAGAGATGTATGGACTTCTTGCTAGTAACCACTCTTATCTCTCTATGAGCAATTGATTTGTGATATTTAGCATCATAAATTAAGGTGATTAAGCCGGATCTTAATCTTCTAATTTGTGTGTGTGCGCTCTATTCTTTGCTTGTGTGTGTAGATAGGTTTTATGGCGCTCTAGCACCATTCACCTTGTGTGTGTAAGCTATTGATGAAGTGCCTTAATTGACGTGTGGTAGTTAGTGTGTGCTTATCATTAGTGTGTTTGGAGTTTCTAGTCTATGGAAAGTCGGACTTCGGTGGGCTTGATGTGTGTAGGAGATTAATTGATTAGTGATTAGAGTAGGTTTAGAGTTAGTCTTTCCATGGCTAATCTCTACTTGCAATGGAGAGGTGATCTCTTGAATCCTCTATTCCATTCATCCTAGGCTTGTGCTTCCATGCCCTAGCCGGGTTGCCGGATCCATGGATTTGATAATTTTGTGTGGGTTACGATTAGGTCGTTCTACAATGCCTTCCTACAGAGGGAGGCCTCTCTTTTATACAATCCACTTAGGGTTTCTATAATGTGCATTCATTGTGAGCCTTTAGATCTAGATATGCAATCTAACGGTTCCAGATGATTACTCCCCATAGCCTTAGTCTATATAACACATTACCATCTTCTCCCTATCCATAACAGGAACAACAATATGGAAGATCAAGAAATTTTTCTTGATTTCATTTAGCCTCCTACTGAACCGGGTTCCGATCAAATAGACATTTGGATTTGGGAAGGATGCCACTATGAAAAACATTAGTGTTCTTATGAATATATCATCACTTTTGTTTTTGAGGACGAAAACACTTCTCCAAGGGGGGAGTAATGGAAGCCCATCTCCATTGATCGGGCAACCCAAGGGCCAGGACAAGCATGTGGTAAAGGTGGTCCTATAAATAGCATGGAGAAGGGCCTATATAGGACATGATTTGGTGGTGAATTGCATGTGCTAGTCGCTAGTCTCTCATACAACCGCCACGCCCACTTACACTAAATCTCTGATACCAATGAGAGGCTTTGGGCAAGGGAGCCTTCCACTCCATCTAGCCTTCATGCCTATACTTATATACATCACCCATGTTGGTTCCGCACTAGGCCTTGCCTAACCATATGCCTCACATCTATCTAAGAAAGCATTCCCACATTGCTGATTAGAGCTCCCTCTCTGTCTATGGCAGTTTTAGACCAATTCATAGGTTGTTAAGACCACTACAATGGCATTATGGGCAACAAAGGTTTGAAGAAGTTCAATGACCCAAGGATTCCATATTATCAAGGCATATGTAGTTGTGAGGTGAGATGAGTCAGCACCAAGCTTCCTGTTATGGGAAAAAGGTGAGAGAAGATACACAACACAAAGAATACATGCATGATTGGCACTTTAGAACCAAAATATGTATTATTAATGAATTATGAAATCAAATCCAAAATTTAACTGCAAACAAGGGGAAGCACGTGTGAAGGCATAATTTTCTTCTCTCACCCTTTCTCTGACCCCTTGCATCAACACTTACACTTCATCTTTGTCTTCCCGTGCTCCTCCTTAAATATGCTACTTGTTATCTCTCTTGTGAATGTTCTTCAAGATTCCCCAATAGGTGATAAAGCCACCCATTTTATAGGTTTGCCTCATCGCTTTTGTATTTCTATGGTGACTTTTGCACTTAATTTATCATCTTTGGCATCAAAAGAAAGCATCATACTACTATGTTGCTTTCTGTCCTTCTTCCTCATTGTCAACCGAACACCTTATGCTCTCGTGCAATCACAAAAGCACCTTACGTCTCCACTTTCACCTGCTTACTGACCAGATTTCCTTTTTCCTACTTACTGGCCTCTTCACTTTTTGAAAAAGAAACCTCTTTTGTTCTTGCTTGTTCTTCCTTTTTTGCTCGCTACCGAAAATTCCCCTCTTAAGTTCTTCTTAACTCTCTTGATCAATTATCCCCTTCTCTATCCTGTTGCAATTCTCCCTTTCTCTGTCCTCTCGCAATTCTCCCTTTCTATGTCGTTATAATTCTCTCTCTCCCATTAGCTTTTTGTCCATGCTTTTCATAAAGTTCAATGCTCGACTTAAATAGTAGCGCAGGAAATGCTTATTGATGATGTGGCATTCAAAGAGCACCAAATTAGTGCCTTCTTGTGTTGAATCTCAGTTCCCAAGCATGCTACACGTTTATGCCCCTTCTTTCTCCTCATGTACAACGATCGCCATCTCCACAAAATTTCCTATGTAGTTTTCTTTTCTCTGCTACTCAACGCCCTCTTTGTTGGCATTGTCTGCTTGCAGACAGTGATATAGGTGCGATGCCTATCAAATGTTGTACACGTTTTTTAGATTTTATGAATCTGTTTGAAGGTCCTTTTTTGGAATGCTTGTGATAAAAATAGCATTGGCCTAAATAAAGCTTTGGTGATAACAACAGTGCAATGAGATGAAGTTGAGAAGAAGGAGCCCAATGTATGTTGTTGCAATTCACTAGAATTTTGTGTGTGTGTAAGTGTGTGTGTGCGCGCACGTGTGTGTGCACCTGCGCGTGTGTGTAGTTGTTTTTACTTAAATAATAAGACATAAATGAATTTTAACATTCAAAAGACAACTAGCTTTAGAGAAAAGGCAATGATTAGTACAAAAATAACGCAGTCTTAGAATTACTTTGTACATGGCTGATAAGAATGAAACCTCATTCTAGTATACAATGATGATGACTCATTAAATAAGTACTTCCCAAGTGGTAGGAGCAAGTGTAATCACGGACAAACATTTTCTTCAAGCCAAAAAAAAATCCAAGAAAGGATATAGTTCTCACATGCATCCATTCAATCAAGACAATAGATACGTTAGTCTTAAATGTGTTTTACGGGTGTCAACGGACTATATTAGTTGTTATTCATGTCCAACTTACAACTTTTTTTACTTTAAACAAACGTTCAAAAGTGTACATGTATTTCAGTTTTGTAAAAATATCTCTCTCTCTTTTTTTTAAGCTTGTAAGAAAGGCCATCACCCCTTTGTTTTATGGTATTTTTTTATATGTATGGTTTCTATATAACCCAATTTTTAATAGACCTTAAATAGGTATTTACATGTGTATTATTTTGATCAGAAGGCCACCACCCCTTCTGATTCAAGTGACTTAATACCACCATTAGTTCAAAGTTATTTTGTGCCTACTTCTCGACCATTCACCATTAAGATTTTCCATAGCAAGTTTGTCATTGTTTTACTTAGTGTGGAAAAATTGGTTAGAAAACTCTCCTAGACTAATCAAGTAAATGTGCTACACTTCTTACCACTTCCATCTTTGAAACCATTAGTCAAAACATAGTAACTTTGTCCTTAACATTAGATACAGCCTTCAAACACATCGTGTTATACTTCAAATAATTTGTCTGTTGCTTGGCTTTAGGCAAAAAAGAACTCAGCTAAGCATATCAAATCCTCTACCTTTAGTTTGAGTGAGAGGAACCAAAATAATATACAAAAACTGTACACCCAAGTATTCATACGCCATTCCTTAAGTGAAAAGAAACTTATTAAATCCAAACTGTTCAGTTACGGCATGGTTATAAAAAACCACCATCATGGTATGCAATGTGACATAGATCATAGTGCGCAGTTATATCATCAATGTGACACCACAATTACACTAGCACCCCAACGAAAAACCATACATCAAATGCAACAAGTGCTCATCAGACACCCCCCCCCCCCCCCTTTTTATACAGTTTATCCCAATATTCTCAACCAAAATATACCACTAGTATATCTTGCTTTTTTTTAATGGCATCAGCGACTACTACTCGTAGCTAATAGCCCAATTTGTTGAGTCAGTATGCAAATCTATGGGCCCAAAACCAAGGCCTCAGACTTATTGCCATGCTTACCCGTGAAATGCATGGGTATGATGTAATGCCAGTTATCCTTGATTAGATGGTTTAAAAATCCTAGTTTTTTTCCTGAAAGCTAGCCAAAGCATTGGTGTAGAGCTATCTACACATGTGCAATCATAAAGCTCAAAGCATGTGTACAAAGCCCTTCATAAATCCTTGCAATCCTCATTTAACTGCTTAGGCCAAGTTCCCTTTATGCCTAAAGTCAAAACAAATCAAAAGAAATTATGTCGACTATTGTAAAAAAATACTTGCGTCAACAAAACCAGAGAAAGTACGCCATGTCCATTAATCCACTAGGAAGGGAATTTTCTCTCACCTATGCATACGGTAATTCTGCATCTACTTACACTAGGAAGAGATTGAGCACGTCTAATTCACCCCTCTAGTAAATTAATCAAGTAAAATCTGAAAGTTCTAATTACCTAAGCCAAGTGCTTAACTTTAGAGCCAATTCCCATAGAACAAGTAAGGTACTATCCATAAATTACTATGCCTTGAAGGAAATCTAAACCCTCATATTGAATGAATTGTTCAGTGATTCTAATCTCTCATCTTGATTGTTATGGTACTCTCGGACATTAGTTCTTTTCTCCAAGTTTGTCAATTAAGTAGTGAGTATAAAATTGCCCCGGTTAAGAGAACTCGCTTCGGTGGTGCCTACGACCGCAAGACGGGAACAAGCAACATGAATGGGAAAGGAAAAGCTCCCATGGACGACCAAGTACCGGCCATCTCATGGGCCAATGGCAAGGAAATGGATGAGCTAGGTCACATTTTTGTTCAAGTTGTTTAATTTAACATTGCATACGATAAGTTAGGAAAGAACATATCCCTAAACATGTTGGAGAAATCCGAAGAAAAACTCGGCATTTGAATTCATTTGTATATTAAAGTCTAAACTAGGAAAGAAATGATTGACGGATATACTGTTTGCAATAGGAAAGAATGTCTGCTAGGGAAATTTAGCTCGGCATGTTCATTCTATTTCCAATGTTGAATTAGTCATGGACCCCCTCCTGATCACAGGGGGCAGAGTTCCTGGTTAAGGGATCTTGAATCCACGTCTGCTAGTTAAGCGGTGGATATCCACGTCTGCTGGTTAAGCGGTGGGAACCCACGTCTGCTGGTTAAGCGGTGGGAATGTCCATATCGTGCTTTCTATGCCGTGGACATACCTAGTTGTATGGGCAGCTAGGCGACAACGAGAGGAGTAAACTCTCGCTGGAGAGGGGATGTTGTACCTCCAAAACATTGGAATTTTAATGAATAAGTTTGAGTATAATTTTTACTAGAATATTGTCTTGGTGCCGATTTGCAATACGAATTGAAGGGCTGTCTTAACGAACATTGTGATTCGGAATTTAATCAAGGAATGTTTATGTTGAACAATCATTGTGGTAGTAAATTAGGACACACAAGGAAGTGTGAGTGTGGGGGTGGAAAGTGGGGGCTTGGCTCATGTTGCCAATGCCTATGAGAAGGGTGGTCCCGATTGGTCGGGAACTCTCTATCCCCATAGTGTTAAATCGATACTAGTAATACTCATTGCCCCTAGAGTGGCGAAGTAATACTCATTGCCCCTAGAGTGGCGAAGTCTCAAGTGTACGTGCCTCTGAAACATGGGGAAAAGGGCACTCGGGGTTTCTCTCCTCTTGGAAGGTGGGTTCTAGGATCTCTAGATAGTTTAAGTATGCTTCCCCTGCGAGGTGGAGCTAGATCTCACTGCTAGTAGGCTCGAACTCAACTCACTTTGTGATGAGAGATTGTCCGCTAGCTGAACCCTGAACCACTTTGTTTGCTTCCGCCATAGATCTAGTGGACACCAGGTTCACCATCAGATCCACCGTTTGATACGGCGGGGTGGGGACCTCACTCTCTCTCTCTCTCTCTCTCTCTCTCTCTCTCTCTCTCTCTCTCTCTCTCTCTCTCTCTCTCTCTCTCTCTCTCTCTCTCTCTCTCTCTCTCTCTCTCTCTCTCACACACACACACACACACACACACACACACATAGGTAGTGCCGTCATTGGAAACTCTGTGACAGCCTTGTTAAAATATCCTCCTTTTAACTTAGGTGCCCATTACGTTTAGTACCAAACTTTTGGGCGGCCATTTTAGGGCCAAGAAGCCCATGGCCCAATTGGCCATCCACCAAGTGGGACTTCTTGTGGTCGTATCATTAGTAAGCACCTCATGTTGTGAGTATCCTAGAATTAATATACTTGAATAAACAACATTCCGAGAAATAAACTTCTCCAAATCCTTTTATGCTTCCCAAAGTGCACAACATTTGGCATACATATCTACCAACGCATTGCCAAGCACAACAATTGGCATACATACCAATCAAACCATTCTAGGCTCAACACTATTCTGACCAAAGCATTACTAAGCACATCTTCATTCTTCGATGACCAATGATCAATCAAAAATAACATTTCTTTCCACTGCCATGTTGGACATATTTGCAATCATCGGATTCTAAGAGATCCCATTCTGGTCAAGAAGTTCCTCAATCACCTACACCACATTAGGAATAATTTGGCATAAATCCCTTCCAAATCATCTTCAAACACAACATGTTCTCCAATAACCCATGTCTTCAACAAATGGCATGGAAAAAGAAACAACCCGAAGGCTCCTTATCGCAGCCATGTTCCACATATATTGCAATCACCACATTCCAAGAGACGACATTACACACAATAAACTCCATAAGCACTTTTGCATTTTGATGTTGGAGAGGGGGAATGGGGAGCACACCCAACACACACACGCTTGCCTCAATATAGCTGAGGGCATTCACATCACCCTTCTCCTCTCAGAAACACCTTCAAAGGATACAACACACACTACAGACCACCACCTGCACACCTCTCAACACACACACGCTTGGCAAGACCACCATTCAACACAAACATGCTGCAATGGCGTGTTCCATCACTTCCAAGACACATTACAACTTTGTCTCACTTTGTTTGCACCACACAATGGTCTACAGGCACACACCTCCACCAGCACCGACACACACACAAATAGGGGGAAAAGGGGGAGAATGGCTTGATATTGCTTAGCCAAATGCTTTCACAACCACCACAATGCCAAAATGGCAAGCTTACAAAAAAACAGCCCTTAAGGCTCCTCACTTGGCTCTCACAAGTCATAACTGTGCAAAAAGCCCCAAAAAAGACCAAAATATGTGTTGTATAAGGGGTCGTTGTCCATTTTTAGAAACTTTTGATTTCATTAGCCCTTTTGGACTTCAGATTTGGAAATTATTGGCAATCTTGAACCTTTGGTTGACTTCCAACTCTCCTTTCTCTACCACATTCCCATGAGCTCAAAGAGTGGGGGCACTAGCGCTAGCACTAGTGCCTCCTAGGCTTCAATCTTGAAAGGGAATATCTATAGGGGACCCCGTTAAGAGAATGCACCCTAATGGGCCTATCTGCCACATGAGCACTGGCATTGGAGCCTCCAACAATGTCAGGCACGTACACATCCTATCATCGTGCGCCATTCTAGAGTTGGGATGTCCCTTGAATCATCTTCCTTGTTAAGTTTTACTACAAAGATCTGTTGCCCTTTACGTAACCCCTTCAGAAGTCGACTAGCCTTGACTAAATGAGCCTTAGCTTTCCCATTTAATCCTTGTACTAATGTTTCTTCACCTAAGTGATTTTTCAAGGTTAAGTTCCCTTGAGCACAGTGAATTTGGGCTTGATTTTTGATTAGCCAATCCATTCGTAGGATACCACCATAGATTCATACTGAAAGAGTTTGAAAGTAGGATGAAGTCAAGGTTCCCCCTAGTTCAAACTCAACTTCCCCATCTGTAAATTGAGATAGATGTTACCATATACATGTGGTAGTGATTGTGTGAACACACTAGGACCGTCGAGGCATTTTTTCCCTCTTTAGGAGGTTTTTTCCCTCGTGCATTGTATATACGCCCATCACTCTAGGGCTATCTATCTTTCCATTGCACACTAAGTAACACACTCTCTATTGTGTGCCTTGAGCTTCCTTCGTCTTCTCCAAGCTGTGTGTGTTTCTCTGCAACCCTAATTCCAACAATTGGTATCAGAGCAGGTCACGTCCTCCCGGGCTTAGTCGCCAGCTGCTCCAGCACACGTCTGCTCACTTTCTCCGATTTCAGTGAGCTTTGGCAAGCGTTTGCAGGTCGACAAAAATTTTGGCAAACCTCGAAGAGCTTGGTCTGCTCAGAATTTTGATTTGGGCTCATTTCGGCCTCCGTTTCCACTACAGGCGGTATTGCACAGGCTATTTCTTCATTTTGTGCAAAACTTCTGTCAGTGCCGTTTTCTGCATAACAGGTGCCTTATAGTTTTCTACGGTTTGTGCTATATAGCACAGGTTGTTCCCACTCCATTTATCCTATTTTCGGGCAGTTTTCACATCAGGTGCAGCATTTACCATGGCTGACAACAACAACACAGATGTGTTCAAGATGTTTGCTGCTGAGGACGGGTTGTATGGGGACAACTACCCTATGTGGGCTTATATGATGCAACATGTTCTTGTGTCAAAGGGTGTCTGGATCATTGTGCAGGGCATTGATGTACGTCCTGGTTCTGAGGATGTAGGCGATGTTGAGGATGTTGTAGGTCTTGCTGCAACGATTGCAGCTGTTAGAGTTGTTTTGCCTACGGCCGAACAAGCTCGTTGGGATGTTAAGGATGCGCAGGCTCATGCATTGATTGCGTTGTCTGTGAAGCGCACCATTGTTCCTCACATCCGTTCAGCAAAATCTGCAAAACAAGCTTGGCATATTTTAGCAGGTCTTTATGCAAGCCACAATGAGGCTAAAATTGCTTTGCTGCGTAAAGAGCTGGAGTCGAAGATTATGCATGAGGAAGAAGATATGGACACTTTCCTTGCTAGTGTCAAGGATATCAATGAGCAGCTTATTTCTGCAGGTGAAGTCATTTCAGACAGTTCCCTTGTGCAGACTGTTCTTGATGCCTTACCAGATTCCTACCAGACTTTTGCTAGTACTTGGAGACTGATGACCCAAGGAAATCCAGAAGTTGTCAAATTTGATGCATTATGCACATTGCTGTTGCAAGAGTCACTGTCCAGAAAAAATAGGACTAGACAGCGTGCAATTGAACAGGCTTTTATTGCTTCTCAAAGAAAGGGTGGTAACAGTAATGCAGCCACTTCTTATGGTTCTGCTGCGAGTAGCAAAAATTATGTTCCTAATGCTTCTACTGGCAGCAGCTCGTCTGGAAATTCTGGTGATAAGGGAAAACAGAAGATGCATTGCCACCAATGATCACTTGATCAAGTCGTGTCCTAAGTTGAAGGCCAAAGAGGCTAAGAAGAAAGAGGGTGGTTCCACTACAAATGCTGGTTCCACTACAAATGCAGCCATTGTTGAGTCTTCTGTGAAAGGAGATTGTGTTGCTGATGTTGATGCAGAATGGGCTTTTAGCGCAGAGTGCACTTACAATCCTGTTGTCCATGATGCATGCTTGTCAGTTGTTGCAGATTCACATGTGTGGTATTTTGACAGTGGTGCTACAAAGCACATTACCTCACATCATGAATTGTTTACCTCTCTCGAGTCTGTCCCTCATGGGAATTCATTCACTTGTGCAAACAACGCCTCTTATCCAGTTTAGGGAGTTGGAAAGATTGTGCTTACTGCTGCTAATGGTAGTTATTTCACACTTGTTGATGCACTTTATGTACCTGGGATCAAGAAGAATCTCTTGTCTGTATCCACACTTGCTAGACTTGGACTTGTAGTCAAATTTGTGGATGACAGATGTACAGTTCATGATCTCAGTTTTGGTGATGAAATTGTTGCATCTGGCCTTTTTTGCCGTGGGCTGTATAAGCTCACTTTGTATCACAAATGTGGACAAAACTTTGCAAATGCTGTTGCAGATTCAAGGGCTATTTCAGATGCAAAACTTTGGCATGCACGTTTTGGTCATCTAAATTTTGCCAGTTTGCTGCGTTTGCAAAAATTTGACATGGTTGCTTCTTTTCCACCTCTTGAAGCACCTATCAAACATGTTTGTGTAGGATGTGTTTTGGGTAAGATGCAACGTTCTAAATTTCCAAAGGATGGTTCAGTTCGGGCCACATGCAGGTTGCAGCCTATGCATAGTGATGTTTGTGGGCCCATGCAAACTCCGTCCTTGGGCAATTACGTGTACTTCGTGACTTTCATTGATGATTACTCCAGGCATGCATGGGTATTTCCGCTTAAAGCGAAGTCCGAAGTTTTTATGTGCTTCAAACAATTTCTGGCTATGGCTGAAAATGTCTCGAAATGTACTATGGGCACCCTCCGTTCCGATCGAGGGGGGGAGTATATGTCTCATGAATTTAATGCATTTCTGGCTAGTCGTGGGATAAAACACCAATGTACAGTGCCTTATACACCTCAGCAAAATGGTGTTGCTGAGAGGGAAAACAGGTCACTAACGGAAATGGCACGATGTATGGTCAAAAGTCAAGCTTTACCACATTCTTTTTGGCTTGAGGCCATCATGTGTGCCACTTATGTACTTAACAGGTGTCCTACGAAAGCTTTGCAGTCTATTACTCCATATGAAGCATGGTATGATAGAAAGCCTTCTATTGAGCACATGCGTGTTTTTGGATGTTTGGCATATGCTTTGGTGCCACAAGTGCAGCGCAGAAAATTGGATGATAAGGCTGTCAAATGTATTTTTGTTGGTTATAGTGTTGAAACCAAAGGTAACAGGTTGTATCATCCGCAAACAAAATGTATTCTGGTTTCACGGGATGTAGTGTTTGTGGAAGATTCTGTTCAACCCTTGCTGTCATGTACTAGAGACAGTAATGTAAGCTCACAGGACATTTATGACACTTTGTTGCCTCTTTTTAGTGGTGGAAATACGAATGTAAGTTCCAATGAGGCAAATGTACAGTCTATGGGGGTTTCTGAAAATGTTTTAGATCAGCCTATTACTGATGCAAATGTACATGATGTACTTGATGAGGAAAGGGCTGAAAATGAGCAGGCTAGAGGTATGCCAAAATGGCTGGTGCACACTTTGCGTTACAGTAAATTGGATGCACCTTTGTCTAGTCGTACTCGTTCAGGCTCTCGTCATGCATCTTATGCATCAGATTGTTATGCTTTGGTTGTGTCTAGCTTACATGATGTTGAGGAGCCTCTGTCTTTTGATGAAGCACAGAATTTAGAAAATTGGATGGCTGCCATGCAATTAGAATATGATGCACTTATAGAAAATGACACATGAACTTTATGTGATTTGCCTCCTGGCAAAAAGGCCATTGGTACGAAGTGGGTTTACAAGTTGAAACGCAAGCCGGATGGTGAGATCGATCGCCATAAGGCTCGACTTGTTGCAAAGGGTTATGCACAGCAAAAAGGCATAGATTATGAAGAGACTTTTGCTCCCACTTGTCGTATGACTACTGTGCGTTTTCTATGTCCATTGGCAGATCATTTTGGTTGGGATATACATCAATCATACATTGTTACTGCTTTCTTGAATGGTGACATATTTGAGGAAGTTTATGTAACGCAGCCTCGCGGTTTTGTCATAAAAGGACAAGAGGACAAAGTGTGCAAATGTAACAAGGCTTTGTATGGGTTGAAGCAATCTCCTCGTGCTTGGTATGAGAAAGCTGACACTCATTTGGTCAAACAAGGATTTCGTAACAGTCCAACAGAAAGCACATTGTATGTAAAGCGTGAGGGTGATGTTATTCTCATTGTGGTTCTTTATGTTGATGATTTGCTGATCACTGGACCAAATGAGAGACATATTGCTGAATTTAAGGCTGATTTGAATGCTACTTTCAAGATGAAAGATTTGGGGTTGTTGCATCATTACTTGGGTATACAGTTTAAGCAGTGTGATGGTGGTATTGCCTTGTGTCAGAAAAGTTACATAGAGACATTGCTATGTAAGTTTGGACTTGAGGATTGCAAACCTATTGCCACTCCCATGGAAACAGGTTTGAAGTTGAATCTACATGATGCTGGCGATCCTGTTGATGTCACTCTTTACCAAACTGCTGTTGGCTGCCTCATTTATGTATGCAACATGAGGCCGGATATTCAGTTTGCAGTCTCACAGGTCAGCAGATTTATGCATAGCCCAGGGTCTAAGCATTGGCAGGCTGTCAAGAGGATTTTCCGCTACCTTAGTGACACTTTACATCTTGGCTTGTTTTATCCCAAGGGGGGATCATTGCCGCCAAACTTACATGCTTTTTCGGACTCAGATTGGGCTGGTTGGTTTGACACGCGAGTGTCCACAAGTGGTTTTTGTTTCATGCTTGGCAGTTCATGTATATCATGGTTGAGCAAGAAGAAACCTACTGTGGCCACTTCGAGTTGTGAGGTTGAGTACAGGGCAGTCTTCACAGCTACGGTTGAGTGTGTATGGCTCAGACGCCTTATGGCTGATTTGGGTGTTGGACAGGACACTGCCAACACTATCTACACTGACAGTCAGAGCGCATTGGCAGTTGCGAGGAACCCAGTTTTTCATGCTCGCACAAAACACATTGAGGTGCATTACCACTATGTCAGGGAGAGGCTCTCAGCAAGAGAGATCAGCTTGGCTTATGTGCCAACACAGGACAACCTTGCAGATCTTTTCACAAAGGCATTGTCTCGTGAGAAGCTTGAAGCTTTCCGCAAATCTTTGGGCTTACTCCCCTTTGTGGACTGATCCTATACTCAGGGCATGGCACTTCCCTTTACTCACGTGCCAGCTCTCGTTCACTGCATCACTCCAGGGGGGATTTTTTACCATATACATGTGGTAGTGATGTGTGTGAACACACTAGGACCGTAGAGGCATTTTTTCCCTCTTTAGGAGGTTTTTTCCCCCGTGCATTGTATATACACCCATCACTCTAGGGCTATCTATCTTTCCATTGCACACTAAGTAACACACTCTCTATTGTGTGCCTTGATCTTCCTTCGTCTTCTCCAAGCTGTGTGTGTTTCTCTGCAACCCTTATTCCAACAATAGAACCTCTTTCCCATTTGCTAGTTCTACTACTAATTTCTTGGTAGGATATTGGTTCAATTTAAGTTTCCTTAAACATTTAGGAGAGAGAAAAGAGTGTGTGCTGCCACAATCTATAAGTAGTTCAAATTTTTCACCTTCTCTGTTTACAGTGGTTTGGATGATAGCATACTGTTGCCGAGCTCCAGGGTTATCAATGGCGGCAAAAAGAGTAGCTCTTTCATCTTCCTCATCCTGCAAGGTAGGCTCTCCTAATGTAGCATAAGCTCTGGCTCCTCTACCTCTTCCTCTGCCTTGTCCTCTATTGCCTTGTCCTATTTGAGTCTGAGAAGGGGTTCCAGTAGCAATTTGAGGGTTTTGCCCCTCAGGACATTGACTCCTGTAGTGTCCCATTCTATTGCATCCATAGCATCTGATGTTCGGGAAAGTCTGCTCTATAGTGGCTGCAGCTGACACTGCCTTCCATTGACCTCCTTGATTATAATTCCCCCTTGCTCTTCCTCTAAAGTTATTGTAGTTGTAATAGTTCCTGGCAGGAGGGTTTCCTTCCGCTGCAAGTGGTTTAGCTCTTAGAAGAGCATCTTGAATAGAGGTGGGTCTCATAGCTTCTAGCCAGTTACTCAAGGATTTGTTTAAACCCTGACAAAAGAGAGCAATGTGTTGTTCCATAATCATTGGTGGTGCGTATCGTCGTAAAGACACATATTTGGTGTAATACTCTTCCAAAGTAAGTTTTAACTGTTTGAGGGCGAAGAACTCATCTTGATAGCTTGGTGAGCTGGAGGAAGATATCTTTCTTTCACTGCCTGCTTCATTCTTTCCTAAGAGGGACTAATGGAAGGATTATCTCTATAGTATTGTTTCCACCAGAGTTTGGCATCTCCGGTGAGTCGGAACATTCCTAACATTGCTTGATTCTCTGAAGCAGTTCCTACTGCCAAGAAATAATCATCCATGGCGTCGAGCCATGCTTCGGCATCACGTTCTAAATTGGTTCCTTCTCCCTTGAAAGTTGGGAGTTGAACTTGTTTTAACAGTAGTTTCTTTTCCTGGGTGGGAGTATAAAGACTTTTGGCAATTCCCTGAGTTTGTAATTAATGAAAATTCTTTAGTGTTTACGCTACTTTTGTTTTGTCATGCAGTCCTCTAATTTATATACTTTTTAACATACTAAAAACAAAAATCTGACAATCATTATCACCATTTCAATTTAACTACACAAGCATGTCATAAAACCATGGTATATACAAAGGTTGCTATAACATTGACTCATACTATGTACAAGATGGGCTCATACTATATACAAGATGGACTCATGCTATATACAATGTGTGATTCCCTAAATCAACAACCTCTTTACCACTGGTGGGTCTGACAGGGGATCAAAAAAGATGACGTCTTTTGGTCCCCTAAACCTTGGGCCTACCCTCATGGGCCTGATCCTACCTGGGTATATTACTGTGGCTACCTGACCATAGACCCACCGATTCTGTAACACTTCTACCCATCTATAACAATGTTCTGATCTGGATCTTCAATCCCACTGAAGAAGAAAACTTCGATGGTCTGAAGTGTTTCTGCCCACTTGAGTCTTTTTAGATTGAGTGTCAACCCTTCTAACTGTCCCGCATCAATCAGGAAAATTCCGCCAAACTATGACCAGCTGATTCCCCATGTAGGAGGAGGGAAAAAAAATTAAATCTAACAATTGCATGATGCTCTTGCGAAGTACAAAGTTGTTGGAGCTGCAAGCAGCCTCGAACATGATGTTGAAAATTACAAACTTTTGGTAATCTTGGTGGATATTTTCCTGTATTGATAGGGAAATTCTCATTTCACAATATACCATAATTAAAAATGCAATACAACTTATGCCTATTTCCCAACTTTTACCCTCCTAAGGTCAGGACCTTATTAAACCATGCTCTGATACCACTTGTAAGGTCTTCAAACCCGTCGACACCAAAAGCGGGATGGTACCATTGACAGGTCTCTAGGCCTACTGAAGTCAAAGTCTTTAAACAAGAAAAATTCCAGGGAATTCACCCTTACCATTGGCAATGGTTTAGGTTTATAGCCCTAGAAGAGACCTAGTCCTGTCTCGCAGTGGAAATGGGACCCTATAAAAAAAATTCCAGCCCTAAATCTTCATCCTTTAGATTAAGGTTTCCTTAGCCAACGCTTTTTTCCCCCTAACATATGTGAGGGCACAGCCGCTAGTGGATTCCTTGTCTAAGTGAGAAAGTTTCTAAATGTTTTAGTACACGAGAATGGATAGTTACCTGACTAATCAGGTCCACCCGTCCATGATCGACAACCTTAGTCAATCCCCACTTACCACCCCACACTCACACATGATTCATTTATCTTACTATCACATTATTTCCACAATTAAAACAATGATTCCTTTTTTCAAAAACTGCATTTCCTTAAGATAACCTTTCAAAACAACATTGGAGACATTCTTTCAAAAAACAGACATCTTTAAACTTAAGCCAAGGTACTGTCATTTTAAAGTATCACTGACCAGTACTAACTTGTCTCAAGACCACCTATACGAGGGTGAAAAAACGGCACCCATTCCTTATTTATATAACCGGGGTGGAAAAAGTCTTCACCCAAAGTCCGGGCGTCCATACGCCAAAACCAGTTGCCCATACAACTGGGCGGTTCCTCTAGGATAAACTTAAAAGTACTATCCATAAACATAAACAAGCACAGGGTAAAGACTCCACACGTGCCGAGGTAACCGACTCCTCCATGATGGTATCTCCATCATTACTCATTACCTGTAGTAAAATATTTCCAAGGAATCAGAGGTGTCTTGAGACAAGCTGTCTTAAGGATGGTCAAGCATTTCTTTCCTATTTCAACCAGTCATAACCCAATCATTCCTTTCCTAATTACAATCATTGCTCGTGGGTTTCGTGGAAGTTACCTTCCATTTACAGCCAGTTTTTTTTTCTTCCTAACCGTACGTATGCAATGCTTAACTTAAAATGAACTCTAAAAGCTATTAATGACATAATAGAAATCCACCTGGGACTGCTCGTCCATGTGTTGTGGGGAAGGTGCCCATAGAGTCTCCTCTGTTGGCCTATGGCTAGGCCCTGCTTCATGGTCATTAGTTGCTTTGTTGCGTTTGTTACTAACATCTTCTTCTTCAGTCAAAGGATTCCCCCTGGTTCTCTTGGGAGCCATTTTGGTAGCTTTATAAAAAGACTTAATCCATTAGAAGATTAATTGAATAACCTTTATTTTCCTTGTTTACCCAAAAATAAGGATTTTTGGAATAGATAGGGATCTTTAATAGTCTTGATAGGTTACTCATCCATAACTTAATTATGCTGTACTTAATTTTTTTTCCCATCCTTCAATAAGTATTTTGAACCTCGGTTAATTCTTTGGCAATTAGATAAATTTATTTCCTAATTTTTCTTGTCCATTATATACAAAAATTGGTTACTTTTTACCAAAATACGTACCTAAACTATTTATCTAAGATTAGGTTAATTATCATAGATTCCCCAAGGTATATTCCTTCTCCGATATTGATATCAAAGGTTTTCGATTTACTTTACTATATTTCCCTTTTTAATTTTCCCAAAAATTAGAGTAATTTTACCGGGATATATAGTCAAACTAATTTTCTAATGGTATCCTATTACCACGGGTTCCTTGAGGTCTAATAAACCTCTGATAAATATCTCGATTCAATTTAAATCTATTTGTTAATTTTCCCTATTTACTTTGTCTAAAAAATAGTGTTTTTCTACTAAAGTAATTAGCTAGATTGATTTTATGACCTTCCCCTAATTATCACAAGTTTCTTAGTCCTTAATTAACTCCTGATAAATATATCACAACAGTTGAATTCAATTTGCTAAATTCCCCTATTTAAACTACTCATAAAACATAGTAATTCTTCTTAATTAACTATCTAGATTTATTATTTGAGCTTCTCCTAATTATCACAGGTTCCTTCACACCTAATTCACCATTGATAAATATATCAAAGCATTTGAAATCCATTTACTAATTTCCCCTATTTAAATTGCTCAAAAACCCGTATATTTCTATTAAAGTAATTATCTAGATTAATTTTATGAGCTTATCCTAATTATCACAAGTTTCTTTACACCTAATTAACCCTTGATAAATATATCATAGCATTTTAAATCCATTTACTAATTTCCCCAATTTAAATTTCTCAAAAAACAGAGTATTTCTATTAAAGTAATTATCTATATTAATTTTTTGAGCTTATCCTAATTAGCATGGATTTTTAAACATATAATTAACCACTAATAATTATATCACAGCATTTGAATTCAATTTATTAATTTCCCCTATTTAAATTGTTCAAAAAATAGGATATTTTTGCTAAAGTAATTAGCTAGATTAATTTTCTGAGCTTCTCCTAATTATCATGAGTTTTCAAACACCTAATTAACCACTGATAATTATATCAGAGCATTTGAATTCCATTTACTAATTTCCCCTATTTAAATTGCTCAAAAAACAAGGTATTTTTGCTAAAGTAATTAGCTAGATTAATTTTCTGAGCTTCTCCTAATTATCATGGGTTTTTGAACATCTAATTAACCACTTATAATTATATTACAGCATTTGAATTTCATTTACTAATTTCCCCTATTTAAATTGCTCAAAAACAGGGTATTTTTGCTAAAGTAATTAGCTAGATTAATTTTTTGAGATTATCCTAATTATCACCGGTTCTTAAATATTTAATTAACCACTGATAAATATATCACAGCATTTGAAATCCATTTACTAATTTCTCCTATTTAAATTTCTCAAAAATTAGGGTATTTCTCCTAAAATAATTAGCTAAATTAACTTTCTGAGCTTTTCCTAATTATCACGGGTTTTTGAACACCTTATTAACCATTTATAAACATATCACATCATTTTAAATCCATTTACTAATTTCCCCTATTAAAATTGTTCAAAAAACATAGTAATTATGCCTAATTAATTAGGAAAACTTCTCAAAAAATTATAGGATAATTTTCCTAGATTAATAACTGTCTAATGTATCTCTGATAATTACCTTAACTTAATCTAATTTTAATTAATATATTTACCATTAATTCATGGTTAATTTGGCTAATTTCAATCCTAATATGATAGGATAATTAATTAGCTTAGTATTACTAAGCTTAATTATAATAATCATCAGAGATTAATTAATTAAGAGAGGTTTGAGGAGCTTACATAGGCCTAATCTTTGATTTATTAACAAATATCTTAATCTAACCTTGCTAATTAAGAAGGATTAGGCTAATTACCGTTAGGGTTAATCAATTAGAGATTAAACTCTAAGGATTTATG
Organism: Adiantum capillus-veneris; assembly: GCF_014529385.1. Classification (NCBI taxonomy): domain Eukaryota; kingdom Viridiplantae; phylum Streptophyta; class Polypodiopsida; order Polypodiales; family Pteridaceae; genus Adiantum; species Adiantum capillus-veneris. The sequence continues at coordinate 5,939,925 of NC_140936.1, forward strand.
CGTAGTGTTCTCCCTAGATGAGAGAGAAAGTGTCAAGGCTCCGAGTCTAAGAAAATATGAAGAGAAGGGTCCTTTTTATAGCTTTTTCTGGGCACCTGGCAGATTTTGGCAGTTTCCCCACAGTCCAAGCAGTCCCCTAGCTTGCATTTTGCGCCATTTTCAGCTATCACTGTTCCTGGCAAGTTTCCCCAGCTTCCACACTCACCCCATACCTTCCAGAATTTACCTGGTTGTTTTTGCAGATCCTTAATGATGAAAATTGGAATTTTCTATTTAATTCTAGAACCTTAGTGTAAAGAGTCTTTGCTAATGATTAATAATGGAACCATCCAATTTTTGTTACTAATTGAATTTCTATTGTAATTTTCCAGGACCCGTAACTGTTCTCGTTTTTATTGGAATCAGATTCTGAAAATTTCTAAACATAGTAAAGCTCTGCTTATGATTCCAAAAATACCAAAATTAATAGTGTTTGGAGTCTTGCATAGTGTTTTCTATTAAGTTTTGCAAGCTTTGTACAATCTTTAAGGTTTCGGAAACTGGAAACCTTACAATCACCCCAACTTAAGGATTTTGAGATGTCCTCATCTCAACCAAAATTGGGAAAATCCTTGTGACGGGATACTTCATCCTCCCAGGTGGCGTCCTCGGTAGGGTAGTCCTTCCATTTGACCAAATATTCTCTGATAATCCTGTTTCTCAGACTCCTTTCTCTGGTGTCGAGAATACAATCTGGTTGGAGTTCAAGAATTCCTTGCTTCTGCATCACAATTTGTTCGCCATCTAGAGTATGATTTGGATTTGGGATGTAAGGTTTTAGAAGACTGATATGGAATACATTATGGACCTTGAGGTGCTCAGGAAATTTTAGTTTATAAGCTTGATCACTGATTACTTTAATCACTTCATACGGTCCACAATATCTGGGGCTTAGTTTTTTGTAGTTTCCCAAGGATAGAGTGCTTCGTTTTTGCCGAACCCTTAGGAATACTTTATCTCCTTGTTTAAAAACCCGATCATACCGTTTTTTATTAGCATACTGTTTCTGGCGATCCTTGGCTGCCTAAATGTCTTGCCTTATGGCTTTGGTTTGGGCATCCATCTCCTCCAACATTTGCTTTGAAGCTTCTACCCTTGTAGTAGGGTCAGAAAAATTTAGGGGTGATATACACTCATGCCCATAAAGAGCATTGAATGGTGACATCCCAATGCTTTGATGAAAGGAAGAGTTATAGGCGAATTCCACCAGAGGAAGAAATTGGATCCATTTTCGGGGTTCCCTACCACAATAGGCTCTAAGGATGTCCTCAATGACTTGGTTTACTCTTTCTGGCTGGCCGTCTGTCTGGGGGTGATAGGATGTACTGAAACATAGTTGAGTTCCTAAGGATTCAAATAAAGCTTTTCAGAATTTTGAAGTGAATTTTGCATCTCTATCACTGACTATTCTCTTAGGAAGCCCGTGCAATCTGAAGATCTCTTTGATAAAGAGACAGCTTATGTCTGATGCAGTATAAGTTGTTTTTATAGGCATCAAGTGGGAGACTTTAGTCAACATATCCACTATCACCATAATGGAGTCGTAACCCCCTTGAACAGTGGGAAGGCCTATTACAAAGTCCATGCTAATGAGTTCCCACTTCATTTGAGGAATGTCCAGAGGTTGAAGTTTTCCTGGCATCATTACTCGTTCAGCCTTAATCCTTTGACAGGAAAGACATTGTCTGATGTAGCAAAGTATATCTCCTTTCATTCCTGGCCAGAAATAACTTTTCCTTATGGCATTAAGGGTCTTTGCATAGTCGGGATGGCCGACAACTGGAGCGTTATGTCCTTCATAAAGGATCCCGGGGCGGTCACCTTTTAGAATGTGTATGATATCACGTGAGTTAATCGAAGAGGATTATTAAAAGACCAAAATGTATACATACAGAGGGGCATGGGGGTTTTTTAAATAGGCTCACAGTGTAAGTATAGTATGTATATTGGGGTATCATTAATTACCTCTTGAATGCACGTGATATAGGGGTCTTTTGATAAGTGACTGCCCCGGGTAAAGGATTAACTCCTTTAGTTTTGGATTTTTAGGAATGTAAAGCCGATACTTATAATAGAGAAGCCCCTCTTCAAGTGAATAATCCTTAATTCTGTCTTTCTCTTTTTGTTTTAGGTCCTGTTGATTGATAACCTGTAGAAGTTTTTGATAATCCCTATCTTCCAGGGAAGCTTCCTTAACCTTGTAGAGGATTGGATTGTCAACTGTGGAAATAGCCCCAAGAAAAACCTTACGGCTAAGAGCGTCAGCAACCACATTCTCTTTCCCTGGTTTATATTTTATCTCAAAGTCATATTCCTGTAAAAGTTCTATCCATCTTCTCTGCCTCATGTTGAGTGTTGCTTGTGAGAAAATCCATCTTAAACTCTGATGATCGGTGATCAATTGAAACTTTCCTCCTAGAAGGTAGTACCTCCAGAGTTTTAGAGCATGGATGACAGCTAGAAGTTCCAAATCATGAGTTGGATAATTCAGCTCATGGATTCTTAATTTTTGCGAAGTAAAGGCGACTTGTCTACCTTCTTGGTTTAAGACTCCTCCTATAGCAAGACCACTGGCATCTGTTACTACTTCAAACTCTTGAGTGAAGTCAGGAAGTTTGAGTACGGGAGCTGATGTGAGATTCTGTTTTAGTTTGAAGAAACAATCCTCCTGTTCTTTTCCCCAGGTAAGTTTGGCTGACTTTTTAAGTAGCTGCGTCAAGGGGGCGGCGATAACTTCATAATCTTTGACAAAGATTCTATACCATCCTGTAATGCCCAAAAATCCTGTAATCTCACTGATTGTTTTGGGTTGTGGCCGGTCTATTATATCTTTAACCTTTGCGGGGTCTACAGAAATTCCTTCAGGGTTTATTATAAAACCAAGATAACTAACTTCTTGTGTGGAAAACACACATTTACTCATCTTGGCATATAACTGATGTTGCCGTAGAAGATGAAGTACTTTACGTACATGGTCTTCATGCTCTTTTTCATCCTTAGAATATACCAGGATATCATCGAAAAACACCAACACAAAATCATCTAGATATTCTCTGAATATATCCTGCATGAGACAGTTAAAAGTGGCTGGAGCATTTGTAAGACCAAAAGGCATCACTATGAATTCATAATGCCCATACCGAGTGTCGAAAGAAGTTTTGTAAATATCTGCCTCCTTAATCCGGATTTGGTGGTAACCTGATCTGAGATCAATTTTTGTGATCACGCAACCACGACATCATTTTCAGTAAACTGTAGGTTATCATCATCATTTCACCCAAGCCTTGTAAAATTCCCAATTTGTAAATTCCCTCTCTCTAGGTGATGGAACTCCCAAGACAAAGCAATGGTCAACCACACCGGGCCCACCACCTTGCTTTATCTCCCCAATTAGCTTACCCTAATCAAATCGGGATTACCCTAATCCAAGCAACCAACACCTATAAAAGGGCACTAAGAGGTCACTATCAGTGGGGGGGGTAGTTCATGAGAGGTCAGCACTTGGTAGAGTTATAGTGGGAAGAATTGACACTATTGGCATCACGAGGAGGGGACTTGTGTGATGGTTTGCTTTGGGAATTGCACCATGTGAAGGGAGCTACGTCCACCTCTCGACTCCAATGGCCGATGCACACACACATACACGTTCTTGGTAGCAAGTTTCACAATCATTGAGTTGTCTTTAGAGAACGCACCAAGTAGTTTCACCATCTCTTCTCCCTACCTCTCTATCACCACGGTGTGTCGCCTCGCCGAAAGGAAGGTCATTGTAAATACTGCAGAAATAATTCTCCCTCACACCCCCGAGGGTTTTCATCATTTTTCAATCTCTCTCTCTCCCTCTAATCTCTCTCTCTCTCTCTAATCTGTGTGTGTGTGTGTGTGTGTGTGTGTGTAAGTTTGAAGTGTTCACATCACCGTGGTCTACGTCCTAGCCACTCAAAGCTAGGTGGTTCCCCTAGTGTTCGCTTTACCGTGACCGGCTCGAGGCGTGCCATCGGCCCCCGGCATTTTAGTGGCCGTCGGGGTTCGGGTGTCGCTTTGCTCTCGTCATTTAGTGCCCCCACGGAGGAGGGCTTCTAAGAAACCTTCAGTTTACAATGCTGAAGTGACGAACGCCATCAATCATGGACCAATGGCTGAAGGAATTTTCTAACTGGAGGACGGAAGAAGAGGAGACTAAGGAGGCACTAGCCGCCTTCATTGAAGTACCACGGCCAGGCTGCAGTGTTGTCAGTATTCAAAAGGTAAATTCTCCATCTCGTGTTGCTCATTCTAACCACAAGTTGAGAGCATCAAGTGGGAAGTCTATGAAGTGCCATCACTGTTGTCAACCAAAACAGACTGTCAATGAGTGCCAGCAGCAACGAAGGCAGCGAAGGGGCTGAAATCGTCTACATCAACATTCATCACGAAGAAGTCATCCACATCAAAGGAGGAAAGAAAACGATGAGGCCTCTCTTCCCTAAAGAAACTGCAGTCAAAGTTATAACCTTTACTCCAAAATGGCCTAAAGGGGCTGCTCGATCCAAAGGTAATGAAAAGATAAGCTAGTCTGAAAACACATGATCCCGAAGGGAGAAGCATCTGGCCAAGCAAGTGCTTCAAGCTCAGAGAGTCGGGTTGTACCCAGCTTGCCAAAGAGGAAGTCATCTGAAGCTAAGTGGTGAAGGGTCGCCTACCGATTTGCACGACACATGCGAGTACTACCAGTCCACTTCGGCAATCCTGAGAAGAAGTGGTAAGAAGATTCCCTTGTCGTAAGGAAGAGTGGTTCAGCTACTGCTCTCACTGTTTTGGAAGACGGGTAGAGGGTCTTCCTCCTCTCCCTGTACAACTTATCTTGAAGAATCTCTCCACCACGGGTGAAACCCAGTGGGCTGGAGACGAGTTGCAGCTGAATGGAGTGGAATTCATGCAGCACGCCGACTATGGAAATTATCTGCAATTGTTACTAGCCAAGAGGCTGGGAGTGGTCAGACGCGTCGCCATCACCCCGTACGTGCTGAGCGACGAAGGAAAGGTAGATCCCATGAAAGGCGACGACCTCCTGTGGATGTGTCGACTCATCAACACTGGCATGGTAAGAGCATAAGTAAGTACTCCACCCTCTGTGTATGATGGAAAACGGGCCGACAACATTTCCGTTCAGATTCCTGCAGCATATGCATGTGAATATCTATGTAGATAGGAAAATATTCTACCAATAGAAGATCGTGTACCTATTCAATGCAGCGGTACTAGGAGAAATCCTTAATTCCCCAAAACCTATCATTCTTCCCATATTGGATTACCACCATTCCTTTAATGTTTCTATCTTTATCCTGTTTTAACCTATCCACCCAACTCTGTAAAAAGTCGCTATGAGCCGCTGCTGTCATTAATCCAAAAAAAAAAAGGTTTGTAATTTCCTGAGTCACTACCATGGCTAGTGTTTCTTTCCCCACGTTCAGTGGAAAGAAGGGAGAAGATCTCACCACCAACTTTTTGGATGATTTCGACATTGCTTGTGTCATCTCCAACAAAGATGACGACGCTTCACGACTTTGAATTTTTCCTCTACTGATGAAAGTAGAGGCCAAGTCTTGGTATAATGCATTGCCTGCTACCAAGAATGCATGGGATGTGTTACGGGCTGCCTTTGTAAAGAGGTGGTGGAGGCACAACCTCGGAGAAGCTATGGCAGCTACTGACGGAATTGAAGCAGGGAGGTCTGCTAGAGTATTCCACATACGAGTCCAAATTTTTGGACTTATGGGAGAGATGGGTTGCCTCACTGGAGGAAGGCGAAGGAGCGCCTAATTTCCTAAAGAAGGACCGTTTCATTGCTAGTCTGTGGTCACTGCTTAGAGAGAAGGTGAAGGGAGGTTTCTTGCAACATATGAGTTGGCAGTAGAAGTAGCCCACCTTAAAGACAAGAAGTTGCGCATGCAAGCAAGAGTAAACAAGTCAGAGGAAACAAGCTCGGCCCGACCAACCCTAGTGACTGCAACAGCCAGTCATAGAGCCCAACCGCAAGAGGCATCAGAGGAGCAGCAAGACCTACTAAATCGCATCACCACCCAACTAGAGAGTTTATCCGTGCATCTGGTGTAGCAAGGGCATGCACCTGTCAGAAATCCAAAACAAGGGAGAGGACAACAAAGGCAGAACCAAGACTACCACTGCTACAATTGCGGGGAAGATGGCCATGGTATGTACTACTGCCCACACCCAAGGAGGCAGAATTTCAATAGAGGGGGGAGACAGAATCAGATCTCTTCGCCAAGAGCAAGACCACCACCACCTAGGCAACCAGGGCCGATCCCACCGGTCTAGATCCTTTGACCACCTATACAACAACAACCACCACCACAACCTCTCATTCCACCACTACCCTCACCACCTGTTGTGAACCAAGTGGTGAGTGTTATTAGCTTGGAGGCTAAAGGGAAGGCAAAGGTAGAAGAATCAGTTTGAGAGAAGCACAAAGGGAAAGCAAAGGTAGAAGAAGTGGATGCTATGGGGGTGAAGCGTGCCAGGCACGAGGAAGCCTCTCAAAGAGAAGAGAAAATGAAAGGGAAGGCCAAGTCTAGCAAGCAAGCAGCTAAACCGCGACGGAAGATAGACATCGTGGACTTCTCACTAGGTGAGTATGCAAAACCCTATGACTTAGTTCAGGATGTATTGATGTAGGGCCCAAAGATAACTTGGCCCCAATTACTCCACCTTGCACCAAGAATGAGGAGGCAATAGACAAAAATGGTGAGTACCAGGAAATCAAGACCCAGGATAGTTGGGGCTATCTCTGGAAGGGATCTTGACGACATCCTACCAACTATGGATGCCCACATCAAGGGGCAACGAATCTCAAATGTCTACATAGATGGTGACGCACAAATATACGTCATGAGTGAAAAGATGATACACCATCTAGGACTAGAGGTAAGTAGGCCGGCACCCTACCGAGCCAAAATGGCAAATAATGTAAGAGTGAAATGCGCGGGTATTGTGAATGCGGTCAAAGTAAAAGCATTCAATACAGAAGTGGAGGTAGACATCTTTGTCATGCCACACAAAGGGGAGGGCTACCCCATCATTCTTGGGAGGCCTTGGCTTATGGCTATGGAAGCTAAACAAGACTGGAGCACCGGAATGATTTAGATGAAGGAGGCTAAAGGGAAGTCCATATTCTATGACATGAGGACTGGGAAGCAACACAACATGATCTTGGAGGCTTCAAAAGATGAGTCCACCAACGACTATTCGTCTACCTCAGGAGAAGAGACAACCACCACCGACGGGAGTGACAGTAGCATTGAAGTGATGGAGGTCATTCTTAAAGACCCAAAAAGATTGACACAATCTGAAACACCCCCGACAAACCAAGAGGAATCATCAGGTACGTAGTCCTTAGAGGATGCAGGTAAGTTACAAAAAATGCTCTCAAATGAGTTAACCGATGAAGAAAGGAAGGAATATGTCTCCATGCTAGGTAACTTCACTACTTTGTTCATTGATGGCTATGATAAGATCACAGGAATTACAGTAGTGCAACACCACATAAAACTCAAGGAAGGCAGTAAACCCGTACTACAGAAGCTCAGAAGACTTGGAGTAATCCAACAAGAGGCACTACTTAAAGAAGTGAGAAGTTTGCTACAAGCAGGTTTCATCTACCCTGTCGAAGACTCAGAATGGGTCTCCCCAGTAGTAGTCACACCAAAGAAGAATGGTAAGTGGAGATTCTGTGTGGACTATAAACCTCTCAATGTAGCCACGAAGAGGGATCACTTTCCCCTCCCATTCCAGGATGAAATTCTCAATGAAGTGGCGGGTCACGAATGATACACAGTGTGCGATGGCTACTCAGGATACTTCCAGATTAGCATTGCAGAAGAAGACAACCTTCATCACACCTTGGGGATGCTTTGTTTACAGGGTGATGCCTTTTGGCCTCACTAACGCCCTGGCCACATTTCAGCGCTATGTGACCTTTGTTTTCCAACCCTACTTTGGAACATCAATACGGGTTTCCATAGATGATTTTTTCATCTATAGTTCACGAGCCCTTGATTTAAAAAAATTCTATGATGTCTTAACCAGGCTGCAAACCTTGGGTGGCCAGCTCAACGTGGATAAGTGTCACATTGGTGAAAGCAAAGTCATTCTTTGGCCATGTAATTTCAGCAAAAGGGATTGAGGCTGACCCTAGCAAGGTTCAAGCCGTGGTATCTTTGTCGTCACCCACCACCACTAAGCAGTTGGTTTCTTTCCTTCAGAAGGTAAGATACTTAAGCAAGTTCATTCACTTGCTATCTCAAGTGGTCCTCCCTCTACAACAAATCACCCAGAGGGATGTCTTCTCATGGAGTGAAGAAAATGAGCAGCAATTTACCGAGGTGAAGCAAATCCTAGCTAAGCTTCCCACCATTTCACCCCCTAAGTGGGACGAGCCATTTTATGTGAACCCTAGTGTAGGAAGTGATACACTCGGAGCCGTGATAATGCAAAAGGACACCCAAACTTCTTTCATGCATCCTATTTACTTCTCTAGTCGTGTCATGACCTCGTTGAAAAAGGGATTTACCGAAGTAGAAGACATGGTTCTGGCACTAATGTTTGCTACCACAAAGTTTCGCTCCTATCTTCTGCCTAGACCCTTTGTAATCACGACAATGGAGGAGGTTTTCCATATGTAATGCGACACATGGATATCTCATCTAGGATCTCTAAGTGGCTAATTAGATTACAAGAGTTTGACTACACCATGCAAGTAGAAAACTCCACCAGGGCTAGTTTAGCGGGAATTCTCACTCATCGCCACTATGAGAAGAAGCTGAAGGTCAACACGGAAGCAAAGAAAGAAACACCAATGGTAGAGAGTCCTAGGCTAGAAAGAGCTCACTCTCTTTTCTTTGACGGAGCATACAAGAGAACAATGGACCAGTCTGCAGCTGGCATAGTCATTTTCAATGAGCAACAAGAAAGAGTATTCTCCATCGGGCAGTTATTACACTTCCACTCCAACAATGAAGTAGAATATGCAGCCCTAATTCTTGGGTTGGTGGAACAATGTATTTCACAAGGAATTCAACGCCTAAATGTGTTTGGTGATGCTTTGCTTTTGATAAGGCAGATAAATGGCACTTGGGTTTGTAAAAATCAGGTTTTACTTGGTCAAGTACGCCAAGTTAAGGATCTTCTAAGGAAATTTGAAGCAGTGAAATTATTTCATGTCCCAGAGCAAAAAATTAGGAGGCAGATGCTCTAACCAAAGAAAGAATACAAGACGTTCCCATAGGAGCGATCAAACTGAAGCTACCCCTCTTTCAAGGTAGTGATGCTATGCTTGATATCGTCAGCTTTCTAGATATAGGAGAATGTCTAGAAGGATACACCAAAGGCTAGAAATAGTGGCTGGTAAGGAAGGCTACCAGATACCGCCTTGTAAATGACCACTTGTATTGTAAGGGCAAGGATCAGATTCTCAGGCGAGTGCTGACCTCCGATGAGATCACATAGGTAATTTCAAGTTGCCATGATGGCGTCTGCGGCGGTCATTTTGCTCTAGATATCACCAGTGGGAAGATTCTACAAGCAGGATACTCTTGGACTAGCTTGAACAGGGATGTACACCATTGGTGTAAAACATGCAAGGCTTGTCAAGTGGCCAGTGATCGCACATTAACCTACGAGCCACAAACTTCTATCATCTTATATGGTCCATTTGAGAAATGGGGAATAGATGCAATCGATCCTTTACCAAGGGCCCAATCAGGTAAATTGTACATCATAGTGGGTGTAGACTACATGACTCGATGGGTAGAAGCAACAACCACCACCCAAGAGGTAGCAAAGTTCATTTTTGAACATATCTGTTGCCATTTTGGCACTCCTCTAGAGATAATATCAGATAGAGGACCAGGTTTTAGAGGCAATCTGGTGGGAGAACTGATGAAAAAGTTAGGCATCACCCGCCGACATTCCACACCATACTATCCACAATGCAATGGTCTGGTAGAGAAGGTAAATGGAATGATTTGCAAAATCATCACAAAGCAGGTGAACAATCACACAGGAGACTGGGATAAACATCTCATGGTAGCTCTTTGGACTTACCGAACGACGTTCCGAACATCACTAGGTTTCACCCCTTTCCATCTAGTTTATGGGAAAGAGGTAATTCTACCCATTGAGGTACAGATAGCCAGCTTACGAGTCTTGGCTAGCCAGATACAGTGCCCAATTGTAAATCTCCAAAACCACATCCTGTATCTGGAGAGGCTCCAACTAGATAGGAAAGAAGCAATCAATCACTATGCAGCGCAGGCAGAACGACGCCGGCTCACTTTCAATCAAGGGCTTAAAGAGAAGGGCCTGGAAAAAGGTATGTTAGTGCTGAGATACGACAACAGATTTTACACCATGAAGGACAAGAAATTTTAACCCAGATGGGAAGGACCATTCATCATCAAGAAACGCTATGACAATGGCAGCTATAAGTTGATGGAAGCAGATGGGAGAATTCACAAGACTAGCGTCAGTGGATGGAGGCTGAAAAGGTATTTTCTTAGGTTTGATCCAGAGTTCATGGACATTCCAGAAGAGGGAGAACCCTCTAACTCCACAACTAAATATGAAGAGGAAGGGCTAGAAGCATGAATGCCTCTAGCCAGATGGGAGGGCTAATGATGGTCGGCTTTCAAAACCGTGACCGTGAGAATCACACGCTAAGGAAGGGAAGGCTTGTTACCAAAAGAAGGGGGAAAAAAAAAACAAAAAAGAAAAAGCTCTTACCATTCACCATACCCCCCCCCCCCCTCCAAGGTAAACCACTAGCGGGGCACTGCTAGTTTGGCCACACATCTCTCCATTACCACCAGGAGACGAACCCCTCTCTCTCCTACTGCCCGGCTCCGCCAATATTCTCTCTCTTTCCTACTCTGTCGCCGCTACATCACCCGGCCCTGTAGGTGCATTGGTGCCTCTATCACACCCTCCAGTGGGCCGCCACAGATATTATCCTCCCTCTATCTCTTCCAAATATTCCCCCTCCCTCTCTCTGCTTGTCCACACCCCAGCCCCGACGGGCCGCTACACACACACACACACACACCCTCCCCCCCTTGTCCACACTCCTTTCAGCTTTACTATCCCCCCCCCCCCCCCCCCCCTATCTTCACCTAGCTCTAGCTCTAGCTCATCTCTCTCTCTCTCTATATTGGGAATGGTCCCGCAGGCCTTAAAGGATTCCCTCTCTCTCTCTATCCACTCTCTACCTCCACGCTCTCTCTCTATATTTTCTCTCTCCCACCCCTATCCTCTCACCCCCCCCCCCTCACCACACATACCCTTCCTCTCTCACTCTCCTTATCCTTGGTGGGAACCACCGCTAAGCCTCATACTCTCTCTCTCTAATATTCCCTCCCCTCTCGTTGACTAATCTAATCCCCCCCATTTTTTGGCCTCTGTTGAATGCCGCTCACGCTCGCCCTCAACCCCTCCCCCCGGACCCATGCCCTTGCGGGTGCAACACAACCACACACACCTCTCTATACCCCCCCACCCCCCCCCCCCCCCCCCCCTCTCTCCACACCCTCTTCCTCTCTCCTTTCTGCTATGCGCGCCTTGCAGGCAGCCGCCATCTCCGCGCTCTCTCTCTCCTTAGCCCGTGCAGGCCCTCGCGGTGCTACACACACACTCCATGCTCACCGCACCACACACACACACACACCCATACATACACACACACATACACGCACACACACACACCCCCCCTCTCTCACCCCATCTCCTCCCCCCGCCTCTACGTTACAGATCCGTAATTTTAAAAAATTTAACAAAAATATATATATAATTATACATATAATCCCCCCCCCCCATTCCCAGGCACGCATTCGCACATATACATATACAACTACACACACACACTCACGCGTACGCACACACCTATATCCACACACCTACCCACCCATACATACATACACACACACACACACATAAAAGCACACATCGAACTACAAAAAATTAAAAAAAATAGAAGATCCATCGGCATCGACACATCCATAGAAGAAAGCGGCCCAAAGCACACGACACCATTAACAAAAAGAGAAAAGGCACCGAAGGCATGCCCCAGCCGACCCCGAAAAGACATACATGCTACACCAATGTACCGGCAACACACTATTCGCCGGCATCACGCAACCACGACACCATTTTCAGTTAACCGTAGGTTATCATCATCATTTTTCAAGTTTTCACCCAAGCCTTGTAAAATTCCCAATTTGTAAATTCCCTCTCTCTAGGTGATGGTCATAAAGGCCCACCTAGAGTTTTTCATTTTTAATAACTGCCAAGACAAAGCAATGGTCAACCACACTGGGCCCACCACCTTGCTTTGTCTCCCCAATTAGCTTACCCTAATCAAACCGGGATTACCCTAATCCAAGCAGCCAACACCTGTAAAAGTCCACTAAGAGGTCACTATCAGTGGGGGAGGACAGTTCATGAGAGGTCAGCACTTGGTAGAGTTTTAGTGGGAAGAATTGACACTATTGGCATCACGAGGAGGGGACTTGTGTGATGGTTTGCTTTGGGAATTGCACCATGTGAAGGGAGCTATGTCCACCTCTCGACTCCAATGGTCAATGCACACACACATACACGTTCTTGGTACAAGTTTCACAATCATTGAGTCTTCTTTAGAGAACGCACCAAGTAGTTTCACCATCTCTTATCCCTACCTCTCTATCACCATGGTGTGCCGCCTCGCTAGAAGGAAGGTCATTGTAAATACTGCAAAAATAATTCTCCCTCACACCCCCGAGGGTTTTCATCATTTGTCAATCTCTCTCTCGCCCTCTAATCTATGTGTGTGTGTGTGTGTGTGTGTGTAAGTCTTCAGTGTTCACATCATCATGGTCTGCGTCCTAGCTGCTCAAAGCTAGGTGGTTCCCCCCCTGTTTGCTTTACCGTGACCGGCTCGAGGCGTGCCTCGGCCCCCGGCGTTTTAGAGGCCGTCGAGGTTCGGGTGTCGCTTTGCTCCCGTCACGATAACCTTTGCTTTCAGCACTATAACCAACAAAAATACATTTGACAGCCTTATCGTCCAATTTTTTGTGTTGTGTTTGTGGCACCAAAGAATATGTCAAACAACCAAAAACACTCATGTGCTCAATAGAAGGCTTTCTATCATGCCATGCTTCATATGGAGTAATAGACTGTAAAGCTTTCGTAGGACACTTGTTTAGTACATAAGTGGCACACATGATGGCCTCAAGCCAAAAAGAATGCGGAAAAGCTTGACTTTTGACCATACATTGTGCCATTTCTGTAAGTGAACTAGTTTTCCTCTCAGCAACACCATTTTTTTGAGGTGTATAAGGCACTGTACATTGGTGTTTTATCCCACGACTAGCCAAAAATGCATTAAATTCATGAGACATATACTCCCTCATCGATCGGAATGGAGGGTGCCCATAGTACATTTTGAGACATTTTCAGCCATAGCCAAAAATTGTTTGAAGCACATAAAAACTTTGGACTTCACTTTAAGCGAAAATACCCATGCATGCCTGGATTAATCATCGATGAAAGTCACGAAGTACAGGTAATTGCCCAAGGATGGAGTTTGCATGGGCCGAGAAACATCACTATGCACAAGCTGCAACCTGCATGTGGCCCTAACTAAACCATCCTTTGGAAACTTCGAACATTTCATCTTACCCAAAATACAGCCTTCACAAACATGTTTGACAGGTGCTTCAAGAGGCTGCAAAGAAGCAACCACACTAGATTTCTGCAAACGCAGCAAACTGGCAAAATTCAGATGACCAAAACATACATGCCAAAGTTTTGCATCTGAAATAGCCCTTGAATCTACAACTGCATTTGCAAAATTTTTTCCACACTTGTCATACAAAGTGAGCTTATACAGCCCACGGCACAAAAGGCCAGATGCAACAATTTTATCACCAAAACTGAGATCATGAACTGTACATCTGTCATCCACAAATTTGACTACAAGTCCAAGTCTAGCAAGTGTGGATACAGACAAGAGATTCTTCTTGATCCCAGGTACATAAAGTGCATCAACAAGTGTGAAGGAACTTCCATTTGCAACAGTAAGCACAATCTTTCCAACTCCCTCCACTAGATAAGAGGCATTGTTGGCACAAGTGACAGATTTCCATGAGGGAAAGAGTCGAGAGAGGTGAACAATTCACGATGTGAGGTAATGTGCTTTGTAGAACCACTATTGAAATACCACACATGTGAGTCTGTACGAACTAACATGCATGCATCATGGACAGCAGGATTGTAAGTGCACTCTGCACTAAAATCCTATTTTGCATCAACGTCAGCATTATAGTCTCCTTTACAGAAGACTCAACAATGGCTGTATTTACAGTGGAACCAGCATTTGCAGTGGAACCACCCTCTTTCTTCTTAGCCTCTTTTCCCTTCAACTTACGACACTGCTTGATCAAGTGATCATTAGCTTTACAATAATGGCAACGCATCTTCTTTTTTCCCTTATCACCAGAATTGCCAGACGAAGTGCTGCCAACAAAAGCATTGGGAACATAAGTTTTTCCACTCGCAGCAGAACCATAAGAAGTGGCTGCATTGATGTTACCACCCTTTCTTTGAGAAGCAATAAAAGCCTGTTCAACTGCATGCTGTCTAGTCCTGTTATTTTTGGAAAGTGACACTTTCACTAAGCAATGTGCATAATGCATCAAACTTGACAACTTCTGGATTTCCTTGGGTCATAAGTCTCCAAGTACTAGCAAACGTCTAGTAAGAATCTGGTAAGGCATCAAGAACAGTCTGCACAAGGGAACTATCTAAAATGACTTCACCTATAGAAATAAGTTTCTCATTGATATCCTTGACACTAGAAAGAAAAGTGTCCATATCATCTTTCTCATGCATAATCTTAGACTCCAGGTCTTTACGCAGCAAAGCAATTTTAGCCTCATTGCGGCTTGCATAAAGAACTGTTAGAATATCCCAAGCCTGTTTTGCAGATTTTGCTGAATGAATGTGAGGAACAATGGTGTGCTTCACAGACAACACAATTAATACATGAGCTTGTGCATCCTTTACATCCCAACGAGCTTGTTCTGACGTAGGCAAAACAACGCTAATAACAGCAATCCTTGCAGCAAGACCTGCAACATCCTCAACATCGCCTACATCCTCAGAACCAGGACGTACATCAATGCCCTACACAATATTCCAGATGCCCTTTGATACAAGAACGTGTTGCATCATGTAAGCCCACATAGGGTAATTGTCCCCATCCAACATGTTCTCAGTATAGCAAACATCTTGAACACATTTGTGTTGTTGTTAGCCATGGTAAATGTTGCACCTGATGTGAAAATTGCTCAAAGAAAACGAAGGAAGCTCACAGCACACAGCTTGATCCTATCTACACATAGCTTGTAGAAGACAAAGGAAGCTCAAGGCACACAATAGAGAGTGTGTTACTTAGTGTGCAATGGAAAGATAGATAGCCCTAGAGTGATGGGCGTGTATACAATGCACAAGGGAAAAGACCTCATAAAGAGGGAAAAAATGCCCCGGCGGTCCTAGTGTGTTCACACACATCACTACCACATGTATATGGTAACACTTTTCCAACTTCAATTCTCCACAACCTTTCTACACTTTTACTTTCCCGAGCTTGCAAACCAAGGTTGCAAAAAAAAGGCAAAAATCATATGGCACATTCCCTTTGATAATTTCCTTCAACTTCCACCTAGCATATCTCGACCACTGTGACTTTGTACAATGAGCCGTAATTCCAACCAATTCCATGTGATGCATACCACCCTCTAGAACCTGGTCAACCCCAAAAAAAAACACCGGATGGAATGCCTATCAATATGGTCAAAGTACCACACAACTTGCCCCTAGAAAATCGTTAACTGGCCATAACTTTCCCATCTGAGCTTTGATTGAAGATCCAAAAAGACTAGCATGCTCCACGACTTAAGCACTTCGCATCTATCCACTGACATAAACTCTATCCACACGTCTCCACCTACCCTGTCCATCGAGGATCTGCAAAGCATTCCATTTTTGAACTTGGATATCTTTCACATTGTGACTCCCTTTAAGGAGCCGTCTAGACTAGCTTGTAGAGCATCTTGAACACCACATCCCAAGTCCTGACATTAGTGCATTGCATCACTAGACTTGCCATCCTCATTGGTCCCTTTTGGGGCAAAGAAGAGGTAGAGTTAGTCTCAAGAGGCCGTTTATAGGCCCACTATGGAGAGTAGAGAAGATCTTTCAAGCCTAGCTAATAGACCCATTAGTTTAGTTACTCAACTCACCTACATAAAGTGTGGTCAAAAAAGAAGATAAATTTGTAGTAATGGTAAGATATCTTCTAAGTTGGTGACTATGTTTTCATGCTCAGATGGTAGGAGAAAAAAAGCACAAGAACCAATCACAAGGAGGAATGTACCTAGCTTTAACTTCAAAGACCGAGTATTTTACATGCAGCAAGCTAGGTCACCAGGATAAGGAGTGTTACATGAATAGTAAGTGCACCCATTGTGGTAAGACATGGCATTCTCCCTACACAATGCTACTTCAACAAAGAAGAAGGTGGTCATCATTAACAAAAAGACAACCAACAACAAAATCAATGTTGTAGATTGTAATGTGCCTGGCCCCGACAACAACTATAACCATTGATAAATTGTTAAAAGTGCAATTTCATTGAACTTAACTACATGAATTTTTGGTTTCGGCTGTAGGCAATAGAAGTGTGTGTTGATATGTGCCCGTTGTAGTCCCCAAAATGAGCTTTCCAATACACCTGATGGCTTCTAGGTCATTTGAAAGTTGGGGCCTAAAAATAAAAAAGGGAAAAAGGGAAGGGTGGGTGGACTATGCATGGGTTGCCACATGCCCAATTCTCATCAAGGGGAGCCCCCTCCTCTTGCATGCCTGCCTCCCACCACCTGGAGTTCACTCCAGTCTGCATGGGAGCTCCCCTACCCTATATAAGGACCCCTAGGCCCCTCACAAAGCACATTACATGCTTTGAGAGCTCTTTGGGAGAATGAGACTCTGCTGAATTTTCACACACACACACACACACACACACACACACACACACACACACACACACACACACACACACACACACACACACATGGGTGCTTATTTAGCTAAGATTTTTCTCTGATACCTATCAACTATGTTTTATTAAAAACAACCCTAGGCTTACTCACATATGGCTTGGCATTATAAAACACCCCATAAATAAATACTTTTTTGCCCCTATGGGCATCCACCCATGCTAAAATCGGGGGTTACTAACATCCTACATGTGGACAACTAGTTAATCAAGATAAGAGAGGTTATTGTGTTTGTTTCCCTCTTGCCTACCCTTGGATACTCCCACGGTGGGGTAGTAGCACTAAGGAAGAATTTTAATAAGGCTAAACATGGGCATAAACTCTCTCGTGTAACGATGCCGACTTCACGCCCTGTCTCTTAGCCTCAATCTCTCCTCCTTGTCATGTTAATGGTGCGTAGGCAGCTTTGTACACCATGACCTAGCCCCGTCGGAGGCGGCTACATTTGGTTCCTTGATGAGAGTGGCACCCTACCTAATCAAGCTTAGAATGATGGAGGATACTTCTCACGATACGCCATGATTATTCAAGCTCAACATGCTTCTATTTAAACAGGTGAAGGTACATTTAGCCTCTCACTTAGCCTTGAGTGTGTTTGATAGTGTGAGAGTTTGAAAGAGAGGACTGTGTGCATTGTTGTTTGCTATGGTTGTATGGAGCTCACAGTGCAACCCACGCAGGTTTGTACTTGACTTAAATTCATTCTTATACTGTAATATGGTAATCTCTCTATGAAATGGTGATTCTAAGGTGATGTAAGCCCCTTTGGTCATACCTCGGTAAGATACATTGATGAAACATTTGTGGCAACTGCTTGACAGTTTGGTAAAATAGGCTTGGTAAGACCCCTATATTAGCTAAGAATAGCCTTTGAATGGGTATAACATCACCTTATAAAAATATATTAGCTAAGAATAGCCTTTGGTCATACCTCGGTAAGATACATTGATGAAACATTTGTGGCAACTGCTTGACAGTTTGGTAAAATAGGCTTGGTAAGACCCATATATTAGCTAAGAATAGCCTTTGAATGGGTATAACATCACCTTATAAAAGCGGCTGACAATAATTTTAGATGATGTTAATAAATATTTAAAGGTGAACGGCACAGTCTTGTGATGGCTATATTTGGCTTTGTATATGTATGATAACACTTGGAGTGGTTGATTATTAAGATGTGTAGGTTGATTCAACAGTGAATGGGATGGTTCCTTGCCCAAAAAAGGCACTGGGTTGGAGGAAAACTGGGTGTAGGGTTGTTTTGTTCCAACCTTGCTTTTTGACATTACTATGCACTTTGTTCTGTATTGCATTATCGCTTGGTACTAAGCACTCATAAATGAAACTCACTGCATATTTTAAGTTATACTTGGCACCCTTCTTACCCTAATGAAGGAACCACACATGGAGGGGGAGTGTTTCACTACTCTTGACTGCTATGTACTGCCATGATTTTTCCGTACTATAGACGGGACCTCTTTATATTTCTTTGGACTCTGGCAGTATTGTACACAACTATGGTACTTGGTAAGTAGTAGGACCTCGTGCCTTTTGGGACTGAAAAACACTAGTGTCGTGCTTTTTGTCTGTTCTCTGGACTTTGTATCTGATGGGTACAAAACTCTGCGTATTACTGCGTAATCTAATGGGATTTGCTTCCCTGGTGCCATTTTGGGAAAGTTGCACTTGCAAAAAATCTCGCTTACTGTCTTACATGGCATGACAGCTGTACGCTATCAGGACTGTAAACAAGTATGATTATTTGTTTAAATTTTGCTAAATAAGCTGTAAAGGATTTTTATTTTTTTTGATGCATTGACATCTTAGTTCTAGCTCTTTTCTGACATAGAAGGATGGATTACTGTGCTAGTTTTGTTTTTTTGGAAGGTTTGACACCTCGTTCACTAGTTTGATGCAATATATTTGGTGGAAAGATTGGTATAAATATACAAAATGACTTGGGACATACAAACTAAAGTAGAGTGATTCAGTTTACCCAAGTGGACTTATATATTTTGGTTGACTTTGATAAACATGGTTGAGTCGGTTACCTTTTACTGACAAATAGAAAAACTATCCTTTATGAAGCTCATGATAGCCCAACATCTGGACATCCGGGCTATGCAAAACTCTCTATGCAATAAGGAAGAGCTTCTATTGGCAAGGAATAAAAGGAGATGTACTATGGTATGTTCGCCAATGTTTAATCTGCCAAAGAGTTAAAGTTGAAAGTGCAAAACTTCTAAAGAAACTTCAACCTCTGGATATGAAGTGGGAGTGTATCACTGGGGTATCAGTATGGGGGAGGATATGACTCCGTAATGGTAGTTGTGGTAATGCTGACTAAAGTTGCCCACATCATCCCAGTAAAGACTACCTATACTGCCTCAGATATAGCCCGACTCTTTGTCAAGGAGATTTTTCAACTTCATGGACTTCCAAAACGGATAGTATGCGTTGGGATACTAAATTCACTTCCAAATTTTGGACTTCACTGTTTACATCCATTGGTGCCCAATTGGATTTTAGTAAAGCATATCATCCTCAGACCGATGGTCAAACCAAACATGTGAATCAAGTTATTGAAGACATCCTAAGAGCATATTGCGGAAGAGAACCTAACAAGTGGATCCAATACTTATCCCTAGTGGAATTTTCATATAATGCATCCCACCATCAAAGTATCGGAATGACACCTTTATGCGCACTTTATGGCCAGGATTTTTTATCACATTTAAATTTCTCATATCTGGTTGTAAGAGTCGTAATCAATTTGCAATCAACGCCTTGAGGCTTGCGAAGCGGGAATCCAAAGGTAAACAAAATCAAATTTCAGCACGCATATGCACTTTGTCATGCTCAAAAGACTCTCTCTCTCTCTCTCTCTCTCTCTCTCTCTCTCTCTCTCTCTCTCTCTCTCTCTCTCTCTCTCTCTCTCTCTCTCTCTCTCTCTCTCTCTCTCTCTCTCTCTCTCTCTCTCTCGCTCTCGCTCTCTCTCACAGATACACACACACATAAGAATTAGTGATTTTTATCTCTCTAGAATCTTACATAACCATTCATGCTATGTAACATGCAACTCTTGCATGCATGATTCTCACATGCAAAAAGCCTCTAATAATGATAAGAATCTCCAAAAATCTTGCATGCATGCTCATTACGCACTCATACTTGCTCTATCTCTGCACACATGGATATAGAAATGCTTCTATCATCAAGAAAATTGAACATAATATTCATGCATCATTAGATTCAGCTAATTAGTAATTAAACACTATGAAATCAGATAGGACCATAAATTTTACTAATCAATAGCTAGTTATTAGCTAATTGAGGGTTAGGTACGCATCCGATCGAAGTTTTTGTCTCACTAATATTATAATTTTTAAAATTACATTTTTCATGAAAAAAATTAATTGTACATTTTTCTAGAGTTTTAATAGAGATTGTATAGCTTTAAAAAATACTTTTAGGCAAAAATAATTAGAATTTACAATAAAAATAGGTAATTCTAGCCTAGAGAAATTAGGGAGATTTAGTAAATATATTCAGGAAACTAAAATTACAGAACTTTTTGAGACTTGTTTCATCTTTGGAATTTTTCTATGGTTTTTATATGCATGCATAATTTTTAAAATAAATTTTCATCAAATTACATACAGGGAATGGACTTTTCACATAATTTTTGGGAAAGGTCCACTAGACCCTAGAGTTTAAGGTTATTAAACTCTTTGGACATTGACTGAACAAGCCCTTGGACTTGCACTTAGCGCGAGGAACTTTCCTACTAATTTTAATCTTTGAAGTGCGCAATGGCCCAAAAAACGCAAAGAAGAACAATGATGGAGCCGACCCAAGCCATGCTCCATAGACAAAGCCACCCACTGCAACAGAACATTATCATAAATCCAAATTAGGCACCATTTATTTTAAAGTTTATGCATAGTAGATAAGCATGACTTAGATGAGCCTAGGAAACCATAAGGAAAACACTCACTGTATAAATCGAAACACATGCTTTGTTCGCAGAAACTTAAATAGGAATTACTATCTTCTGTTAAAGATATTGTTTTCGTCAAGTTTGGATGAAGCAAAATTGGATTAGATTTTTGGAATAGAGACTAATTCAATTGGATGGTAGCGTTAAGGCGCGATGTGGGTTGGTGCCCATGCTGCGTTGGTGCGCAATGCCGGGTTGGTGCCCGAAGAGGGTTGTCACTTTGAACTAAATACTTGATTATGAATAAGAAAACCTCCGTACAAAGGCTCTTTTGGTGCAGAGGAAAATCCTATTATTGCAGGTCGATCGTGATGAGACGGTATGTTAAATAAGTAAATTGTTTTCAGTAGAATTTTTTGATGAAAGACTTTCTTGGTGATGTTTGAAAATATGACTCTTAGAACAAAAATTGTGTGGAGACTTGATT
Source organism: Adiantum capillus-veneris (assembly GCF_014529385.1). NCBI lineage: Eukaryota > Viridiplantae > Streptophyta > Polypodiopsida > Polypodiales > Pteridaceae > Adiantum > Adiantum capillus-veneris. Next base: position 5,961,538 of record NC_140936.1, read on the forward strand.
AAGGAATTGATTGTAAATGTTTCACATTGTGGTAGTAATTAGGAAACAAAGATACGGATGTGTGTGGGGTGGAAAGCAGGGATTGGTCTCGAATCAATCATCGGATGGGTGGACCCGATAAGTCGGGTGCTTTCAACGAACGTGGACTTATAACATAGAACTAATTCCTAACCTTAGGGGATCGACTAACGGATGTGCCTCATACTCAATGAGGCAAAAAGAAACAGTCTATGAACCAAGGGTTCTAGTTATTTGCGATTCCAAAATGGATAAGCAACCCCTCTTAGGGTGACCACGCTAAAAGACACGTAGAGTTAGGGTATCTCACTTGATCGTTTCTCCGCTTTGCATTGCAGAGTCAAAGTATATGTGTTGAGCTCTCCCAGTCAGTGATCTTAGACGGTCGGGGACGTTACATAGATGAAGAAGAAATAGAGGTGGCAAGGAGACATTTTTGTGTAGACTCTAAGTCATACATTCTCTAGAGAGCACATATGATTATCACCCTCTCTTTTATTCTATGTTATTAATTATGGTGTAGTCCCCCATGAGTGCTTGGCCTTGATTTTTTAAAACTATTTTGAGGGGAGGGTACATGAGTAAGAGAGTCACATTGGCTCCCATGACTATTTTTTATTATCATTGGGCTAAGGAATGCTATAGGAATAATAAGGGCACCCATTGTGACAAGATTGGGCATCTAGTTGTATGATGTTACTTTGAGGAAGAAGAAGGCAGCTATCACTAAAAAGAAGGCACCTTTAGGCTCTATGAGTATAATTATGAGACTTAATAGGCACCCATGAGTAAGAGATAAGCCATTCTAGACATAAGAGTACATTCACATACTCTAGACCCCAAGGGGAGGTTTGTTGTGTATGGCCCTTAGCTAATGAGTAGCCTCTTACTACATGCCATGACACTACATCACGTGAAACAAGATCCATATGAGGGAGCTATGGTAGCTTTGCAAAATAACATAAACACCACTACGAGACGACATGAGAGAGAGAGAGAGAGAGAGAGATGAAATAGCATGGGAAATAAGTGCAATTTTCCCCAATGCAAGAGTGAGCGTTTTCCTCTTGCACATATTTATTCATAGATAGATTAAATTCTCATAAAATGATCAAAACCATTCACACTTGAGCATAAAAATAAACATGGCTCATAAAGAGCTCTCAATTAATGAAATGTCCATAAGCTAACTATGAATTTCATAAACTCTAAATCATTGTGCTTGGCGTTCTTGTCCTGCATGTGCCATTCACTAATCTACTGACACAACACTAATCATGTGATCATATTCTACAATTCAATTCACATTGCAATGTCCATAAACTATATCAAATAATCCATGAATAATTCATCACAATATTTATTCCATTACATACTCTGGGGTTGAATGACAATTGTCCTCAACTGTTACCAAAACCAAACTAATAATAACACGACGTGTAGCCACTTGTACAATGGTTTAGTAATTGGTGTTTCCTAAACCGGTGGATCTACATAAATGGGTGTGCTACCTAAATTGGCTGATCTACATTCTTGTTTGTATTAATTAAATTAGTGAGTCTGCTTTGATGCAACCTAAATCAGTGGATTTGCATCTATGGTTGTGTGGCCTAAATCATCATATCTACACTAATGCGACCTAAACCTACATATCTACATTTAAGCGTGCTACCTACATTGACAAATTGATTACCCATGTAGGTAGTGGTAAAGTCATGGTCAATAATAATCAAAATTTCTTCATCAAGGGGGTTTTATTGTGGTAAGAGTTTTGGGAATGGTTCCCTTCTATGGTTTCAATAAAGTGACAAGGAAGGAGTTATGTATCTTCTAGTGTGAGGGAATGCCCAAGCAAAACACATTGTCAATGATCTTTTCGAGGATTCTAAATAGGCCACAAAGTATAGGGGAATATTTGACTTTACAAATTTTTTCTACACTTTACAATCTTTGTTTTTCTATTGTAAGCCAAACAAGGTTATTTCATTAAATGTTGATTGACTTCTTTTATTATTAGCCTATACTATATACCTTTGTTGTGCTCTTTTAATATATTCTATGGCTTCTTGTAAAATGGTGGCATGATCTCTTGCCAAAGTGTCAGTTGTTGGGACATCATTGCTAACTATAAAGACTAGAACAAGGAATTTCTTCCCATAAAAATCTCAAAAGGAGCTCAATTTGTGGAAGAGTCAGGTTTGTAGTGTTCTCATTTATATAAGATCTAAGGAGGCCCATGATAGTGTTCTTGGTTTCTTTTGTTTGACCATTACTTTCAAGATGAAAGATGGACATGAAATCCATCTTAAATCCTAAGTTCTTTTCAAGTACAGCCCAAAAGTGATTGCAAAAGTGGCCATCATAGATTCAAAAAGAATGAGTTTGGGAAATCCATCTTAGATCCTAAGTGCAACCCAAAAGTGATTGCAAAATTGGACATTGTAGATTTAGAAAGAATGAGTTTGAGAAATCCATGATAGCGAAAAATGACCTTGAGAAATAGCTTTGTAATTCGAGGTTCAAAGAAGGTCTTCTTTCAAGTTACAAAGTAATTTTTCTTGGTGAAACGATCAACTATGGTCCAAATCATGTAAATAAGAGAGGAAGTAGCGGGGACACTTGATATTATAAATTCCATGGAGACTTGTTCCAAAGGACCATTAGGTAAAGAAAGGTGCATCAAAATACCATAAGAGTTATCATGTTGATGCCTAACTCTTTGAAATATAAAACATTCTAAAACAAAATTAATCACATCATGCTTCATGTCAGGCCAAAACAAGTGATCTTTACATGTAGAAAGTGTAGATTGAATTCCTCGATGGCCATGTAGGGTGGTGCTTGCATTTCACTCATTACTAATTCCTTTGATGGTGTTGTGATGCATAATTTTATTCTAAAGTAAAGAAGACCATTTTCCAATGTGTAATCCTCCCAAATGAAAACCATTATTTGGTGGCTCATCAAATTTTTCTTTTGGCACTGTCTCTAGCTTTCTCCTAAGCCTTGTCAAGACAGTCGATGCCACTGCAGGTTCATCTTCTACATCCTCTTTCAACCTTCACCATTCATTCTAAGTTGGTGGGTCTGGCCTCTGTCCTCTTTCTCCAATAGCTTCACATGAAATTTTGGTTAAGATTTCTGCTCCACCAATGTATTTGGGCTTATCAGTTCCCAAGAGCAATACATGTTCATGTATATACTGGGCATAGCTCCCATCCTTTAGCACGTTGCTTCTCAATGCCCAAGTGAAGGTGGTGCCAATGGCATGAGGTGGTGTAGTGTACTTTTGTGGCCGCTTGTTGCAAATATGGGAAAGTTTGGTTGTACAATTTGCAAATTATAATAGCTCTTGGGTGTCTTCAAAATTTGGGTTCGTCTCCTTTTGAGAGTACACTTCCACTGCACCTCTTCTTCCTCTGACTGAGCTGCCATTGTTGTGTAATACCAAGGCATCTGCAATAATCTCAGGTGTAATGGTCACTTCTTTAATTTCTCCCTGAAGTATGGTGAGGACTGCTTTGCCATCTTTCTTGATTGTGGTAGTCAGCTCATAGATTCTATAAAAATCAACTCTTGCCAGCACTGATGTAAAAAATCCATGTAGATCTACTCTTTCCACGTGATTGATGATGCCTTCTTTGCTTTTATATTCAATGAGCTCTCTTGGAATCATTGGCACATCCACAGTATTGCCTGTGGATCTTGGAATGTCCCTTGGTATATCTTTATTCCCTCCGCTTCTAGATAGAGTTGTTTCATCCATCCATGCTTTGGTCGGCTTCCATGTCTCATTGGGAATTGTGAAGGGCTCTACCGCTGCAATGATATCTTTCAAGGAAATCCTTTTCTTTTTTACCTTTTGATTTGCCGACTTCCATTGATCATGCCTGCACTCCAAGTCCAAAAATTAACGTCTTTTACTCAATCTAGAAATTGTTTAGCTTCTAGCTATCCAAATGATATCAAAATTTAATCTCAAGCAAATTAGGGCCTAAGAATGCTATGCAAGTTGACAAAAGTGCATTTAAGTGCTCATTTTATGATGTGAGACATCATACGTGTATGATGTCTATGTGCTCTGAACGAACTGAAATTTGACATATGCATAGTTCATAGCATGTACATCACACATATATGCCTGGAATTGGATTTGGACATGTAATGAGCAAGATTTTGGCTTTAAACTCTCTTTAGACTCTGAAATGGTAATACGGCTACATTTTTTGAATATGAGGTTCAAATGGCTAGAAGTTTGTGGCATGGACTCATGAGCATATGATGAGAGCATTGGATACGTCAAAACCACCTTAGATTGCAAATTTGACATTTGAGACATCATACACATATGATATATTTTGTGCCTAAATGACTTGAAACTCATACGATAGGATGTCCACAGCAAATGTATAGTGTCTATAGCATCAGCATTGAATTTGAGCTTGTAATTGAATGTCAAAAGCCAAGAATGGGATTTGTACGCTTGAATTTTTGTCATATGGGTGAAAATAGGTCAAATGATATCTAGATATGATGAAATTTTGCTGGCAAGCTAATAAAGATGTGATAAAAGTGTTAGGATTGTCAAAAGTACTCTAACTTATCAAATTAAGGGGTCTAGAAATCATACGTGTGTATGATGTCTATTTGCTTTTTTGGGACCAGACTGGATGTATAGCTTGCTCACGGTGTGTTCATCACAAAAATTATTGGTCATTCTAGGATCTCTATATGACATGATGGATGTTAGTAATCCATGGTGTTTGAAAATCTAAGATATGAAGAGAGTTGCCATTTTGGTGTGCCTTAATAGTCTTTTTGACAAGAATAAAGTATGCTTGCTTTGCTAAACCTGTCGACTATTTTCCATATTCCTGTATTCCCATGGATAGACTTGGGTAATCCAAAGATAAAATCCATGGATATACTCTCCCATGGTGCATTAGGGATTGTCAATGGATGGAGTAATCCAAGTTGCTTCCCTCTATCTTACTTAGTCTTTTGGCATACCACACATTTTGAAACATACTCTTGATGTCTACTTTCATTGTGGGCCAATAGAAGTACGTCTCTACTCCTCAAAGAGTAGGTCGAATGCCTCTATGCCCCGCATAGGAAGGAGCACGAGATTCATACATAACTTTCTCACAAAGGGAGTGGGTAACACATAGCCTATTGCCATGGAGAAGATAACCATCCTGCAAGGTGAATGGTTCCTCTTTCTTCCCCAAATCAAGGGCTGACATTATGTCTTTAAAGTCAAGTTCAATAGCATACTCACATATCAAAGAAGATAGATCATTGTGAGTTGCTATAGAAACCACATTAACTTTTGGTCGTCGTGAAAGTGCGTTGGCCACTTGATTGTGCTTACCAGCAACATGAGCAATATGAAAAGAAAATTGCAAAAGAAAATTTTCCCACCTCATTTGTTTGTCGGATAGCTTGGTTTGCGTCATGAAGTACTTGAGACTTTGGTGGTCGGTTTGCAAAATAAATGGAGTTCCCAATGGATAGTGCTTCCATGCGTCTAGGGCATGTAGAACAGCTAAAAGATCTTTTTCGTATATGCCAAGGACTCGCTCATCGACATTGAGCCTTCGGCTCTCATATTCTATGGCATGCCCTTCTTGAAGCAAGACTTCTCCAAGGCAATCACCACAAGCATCACACTGGACCTCAAATGGCTTTGAGAGATCCGGAAGCATAAGGACTGGTTGGGAGGTAAGCTTCTCTTTGAGCTTGTCAAAAGCATTTTTCTCTTTAGTAGTCCATAAGTACTTAGCGTTCTTCTTTGTTAAGTCGTGTAATGGTCCTGCTATTTGAGAGAATTTGGCTATGAAGCATCTATAGTATGAAGACATACCAAAAAAGCTTCTTAGCTCATGTAGATTCCTTGGATTAGGCCATGCTTTTATTACCCTTAACTTTGATGGATCCATACGGATGCCATCTTGAGAGATGATATGACCTAAGTATTGATTGAAGGAAAAATTCACTCCTCTTTTGATTGATAATAAGCTTGTTCTCCCTCAAAGCTTGAAAAATCACTTGGAGACATTGCTTGTGTTCCTCCAAGGACTTGGAGTAGATCATGATATCATCAAAGAACACTCCAGTGAATTTGCTATAGGGTCTAAATATTTTCTCCATTAAATAATTGAACGTGGCCAGTGCATTAGTCAAGTCAAAAGGCATGACTGCATACCTAATGCCTACTAGTCTTGCTCTTGGGAGATGTAGTTGTTTCTCCAAAATTGGTTGTGGCCGCTCAACCACTATTGGTCCTAGCAAATTCTCTAATGTGTGCCTAGGCGTTGGTGGTACTTGAGGAGGTGCTACCTGGGTTGGTGGGACATACTGTCACTCTCTCATATATCTTTTGTTGTAGTAACACTCTTTCGTCACATGATTAGTTTATTTTTGCTTGATGGCACACCACTTGGGTTGCTTAGCGTGTGGCTTAGAAAATGGACTTATCCTTTTGAGCTCTTCTTCAATAAGTTGCTCCTGACTTACAGATGCCTCGCTCTTTTGTGTTGATTTTGTGTACTTAGATCCACTATGTTGTGATGAAGAATCATCATCTAAGTCTTTATAGTCACCTTCCTTGTAGATCGCACAATTGTCTACTAGGTATAGAGATTCTTTGGTCAACTCGTTTAGAGTTGTGCTCTTCTTCATATGCAGATCCTTTTGAAGGTCTGCATTCCTCAGTCCTTAGATAAATATCATCATGAGTCTGGATTTCATTGGTAACTCTTCCACAGGGCAGAATTTACGTATAGTTTTAGCCTTATAGCTGGTTTTTGTACAGATTCTCCTTCTTTTTGCTTGAACTTACGGATTTGCGAGACTGTATTGTGATTTATTCCTCTTTGAGATAATTCCTCAATAAACTCATCAAACACCTCCTCCATTGACTCAAAATCTGCATGTTTAACTGAATCAAACCGGGTGGTGCATCCTCCTCTAGAGTTAACCCAAATTCTGCAAATTGCACTCGACAAGTACAACTTACCTCCAAGCTACCTCTACACAGCAAAAGACAACAATCTTAAGCTACGCGGTTTCTAAAAAGAAAGTTTTACTCTAGGTGAACCTAGAGGAAGTTAATGGACAAATACACAAGACGCTCGTGTTTTCCCTAGTTTAGGTCTATTCGTTCCTCGGGAGCGTCGCCAAATGTGGGACGCATGTCTAACGTCACCATCCTATCTTATTGCAGTATTAGCGAGAACCACGATTAATTTGTCAAACCATGGGACGAAGCTGACTCGATTAGTGCATAGAGGCTACAAGAGGTTGGCAATCTCTTGGAAAACAACTAACAACTCGCATCTAACTCAAGCTACACTCAAGTGACTGAAATCACCAAAAGCCAATTGCTCATCGGCAAGCAAATCACATCCATTACAGCATCAAATGACATCCAAACGTAATGAAACTCTTAGGCCAAGTTTACAAGATCTAAGCACACATGCCTATGGCCTCAAACCCCACTTTAGGTCAAGTTCCAAAATCGTGATTATTAACAGCAATGGATTTTTGACCTAGTCGTTTTCGACCCAGAATGCATCTAAATGCTTAGCAATGATGCCCCAATACGCCACCTATGCTTAGTTGTTTATTTGAACATGTAAATTCCTAGTTATGATAAAATTAGACCGCGGGTCGGCGACGCCAAAAGCTACGAAATACTGTAAATGGCTTACGTCAATGCGTAGAGCTCTTACCTACGGTTGCAATTCAACAAACGCACCAGGGAGGGAGTAGGAAGCGCGAGAAGGAGAGAAGTGAGAGCCTTTAGCTCACGCTGTGTATTTCTTTTCCAAAAACTTAATAAAATCTTCACAAAGTTGGCTTTTATACCTTAGCCAAGGTCTAAAATGTGTAATGTCCGGTGCCCAAGACCTTTGAGGCTCCACACTTATTGTATCTGCAACCTAGGTACACTAAGTGACCTATGCTTTACATCTTCGAACTCTTATTATTGTGCATGTAACACTTTAGAATTATCACAATGTCTAAATAAATCGAAAATTACAATACATGGCCATTTTGGAAAAATGTGAAAAATGTGTAACTCCAATCTTTACTACTTCTTCACTTTGATCTTCGATGTACATCCGTACGTCTTCAGTCTTTAGCAGCTTTTGTTAACTGATGTTGACTCAGTTAACATTTTTGTTGTTCTTCTTGACGATCTTCACTATTTGGATGTTCTCCATGTTCATTCCCTTCTTCTAACTCTGCAACTATAAGTGAATCTTGTTCATTGAATGAGTGTTCTCGTTCACTAGCATGGAATGAGAAGCGACTTTGGTTTAAGAAGCTTTTTGTGTGCCCCCACATGGCACAACTACCAATGTAATGGTGATTTTCCATGAGTGGTATTTCTCTATTTCATTGCATGTAGGATGTTTGTTACGTTTATGGGCCTTACCCTATGCTTTTGTATGTAACACCTCTTGTCTACTAGATGCCTAGGTGGCAAGAAACATGTGGTAGCATGTGGAAAAGACACCTTCTTGTGTAGGTACCCACAAGGTCATTTCTAAAGGTTGTGGTCTCACCTAAACTTGGTAAAGGGTTTGTAAAAAAGGCTAAAAGAGCACCTATGAGTTATCTAGGGAATTTGAGATAGTTTGGAGCCTCCTATGATTTCATGTATGATGACAAATGAGATACCTAATCTAGCTATATATAATGAGCCTCTTTGTACTCACTTTTATTCAAGATATTATCATGTGTCTATAGTACTGCAATCTTTATAGTGTGCTAAATTAAGTGATTAGCATGTTAACTCCTTGAATGGTTGTCTATTTTATCCTCTCTGATCTCTACAAATGGTATCAGATTCATTAGTGGTGATTAGCACCCGCTAATCATCTAGTCAAGATCCCTATGCTAGATCATGAGATACCTCACTCTAATTGCCACTGTGGCTGATTCATACCTCTATTGCATTTGCATATAGATTGCACTTCAATTTCATTTTGCTAATAATTCTCTTTTGATGGAATATGTACACATCATTTGTCACTGCTCATGCTAGGGCACAGAATAGTGAATGAGGAATTGCATATGATTTCAATTTCTTTAAACTAGGCTTGTTCTATGTGCTCAATCCCCTCTACACTAGCTTCCTAATGAGCCATAAAAATCTGAAATTAGGCCTCAGTGACACCCTTGATCATTAGATTAAGCATTAGTATGTGTGTGTGTGTGGGCTACCTTCTACTAACCAAAAGTCAAAAAACCTTTTTTTGGGAGCCCTCTCACAAGGATCTCACAAGGGCAAGTTGGTGTAGGCCACTCAATTCAGTACATTGACCTTCAAGAGGTTGTGGGCTCAAGGGCTCCATTTTGGGAACGTGATGGAACTCACCAATGTGCCAAGGTAAACTAAATGGTTATTTTGGGTTTTATAGAGGAAGTGCATGCATGCATGCACGCCTTTTTGTGGCAATAATCAAACAGGCGACACGCTAAGTAATTGGCCAAAAAGAAAAAAGAAAGACTTTTAGCCAAAGCCCTACATAGAGAAGTTGAAGTCGCAACCTCGACCTTAAAGTCGAACACCCTATCCACCAGGCCACATTCCTTGAGTTCTCTTGAGTAGCGAGATCCGCTTTTAGTATATCATGTACAAGCAAGATGTGGTAAGGTTTCGGTAAAATGATGTTTTTAATACCTAAATATAATAGTTGAGATTATAATTTAGACTTGAAAATATTGCAAAAATTGACTTTTCAAGTTACAACATGTTCACTAGGTTTGGTACATAAAATTTAGCCCTTTAAACTTGAATTTGGTGAGTGTGGGATTCCCCCACTTTTCTCTTTGACTTTAGCAGTTTTGTCCTTGACTCTTGATGGTGGTGACTTTTCCCACTTTGGAGTACAAGGGCTTGTCCATAGGTTGTATAGATACACTCTCTCACATTCGGATCACTTTTAATGGTTGTAGGTCAAAAATGACACTTTGCACATCTTCAAACCATTTTATAACGCCATAGTAATCACTTGAAGCTTCCACAGGTCCCAAAATGGTACATTACGTACTTTATGTAGAAGCCCCTCGTGAAGTCAGAATCTACTTCCGACACTTTGCAAAAATTGAGATTATTATCTAGAGACACCTCTTCTCTCCCCCTCCCCCCTGCCACCCTAGTCAAATGGTCATATTAGCATATGGGAGTATTCTATAGGTCTATGATATGGTGCAATTCAAGTTGGTTCACTTTGATGCACTGGAGGTGTTGCTGTGGTCATTTTTGCGTCCTTCTACTTCGAAGAGACCATGTTAATGTATGATTTTTTGGACTACTCATTTGACGAACCCACAATAAAACAAGTTTGTGGTTAGGAACTCACCCCTAATGTTTTATGCAAGATTGTGCACTGTAGAGTCCGTTGGAAGCTCATAGATCCGCGTCAAAAAGGGTCTCTAAGAGCTCTCTCCAAAGGTAACAAGCAAAGATGAGACTATTTTTGGCCTATCTATATACAGACCTAGACCATATAGCTCAATTTCTCTCAGACCTCCCAGTTAGTCCCAGTAAGCTATGAATCATACTTATCTTTCAAAAAAAAACTTCATTTGGACTCCATTTGCCCAATTTTTGGAAATTTTGCAAAATCAAGCACCATGGGTCTAAAGTAATTTGGGCTTCCTGTCACCGTCTTCAAAATTGAAAAAGATTTAACATTCTAGTCCATCATATCTTCTTGATCACCATCATACCTTTTGTTCCTCAATCTGAGCATGCTTGCTATTTATTTATTATTCTTTATCTTTTTGTTAAAAATTAAAAGAAAATTACAAACTCAAACTAAAAATCAAAATCCAAGCCCATAATTAAAAGAACATACTTAAATACTATTCTTGGCAGCATTTTTGTGGATTGCTCCATTTTGGTTGCTTTTTTAACCAAAAAACACATAAAATAAGCAAAAATTATAAAAGTTGACATTTTTTATGATATATATACTATATACACACACTTTGAGGTTATTATATTGCATGTTTCCTAGTCTCTATATTTAGAAAGACATTTTCAGCAAATATTATAGAAAATTTTCACATAAACATATAATCACTTGACCAACTCTTCAAACATTGTCTTTTTACTAGTAGTTTTCACATAGTTGGGTCCACATTTTGAATACCTGTCCCCCTCCTACTTGGAGTCCTTGGTCCAATCAATGTTGTGCATGGGTTGAAAAATCATATCTATGTATAGTACAAATGGGTTGAAAAATCATATATATGTATAGTCCGAATTGGCTCTACCATACTTATGATGTCATCGCATTTCAAAATAAACTATGTTGTGCAAGAGGAGGGTCTTTAGCAGTTTGCTCAAGGGATTTTAATATCAAGGTTTGATTCTTGTTGTTTCTCTTGAGTAGAAGATTTTGTAGAAATTGAGCATGTCCTTTGTTGGTGGTAGTTGCAAACATCTACTTTGGTATTATCAATCAACCGGTTCGAGAGATTGACTATTGCTTTGATTGCTTAATTTTTTGGTGGTTGAGGCCTCAGCCCCCACTTTTAAGATGACTTGATCAATGTCCTTGCATCTTGCTAATTCTTTGGCTTCCATAACATCTGGTCGTAGGTGATTGATCTCTCTACTTGCTCTTCAAAGGGTATGGTGGGATTTGAGGCTTGTATGGTGGGAGTTGAGGCATTTATGTAGCTTGATTGCTATGGGAATAACTCTTGGGTACCCAAATCTGTTTAAGATTTGACTAAAGTTGAGCCTTCAACACACAATACTTTTTGGTTCCTTGCATGCCTATTTGATGAGTATAAATCTTGTGGCAAGGATTGAGATATGGATATCCATTTGATATAGGTGTGGTGCTTTGACATGGTTTTGCTAACTTGGAAGCTTACAGTTTAGCCTTACATTCCTCTTTACTGAAGGCAAATGGTGTTGTTAGTTGTTTGCCCTTTAAAAGAGAGAGTTCCAAGAAATAACTATAGGAAAATGGTGCTTTTAGTTATACATCCTTAATAGAGAATTCCAAGACCTTAGTGTCCCAGTCTTCAACTACTTTGTACGTCCTCGTCCCAAGAAACTCACAATACCATGTTCTCGTTCATATGTCCATTTGGGATGTAGATAAAAGTGTGTGGGTAGGGAAATTTGTGCACTAGAAAGTTGAAGCTAATCATATCCAAAATTGGAGTGAATTCCTTGTGACACGTGCTCACTTTGGCTTGATAGTACTCCAAGGATTGTGCAGTGGCCTTCTTGTAAGTGGAATTACTTATTGCATTGATTCTAGCACATCTATCTGCTAAGGCATTGACTTGAATGTCATCTTTCCATGTCACCATGATTCTCATGTCAAGTCTATCTAACCATCATTGAGAATATGTGCATCACCATCGCTCACAAGTTGATCAAATTTTTGCATCTCATGAATACACATTCATATAGAAATGCAGTGGTGATTCATGCATCATTCTTCCTAGTTGCTCATGCTTCAACCCACTTAGTTAGATATTATGTGGCCACAATAATATATTATGCCTAAGATTTGTAGATGAGTAGCCATATAGAACCAAAAAAGTCAACTTCCCACTTTGCAAATGCGTGTACTCCCATCCTTGGTCGTAATGGCATGTTATTCATGGTTGAGTGGGATATTCACCCTTTGGCAAGCATCACATCATCTCACAAATTCATTGGCATCAGTAACAGTGTCGGCCACCATATGCTAGCCATTAGTATTGATATAGCCATGGTTTCATTAGAAAAATGACCTCCCACTAAACCTGCATGTGCTTGCTCTGAGATAGAAATATATTTATCTTCATTGGCACATAGTCTCAGTTGTTGATCTTTCGCTCATTGATACAATCTTCATCCAATCATTGTATAATTCCTTGCTTCTTTTTTATTTCCCTTTGGAAGCATTTACTCATATCTGCAAGAATTCTCCGATTTATCAAATTCTCTACCAAATGTTTGCTCCATTTTGGAGCAATGGATATTTGGAATAAAGTAACATGAGGTATAGTTGCCCTCGTTTTGCATTCGAGGAGCATTGTTCTATATAAGCATGAACATTCTCTTATATGGGATAGATTTAGGTAGTTGGCTTGTTTATTAGGCCCTATGCACAAGAGTAGGATTCTATCTTTGTTTTTTCCATGAAATCTCCTTTGCTAAATTCTGATACATACATAGCCAATTTCTCAATTAGCTTTGTTGTTATAGGAAGTGGAATCTATGAATCTACTTGTGCCATGGTCATTAAAGTAATCAGGTCCTTTGACCACCTTGGTATCAACTCTATAGAGAATAGATATGCATCTGAAAAATCATCAAAAACTCCTTTGGGAGGTTTCCTCAAGGAGATCCTTGATAAGTGAATAGTTCTCTAATGTGTTGTGCCCTTCTTAGCAGTTATTATAAAGTCAAAATACAGCTAGATGATGAACCATCTCACTATTCTACATGTATTACATGGTTTATTGACTAGATAGAGTAGTGCTTGGTGATGCACAAAGAACACAAACTTATTTGCCAATAAGTAGTGTATGAACTTTTTGACAGTATAAATCATTTTGACACCTTCTCTTTCTATCGTGGTGTATTTTTTTGTGTTCAATTGTATGCTAGCATAAGAGATAGGAAAATGCATGTTCCCATCTCTTGGTTGTGCCAATATGCTACCAATAGCAAAATTAGAAGCATCAACTACAGATGGAAAATTTTATTCCAATCAAGAGTTTTCAAAATTGGAACAGAAGATAGATCTTGCTTAAGATTTTGAAAAAGACCTTTTGCATTCTTCGGTTCAAATAAATTGTGTGATCAATCCATACATGGTTTTGGTAATTACAACATACATGTAGATGAAGCTTTGATATTATCCACAATGTCCCATGAAAGCTTGAACTTCCTTGACATTGGTAGGTCTACGCATTTTTGCAGTGACCTCTATTTCTCCATATGTGTAGCAATCCAATATTTAGGGACTACATGTCCAAGAATTTTGCCTTTCTTAACTATGAATACAAATTTTTTAGGATTCAAAAAAATCCTCTATAGGCGGAATTTCTCAAGAATTTTCTTGAGATGCTCAAAGTGGTCTACTAGTCTAGATGAGTATACACATAGTTTGTCCCTATAAACTTCTAAGAAAATCCATAAATACTCCTTGAAAGCATGATGCATGAGCCTTTGGATTGTTATCAGAGCATTTGTCGACCAAAAAGGCATGACTCTATATGCGAATATGCCACACTCCATAGCAGAATCTATTTTATGTTGATCATTTGGATCAATGGATAGTTGGTTAAACCCTAAGAATTCATCTAAGAAGTTGTAGGCTTCATTATAGACACTCTTTCTAGGATGTGATTGGTGATTGGAAGAGGATAATTGTCTCGTATGGTAGCTGCATTCACCTTTTTGATGTTGATGTATACCTTGAGCTTCCTATTTTTCTTTGGTACCACCACAATTGGGGATACTCTCCTTTGTGGACTGATCATGTCCTTAGGACACAGCACTTCCCTTTACATTAGGTGCTAGCTCTCATTCAGTGCATCACCCCCAGGGGGGATTTTTTACCGAATTTATACCATACATATGTGGTAGTGATGTATGTGAGCACACTAAGGACAACTAGGGCATTTTTTCCCTCACTAGGAGGTTTCTTCCCTCGTGCATTGTATATATGCCCATCCTTCTAGGGCTAACTTATCTTTCTTTTTGTTAACCCTCACGGACACCCTATCACCTACAACGGACGCGTATTATTTATTTGATAGAGTCATGGACCGGGCTTGTGGATCCAATAGGTGTGTAGGTGATGGTCAATGAAAGGTGCACCACTTATCTTGTTTTTACAATATTTGTGCAACAACGGCCATTGTGGGCGCCCATTTGTGAATGGACCAAACTCTTATAAGAAGGTCCATTTGAACTAAAAATCCTCATTCTTTGAGGTGTAAGCTAAGAAGTGCTCTTGCTCCATCTCTGTCTCCTTCTCCTTCATGTATGTGTGTGTGTATGCTAAAAATATATATATAGAGAGAGAGAGAGAGGGAGAGAGCGAGAGAGAGAGAGAGAGAGAGAGAGTGTGTGATTGAGCACTGCCGCGACATCAGTGTTGGAATTAGGGTTGCAGAGAAACACACACAGCTTGGAGAAGACAAAGGAAGCTCAAGGCACACAATAGAGAGTGTGTTACTTAGTGTGCAATGGAAAGATAGATAGCCCTAGAGTGATGGGCATATATACAATGCACGGGGGGAAAAACCTCCTAAAGAGGGAAAAAATGCCCCGGCAATCCTAGTGTGTTCACACACATCACTACCACATGTATATGGTAACAAATCCCCCCTGGAGTGATGCGGTGAACAAGAGCTGGCACATGAGTGAAGGGAAGTGACATACCCTGAGGACAGGATCAATCCACAAAGGGGAGTAAGCCCAAAGCTTTGCGGAAAGCTTCAAGCTTCTCACGAGACAATGCCTTTGTGAAAAGATCTGCAAGGTTGTCCTGTGTTGGCACATAAGCCAAGCTGATCTCTCCTGCTGAGAGCCTCTCCCTGACATAGTGGTAATGCACCTCAATGTGCTTTGTGCAAGCATGAAAAGCTGGGTTCCTCGCAACTGCCAATGCGCTCTGACTGTCAGTGTAGATAGTGTTGGCAGTGTCCTGTCCAACACCCAAATCAACCATAAGGCGTCTGAGACATACACACTCAACCGTAGCTGTGAAGACTGCCCTGTACTCAGCCTCACAACTCGAAGTGGCCACGGTAGGTTGCTTCTTGCTCAACCATGTTATACATGACCTGCCCAGCATGAAACAAAAACCACTTGTGGACACTCGCGTGTCAAAGCAACCAGCCCAATCTGAGTTTGAAAAAGCATGTAAGTCTGGCGCCAATGATCCCCCCTTGGGATAAAACAAGCCAAGATGTAAAGTGCCACTAAGGTAGCGGAAAATTCTCTTGACAGCGTGCCAATGCTTAGACCCTGGGCTATGCATAAATCTTCTGACCTGTGAGACTGCAAACTGAATATCGGGCCTCGTGTTGCATACATAAATGAGGCAGCCAACAGCAGTTTGGTAAAGAGTGACATCATCAGGATCACAAGAATCATGTAGACTCAACTTCAAACCTGTTTCCATGGGAGTGGCAATAGGTTTGCAATCCTCAAGTCCAAACTTACATAGCAATGTCTCTATGTAACTTTTCTGAAACAAGGCAATACCACCATCACACTGCTTAAACTGTATACCCAAGTAATGATGCAACAACCCCAAATCTTTTATCTTGAAAGTAGCACTCGAATCAGCCTTAAATTCATCAATATGTCTCTCATTTGGTCCAGTGATCAGCAAATCATCAACATAAAGAACCACGATGAGAAATACATCACCCTCACGCTTTACATAAAATGTGCTTTCTGTTGGACTGTTAAGA
Source organism: Adiantum capillus-veneris (assembly GCF_014529385.1). Lineage (NCBI taxonomy): Eukaryota > Viridiplantae > Streptophyta > Polypodiopsida > Polypodiales > Pteridaceae > Adiantum > Adiantum capillus-veneris. Next base: position 5,978,026 of record NC_140936.1, read on the forward strand.
AAGCCTTGTTTGACCAAATGAGTGTCAGCTTTCTCATACCAAGCACGAGGAGATTGCTTCAACCCATACAAAGCCTTGTTACATTTGCACACTTTGTCTTTTTGTCCTTTTATGACAAAACCGCGAGGCTGCGTTACATAAACTTCCTCAAATATGTCACCATTCAAGAAAGCAGTAACAATGTCTGATTGATGTACATCCCAACCAAAATGAGCTGCCAATGCACATAGAAAACGCACAGTAGTCATACGACAAGTGGGAGCAAAAGTCTCTTCATAATCTATGCCTTTTTGTTGTGCATAACCCTTTGCAACAAGTCGAGCCTTATGGTGATCGATCTCACCATCCGGCTTGCGTTTCAACTTGTAAACCCACTTCGTATCAATGGCCTTTTTGCCAGGAGGCAAATCACATAAAGTCCATGTGTCATTTTCTATAAGTGCATCATATTCTGATTGCATGGCAGCCATCCAATTTTCTGAATTTTGTGCTTCATCAAAAGTCAGAGGCTCCTCAACATCATGTAAGCTAGACACAGCCAAAGTATAACAATTTGATGCATAAGATGCATGGCGAGAGCCTAAACAAGTATGACTAGACAAAGGTGCATCCAATTTATTGTCACGCAAAGTGTGCACCAGCCATTTTGGCATACCTCTAGCCTACTCATTTTCAGCCCTTTCCTCATCAAGTACATCATGTACATCTGCATCAGTAATAGGCTGATCTAGAACATTTTCAGAAAACCCCATAGGTTGTACATTTGCCTCATTGGAACTTACATTCGTATTTCCACCACTGAAAAGAGGCAACAAAGTGTCATAAATGTCCTGTGAGCTTACATTACTGTCTCTAGTACATGACAGCAAGGGTTGAACAGAATCTTCCACAAACACTACATCCCGTGAAACCAGAACACGTTTTGTTTGCGGATGATACAACCTGTAACCTTTGCTTTCAGCACTATAACCAACAAAAATACATTTGACAGCCTTATCATCCAATTTTCTGTGTTGCACTTGTGGCACCAAAGCATATGACAAACAGCCAAAAACACGCATGTGCTCAATAGAAGGCTTTCTATCATGCCATGCTTCATATCGAGTAATAGACTGCAAAGATTTCGTAGGACACCTGTTTAGTACATAAGTGGCACACATGATGGCCTCAAGCCAAAAAGAATTCGGTAAAGCTTGACTTTTGACCATACATCGTGCCATTTCAGTCAGTGACCTATTTTTCCTCTCAGCAACACCATTTTGCTGAGGTGTATATGGCACTGTACATTGGTGTTTTATCCCACGACTAGCCAGAAATGCATTAAATGCATGAGACATATACTCCCCCCCTCAATCGGAACGGAGGGTACCCATAGTACATTTCGAGACATTTTCAGCCATAGCCAGAAATTGTTTGAAACACATAAAAACTTCGGACTTCGCTTTAAGCGGAAATACCCATGCATGCCTAGAGTAATCATCAATGAAAGTCGCGAAGTACAGGTAATTGCCCAAGGACGGAGTTTGCATGGGCCCACAAACATCACTATGCATAGGCTGCAACCTGCATGTGGCCCGAACTGAACCATCCTTTGGAAATTTAGAACGCTACATCTTACCCAAAATACAGCCTTCACAAACATGTTTGACAGGTGCTTCAAGAGGTGGCAAAGAAGCAATCATATCAGATTTCTGCAAACGCAGCAAACTGGCAAAATTCAGATGACCAAAACGTGCATGCCAAAGTTTTGCATCTGAAATAGCCCTTGAATCTGCAACAGCATTTGCAAAATTTTGTCCACACTTGTCATACAAAGTGAGCTTATACAGCCCACGGCACAAAAGGCCAGATGCAACAATTTCATCACCAAAACTGAGATCATGAACTGTACATCTGTCATCCACAAATTTGACTACAAGTTCAAGTCTAGCAAGTGCGGATACAGACAAGAGATTCTTCTTGATCCCAGGTACATAAAGTGCATCAAGAAGTGTGAAGGAACTACCATTAGCAGCAGTGAGCACAATCTTTCCAACTCCCTGAACTGGATAAGAGGCGTTGTTGGCACAAGTGACTGAATTCCCATGAGGGACAGACTCGAGAGAGGTAAACAATTCACGATGTGAGGTAATGTGCTTTGTAGCACCGGTGTCGAAATACCACACATGTGAATCTGCAGGACCTGACAAGCATGCATCATGGACAGCAGGATTGTAAGTGCACTCTGCGCTAAAATCCCATTCTGCATCAACATCAGCATTACAGTCTCCTTTCACAGAAGACTCAACAATGGCTGCATTTGTAGTGGAACCAGCATTTGCAGTGGAACCACCCTCTTTCTTCTTAATTTCTTTGGCCTTCAACTTAGGACACGACTTGATCAAGTGATCATTGGCTTTACAATAATGGCAACGCATCTTCTTTTTGCCCTTATCACCAGAATTTCAAAACCAATTGCTGCTAGCAAAAGCATTAGGAACAGAATTTTTGCCATTCGCAGCAGAACCATAAGAAGTGGTTGGATTACTGTTACCACCCTTTCTTTGAGAAGCAATAAAATCCTGTTCAACTGCACGCTGCCTAGTCCTGTTTTTTCTCGAAAGTGACTCTTGCAACAGCAATGTGCATAATGCATCAAACTTGACAACTTCAGGATTTCCTTGGGTCATCAATCTCCAAGTACTAATAAAAGTCTGGTAAGAATCTGGTAAGGCATCAAGAACAGTCTGCACAAGAAAACTGTCTGAAATGACTTCACCTGCAGAAATAAGCTGCTCATTGATATCCTTGACACTAGCAAGGAAAGTGTCCATATCATCTTCCTCATGCATAATCTTCGACTCCAGATCTTTACGCAGCAAAGCAATTTTAGCCTCATTGCGGCTTGCATAAAGACCTGCTAAAATATCCCAAGCCTGTTTTGCAGATTTTGCTGAACGGATGTGAGGAACAATGGTGCGCTTCACAGACAACGCAATCAATGCATGAGCCTGCACATCCTTAACATCCCAACGATCTTGTTCTGTCGTAGGCAGAACAACTCTAACAGCTGCAATCCGTGCAGCAAGACCTGCAACATCCTCAACATCGCCTACATCCTCAGAACCAGGACGTACATCAATGCCCTGCACAATGTTCCAGACACCCTTTGACACAAGAACATGTTGCATCATATAAGCCCACATAGGGTAGTTGTCCCCATCCGACCTGTCCTCAGCAGCAAACATCTTGAACACATCTGTGTTGTTGTTGTCAGCCATGGTAAATGCTGCACCTGATGTGAAAACTGCCCGAAAATAGGAGAAATAGAGCGGGAACAACCTGTGCTATATAGCACAAACCGTAGAAGATTGTAAGGCACCTGTTATGCAGAAAACAGCACTGACAGAAATTCTACACAAAATGACGAACAGTGCAATACTGCCTGTAGTGGAAACGGAGGCCGAAATGAGCCCAAATCAAAATTCTGAGCAGACCAAGCTCTTCGAGCTTGCCCAGAATTTTTGTCGACCTGCGAATGCTCGCCAAAGCTCACTGAAATCGGAGAAGGTGAGCAGTGTTGAGATGTCGAGCTCTACACCTTGAGCTCGCATCCACTACGGGTCTTGGCCACTTACGGCACTTACTCACTGGCGCGTTAGGTGACCGACACGGAGGATCTCTGCCAGTGATTCTACAACTGGACTACACTTATAGTGCCAGCCTAGTACGCTTCTAGTGAGTTCACACTTAGTGACCGCATGTACATATGTGCTACTTTTCAGCTTTAGCACTTAGTCATTTTGTGCTCTCTTTTCTGTGAAGAAGAAGAAGAAGCTTTCCATCTCTGTGTGCTTTGTGCTTTGTGCTTGTCTTGTGTAGCTCTCTTGCATCCTCATTCTTTACATGGTATCATAGCCTGGTGCAGGCAAGAGAGGCTAAGAGAGCAAGAGCTGAACAGGTCTCCAAAGTGCAGTATACAGAGATTTACTGTACAAGTACAGTGGTTGTATGTACGTTTGATTGTGGACACTCGTTGAGTGTAGAAAGCGTTACAAGAACCACGATAGCAGGTTCAGCAGATTTGCAGGTTTTTGCAGATTGCAGCTATTTTGTCTTAGTGCTTCAAGATGTCTGACGGTTTCAGTCAGATTGTTACTGAGAAGCTTGAGAAAAATAACTACCCTACATGGAAGTTCAGAATAACAAATTTCCTAAAAGGAAAAGGTTATTGGGACTATGTAGAAGGAGACAATGAAAAGGAACCAGAGATTCCCGGGGCAAATGCTACAGCAGAACAAAGGAAAGCTTTGAGGGACTGGCAACAAGGCCAGAGCAAAGTGATGTATTGGCTTTCTATGAGCATCACAGATGGCATGATGGGCTATCTACAGGATGCTGAAACCCCCGCCATTGCATGGAAAAACTTAGGCAGAGTGTTCGAGGTGAACACCAAGGCCAAGAAGCTTCAACTAAAGTCGGAGCTAAATCAGGTTAAGAGGAACAACCTCTCCATCAATGATTATGCTTTGAAGATCAAGAGTATCATTGAGGCTCTTGGATCTATTAAAGTCTCAGTGGAAGACGATGACATTGTCCGTGCATGCTTGGATGGTCTAGGAGATGAGTATGTACATTTTAGGTCTTCCATGAATACAAGAGACGACATCCCCGTGTTCCAAGATTTGATTTCTATGCTTATTCTTGAGGAGAAGAACCTTGACACATCTTCTTCTCATGGCAGAAATAATTCTGAACAGGCCTTCTATTCTAACTCCAACAGAGGTAGAGGTAGAGGTCGTGGTCGAGGCCCAAGGGGTTGCAGGGGCCAATTTCTGGAAGGTCAATCAAATCAAAACAATACAGGTGGCAGGGGAAACCAGTCTCAAGGCAGGGGGAGTCAAAGAGGTCGTGGTGCAGGATCAAGCAGGCAGCAACATACTCCAGATAGTAGAGAATGTTGGACTTGTGGTGAAAGAGGTCACATGTCACGTGACTGTCCAAAGGGAAAAGCAAGTAGAAAGAGAGAACAGGGCAACTATGCATCTACTAGCAGAGATGCAGATGACAACAAAAACGAGCGCATGTTTGTTATGCAACATGTAATGAATACAATGACTGCAGAGAATTCCACCCAAGATGATGTTTGGTATGTGGATTCAGGTGCCTCTAATCACATGACGTCTCGTGGAGAGTGGTTTAGAGATATGCGCAAACCAGATGTGTCAGGCTATGTGCAGACAGGAGATGACACAGCTCACCCCATTGCTCATGTAGGGGACATACCTCTAAATACAAAGAGTGGCAAATCAAAGTACTTAGCAGATGTACTTCATGTCCCAAACATTACAAAGAATCTTGTTTCTGCTGGACAAATGGTTGAGCAGGGTTTGCAGGTTTGCTTCAATCCAAATGGCTGTTATGTAGAAGATTTCCAGAATGGTTGTAAGCTGATCACAGAGGGCAAATGTGTGGGCAGAATGTTTACGCTGAATGTAGACATGCCTGAGGTAAAAGCTGCATTATTTGCACAGGGCACAGGTGTTGTGGCTGATATTGACATTTGGCACAAACGCATTGGCCACGTTAATGAGCAGAGATTGCGCAGCATGCAATCAAAAGAGATTGTAAAAGGTTTGCCCAAATTCAAGGTGGATGGTATGCATAAAGTGTGTGCAGCATGCCAGTTTGGAAAACAGTCAAAGGGCTCATTTCCACATGAGCGCAATGTATGTAGAAAGCCACTTGAGGTGGTTCACACAGATGTTTGGGGTCCAACCGATACTGCAAGTATACATGGTTGCAGGTATTATGTCTCTTTCATTGATGACCATACAAGGAAAGTATGGATCTACTTTATGCGTAACAAAAGTGAAGTGTTTGGTCACTTTCAAGACTTCAAAGTCATGATTGAGAAGGAGACAGATATGCAAATCAAGACATTGAGGTCAGATGGAGGGGGAGAGTACTTCTCCAATGATTTTTTAGATTTTCTGCGAATGCATGGTATACGCAGGCAGTTTACATGCAGATATACTCCACAACAGAATGGGGTCGCAGAAAGGAAAAACAGGCACATTGCAGAGGTTGCACGTGCATTGATGAATGAGAAGAACATGCCTCATCATTTATGGGCTGAAGCTGTAAATACAGCTGTGTACATTATGAACAGGACACCTACAGCTGCGGTGCATGATGTAACACCTGAGGAAAAGTTTACAGGTACAAAGCCTGATTTGGCACACTTGAAAGTGTTTGGCTGCATAGCTTACGTGCATGTACCAGATGAGTTGCGTAGGAAATTGGATCCTAAAGCAGAGAAATGTATTCTTGTGGGATATTCCCTTGAACAAAAGGGGTACAGGTGCTACAATCCTACTACACGAGAATTACGAGTGAGCAGAGATGTAGTCTTTGATGAGATGAGCAGCTGGTACAGTAATGCACATGGCACTATTGGGGCTGATGTAAAAGATGATGTGGTTGTACAAAATGTGAGGCCACAGTCACAGGTTTTGAGTGGACCACAAGAGTCCTCTTCTTGTGGCTCTGTTGAGAAACCATGGAATGGTAGACTACGTACGCAGGTTACTCCACCAACAGGTACAGGGAATGTATCACGAAAAGGAAAGGAAAAGGTTGATGAAACTCCCTTTATGGTTGATGCATCATCAGGTTTTTCACATGTAGACATGGATTCAGATGGTTCTGAACAAAGTCTTGATGAGGAATTTGGAATTCCGGCTGTCAGGACACCTGGTGTAAGGAAAGTACAAGAAGATGCTAGAGGGCAAAGGAGTGACCCAGGACCGCGCAGATCTAATAGAGTCAGAAATCCAGTTCAGAAATTGACTTATGATGGGTATCTAGCGCATCACCAAGCCTACATGGCTAAGGTGATACAGGATGTGGAGCCCACATGTTTTGAGGATGCAGTTGGAAATGTGCATTGGGATGATGCAATGAATGAAGAGATGGCTGCATTGGAAGCAAATGACACATGGGAGTTGGTGCCATTGCCAAGTGGCAAGAAAGCTATTGGCTGTAAATGGGTGTATAAAACCAAGCATAAGGCTGATGGTAACATTGAGCGTCACAAGGCAAGGCTGGTCGCAAAGGGTTATGCACAGACGTATGGCATAGACTATGAGGAGACCTTTGTTCCAGTGGCAAAGATGACGACAGTGAGAGCTGTCATAGCAGTGGCTGCATCTAGAGGATGGATTATGCATCAAATGGATGTAAAGAATGCCTTCTTGAATGGTGAGTTGCAAGAGGAAGTGTATATGGATCAGCCACCTGGTTATGTCGATCCAGGTTACCCAGATTATGTATGCAGACTTCTCAAAGCTTTGTATGGTTTGAAGCAGGGCTCTAGAGCATGGTATGACAGGATTGCCAAGTATCTTGTCAGTATTGGTTTTAGGAGACCTCATGCTGATCATTCACTCTATGTACGTGAGAGTGATGTGGGGATTGTGGTCATTACCATATATGTAGATGACCTTATTATTGTTGGTGACAATGCTATGGAGATTGACCATGTGAAGGGTCTTCTCAAACAGGAGTTTGAAATGAAAGATTTAGGCGAGTTGCGCTACTTTCTTGGCATTGAAGTGATCAGGACTCCAGAGGGTGTATGGCTATCACAGAGACAGTATGCTTTGGACATGTTGTCAAAGTATGGTATGGCTGATTGTAAGCCAATTTCTATTCCCTTGGATGTGAATGCAAAGCTGAGTGCAGAGAAGGGTGATGTTGTTGAGGATGTCAACATGTACAGGAAGATTGTGGGTAGTCTAATCTACTTGACTATCACGAGGCCAGACTTGAGCTACACAGTAGGCTTGGAGAGTCAGTTCATGCAACTTCCGAGGAAGCCACATTTGGATGGAGTACGACGCACACTTAGGTATGTGCAAGGTACTCTTGACTACGCATTGTTCTATGCAGCAGATGCACCATTAGCATTGTATGGGTATACAGATGCAGATTGGGCAGGTAGCATTGTTGATAGGAGATCTACGAGTGGCTTCATGTTCTCTTTTGGGAGTGCTGCTGTTACTTGGAGCAGCAAAAAGCAACCTACGGTTGCTTTATCGAGCACAGAGGCCGAGTACAGAGGTGCAGCAGTTGCGGCGTGCGAGGTAGCTTGGCTACGCACATTACTTGAGGACTTGGGAGTGCAGGTGGACCAGCAGATTTTCATCCATTGTGACAACCTCAACAGCATGCAGTTGGCTAGGAACCCAGTGTTCCATGCCAGGACCAAACACATAGAGGTCCATTACCACTACGTTCGAGAGCGAGTGTTGGCGGGCGACATCGACTTGGTCTACGTCAGCACAGAGGAGCAGATAGCGGATATCTTTACCAAGGCCCTCGGAGCTGAGAAGCTTCGACGTTTCCGGACTATGCTTGGACTTTGCGACATGCAGAGCTCGAGGGGGAGTGTTGAGATGTCGAGCTCTACACCTTGAGCTGGCATCCACTACGGGTCTTGGCCGCTTACGGCATTTACTCACTGGCGCGTTAGGTGACCGGCACGGAGGATCTCTGCCAGTGATTCTACAGCTGGACTACACTTATAGTGCCAGCCTAGTACGCTTCTAGCGAGTTCACACTTAGTGACCGCATGTACATATGTGCTACTTTTCAGCTTTAGCACTTAGTCATTTTGTACTCTCTTTTCTGTGAAGAAGAAGAAGAAGCTTTCCATCTCTGTGTGCTTTGTGCTTTGTGCTTGTCTTGTGTAGCTCTCTTGCATCCTCATTCTTTACAAGCAGGCGTGTGCTGGAGCAGCTGGCGACTAAGCCCGGGAGAACGTGACCTGCTCTGATACCAATTATTGGAATTAGGGTTGCACAGAAACACACAGAGCTTGGAGAAGACGAAGGAAGCTCAAGGCACACAATAGAGAGTGTGTTACTTAGTGTGCAATGGAAAGATAGATAGCCCTAGAGTGATGGGTGTATATACAATGCACGGGGGAAAAAACCTCCTAAAGAGGGAAAAAATGCCCCGGCGGTCCTAGTGTGTTCACACACATCACTACCACATGTATATGGTAATAATCAACAACAACAAGGCGGTAGAGCGTGGCATCGACGGCAGCTTCTTCGTCTTCGCAGCATAGGATCCTTCACGACGAAAGCATTGAGAGGTGAGTGATACACCATTGTTCTTTGAGGTTGCTAGGATTCTCTAAGTGTGTGCTTGCAGCCTTTTGAGGCTTGCACTCAATGCACAGGCAAGTTCCTTGCCTTCAACACGTACAGCAAAGCGTACATTTTTGGCACCATTGTCAGGGACAACCTTGCATTAAGCTTAAGGAGCACTCAGTGCTACCTCTGGAAGCCTTTCTTCCATCTGTTTTTCTGCTTTTTATTGAGTTTTGTGAGAACTATTAAGTGATTGTAAAGGGCAGATTAGCAGGTTTTTGTCAAATTTTGTTAGTAACTGTAAGCTCTATTAGTGCTGCATTGTACAGGTTTTGTTAGTTTTGCAAGATCTGTGTTGTGCAGGTGTCAGTAGAGTTGTTAATAAGTGCAAACAGTGAGAAGTAGAGTAGACAGTGAGCAGGAGAGTTGATTGTGTGTGAGTGTGCACTTCTGTGTTAGACAGTTAATTAGCTGTAAGGAGGCTATACAGAGCTCCTAGGAGCTCAGCGTCCACGTGGCCACATTATCCTCTGAAAATGTTTTTTTTTTTACATATATATATATAAAATTTAAAAACGCTTGGGATATTTGGGACTAAAATGAAATTCAAAAATTAAAGTTTTAGAAAATATTATTCTAAAAGGAAGGGATCGAGATCGAGATCCCAAGCCTAGGCCCAGGCCTCAGTGCTCAGTCTTATGATATACTACTCACACTACTTTATATATAAGGACTAGGATCTCAACTAAAGGGAGGACATGTGGGACAAGTTCTTCAAGTCCTCCACCATCCCCTTCACACTTGCCCTTTGGACTTACTAATTCAAGCCCTCTCCCCACCTAAGAAAAGACTAGTTTTAGGATTTCGAGGGCTGTACGTAGCCAAATTGGGAGTTGTAAAGCATGGCACGTTCCCCTAGCCAAGACGATCGTTTTGAACTATCACACAGCATATTCCGTGGCTTGGTTTAAAAAAGTGATCTGAAATACAAAAAAAATGGTTTGTAAACACCTAAAAAACTAGGTGAGCAGCCTTCACGCGCACTCACCAACACTTCTAGAGTGTTGAGGTTACATGCACCTATGCTTTGGTTGTGTGCTAGAGGACGATCACATTGAGAGTGTCTCTGTTTATGAGGGCACTCATTACTCCTCTACCTTAGGCTCTAGGCCCTCAATGGGAACCCAACATAGTACCACTCAGGACCCACATATTGCGTCTAGTGACTCTTCCTCTGACTACGACGTCATGGAGGGTTACTCGATGCCTAATCCTGGTAGCTCAAGCCAAGACATGCATGCCATGGGTCCACGGTCTGGGCCGAGCTTGCTTAGCCGCTTGAAGGAAACCTTTAGTAGAGCCATTCACTCTGAACATGAGGCTAATGATATAAATGTGGGGGGTGTGGAAGTAAATTCACCATTCATGACCAATGTAGACCCCATACTCCTGGAGAGTGGGCACATGAATACTCCATTTACTGCACCCCCTAACTCTTCAGAGTTATTCGCCTCTGAGGTTATACTACCTAATGGGAGAAGCCTTGCCAAAGTACAAGAGGTTGAGCGGTATATCATTTTGGCTAGGGAAAAGGAAATCGAGAGCTTGCGTAGGGTAGGTCATGAGAATCCAAAAGCTTTTCGGGCTCATGAGGAATGCTTGGCGATTAGATAAGGTCAACTAACGCAACTGTGTCAATGACGTTGTCATTCTATCCTAGCTGTTTTTGTAAACGGCTAACATGAAAAACAGGATGAACTAGTGGGTGCTCTGGAAGAGCTAACTTATAGGCCACTTGACCTATACGTTTGAGAATGGTAAATGGTCCACAATAGCGTGGTGAAAGTTTAGCAACTTTTCCCGTCTTCAAACTTTCTGAATGCTCCGGAACTTTGAGGAAAACTTTGTCTCCTTCTTCAAAAGTAGCAAGACGATGATGCTCATCTGCGTACTTCTTGTATCGATCTTGAGCTTGCTTAATGTTTTGTCGAGCAGCTCGAAGCATGTCAAAATGGTCTTCGAGAAAATCCTTCGCTTGTTGTATCTTCTTCTTAGACAACCCCACCGTAACGGGTGATCTAGGTTGAAATCCATATAAAAGCATAAATGGACTAAACCCTGTAGTCACATGCTTTGAACTATTATAAGCAAGCTCCAATATAGGTAAGTAGTCTTGCCAATTGGTTTGCTTCTTGCTAACCTACGCTCATAGCATATCCTCTAGCACATGATTAACTCTTTTTGTTTGACCATTCGTTTCTGGATGATCAGTCGTACTTAGATTAAGTTTAGTTTCCAATTTTTGGAACACGGCTCTCCAGAAGTGATTATCGAACTTTCGATCTTTGTCACTAATGATACTAGCTAGAAGACCGTAGAGTTTATATATATGCTCCGATGTCTTAACCGTAGTCTTAGTGGGATTGAATTGACCCATCTTTGTGAGACGGTCTACAACTACCCAAATGGCATCATGGCCACGATTTGAAGTAGGTAGTCCTACTACAAAATCCATACAGATACTCTCCCACTTACCTTGTGGAATCTCTAAAGGATGTAAAAGGCTACCTATCTTGAGGCACTCTGTCTTATTGACTTGGCATTGTTGGCAGTTTAGTACGTCTCTTGAACATCATGATGTAAGCCCAGCCAATAAAATTGCCGTCGAACTAAGGCATACGTCTTACAGATACTTGGATGACCAGCACTTGGACTATCGCAACACTCAAATAATATTTGGCGCCTAGTGTCTGAGTCCTTTGGCACACATACTCTACCTTTGTGGAGTAAGTAGCCACCATCAATGGAAAAATTTTTCCATCGCTTAAGCTCTTTCTGAGTAGGGGTGGAGCTCTGTGTGTTGGAGTTTCTATCTGCGCGTGCAGAGACATGTTGATCTGGCTGTTCAGAGACATGTGAGTGTGAGGGATCCCTTTTTAAACCTGCACTCTACACTTTAGCATATGATTGATCGTGTGCACACTTGCCACGTAATGACTCCAAAAATCCACTCTTTAGTTCCGTGAAAACAAGTGAATTAATCTGAGGTATCCAACTTAGTGCATCCGCTACTACATTATATCGCCCCTTGCGATATTGTAGCTTACAATCATAATCTTGAAGGATTTCTGCCCATCTAGCTTTATGGCCCTTCAAGTCTGTTTGAGTAGTAAACCATTTGATACTCTCATGGTCAAAAACTACTTCAAACTCGGCACCATATAAATAGTGTCGCCACTTTCGTAAAGTGAGAATTATGGCATAGAGCTCTCGCTCATAAACAGAATAATTCTGTTGAGCTCTATCTAGCTTTTTGCTTTCAAATGCTATAGGTCTTCCCTCCTGGAGAAGTATCGCACCAATGGCTTTATCACTAGCATCAGTCTCTAGCACAAACGGCTTAAGTGGGTCGACGATTGCTAGGATGGGAGCAGTGGCTATAGCTACCTTGAATGTTTGAAACTATGTTTTTGGGCTTCTTCCCAAGAAAAGGTCTTACCTTTTGCTTTAAGTTGATTCGTCATAGGAACAATGATTTTGGCATAGTCACGGATATACTGTCGATAAAATCCAGCCATGCCTAAAAATATTTGAAGCTCCTTAACCATGTTGGGATGTAGCCATCAAAGAATGGCAGCAACCTTGTCAGTGTCTATCTTGATTCCAGAATAAGAGATCACATGACCAAGGTAATGTATCTTTGTTTTAAAGAAATCGCACTTGCTTTGCTTAGCATACAGCGCGTGAGCTCGTAGCTATTCAAACACTAATTGTAAGTGTTCTATGTGTTCATCTTCAGTCTTACTGTAAATGAGAATGTCATCAAGGAAAACCACAACAAATTTTCCAAGATAGGGACGTAAGACACTATCCATGAGTGTCATAAATGTAGCTGGAGCATTGGTTAGACCAAAAGGCATAACCAAAAATTCAAAATGCCCGAACCGTGTTCTAAAGGCAGTTTTGGAGATATCTTGTAAAAGGATACGCACCTGGTGGTATCCTGAATGAAGATCTATCTTTGTATAGTATCTTGCCCCATGGAGTTGATCAAACAACTCATCTACTCTTGGCAGAGGATACTTGTTTTTTATGGTTATCGCATTTAATCCGCAATAATCTACACACATGTGCATAGTACCATCTTTCTTTTTTACCAATAGAATTGGTGATGCCCAAGGCAAAGTGCTAGGTCTAATGAAATCACGAGCGAGGTAGTCAACCAACTGACTCTCAACCTCCTTCGCTTCTTTAGCACTCATATGATAAGGTGGTTTACTCACTGGTTTAGTGCCTGGCAAGACATCTATGCCATGTTGCACATCACGTGTAGGGGGTAAACCCGGTGGTAAATCACTTGAGAACACATCACTATACTCCATGAGTAAGTGAGTCAGCTTTTTTCGTGCAAAAGGAGAAACTAAACTAGAGTTATGCTGGGATGGAGAATCTTGTAATTCCTGTAATGTTTGTTTTACAACAGTTGCACGTTGCTCTCTAGAATTAAAATTGAGAGCACTTTGCTTGTTAGATTTGTTAACACTTTGTTTATCATTAGAATTCATTGCACTTTGCATATCATTAAAATTCGTTGCACTTTGCATATCATTACTGGAATTCACCACACTTTGCTCTTGAGAATTCACAAGACTTGGAGACAAGCAGTAACACAAAAAGACTTCATCTATTAAATCTTCTTTCTGCAAAATAGGAAGCTAGGCTGTACATATAAGAGGTGCAGATGGTATATTTTTCTCACCAAGCAAAATCATATGTTTGGTCAATGGTAATGTGTTTCCTAAACCATGAGCCACGTGGAGTATCTCGTGATTGCTTAGGCTTCTTAGCCTCTTGTGGACGTGGAGAGGTAGATTGTCTCTTATTCCTCTTGGAACGTGTGGGAGATCTACCTCGCCATTGGCTCTTAGCCACATTGCTCTTAGTAAAAGTATTCTTAAAGTAGGGAATATTTCTTTTCCTCTCTTGGTCATCATCATATCTTTGCACATGACTGATGGCTTCTTCCAAAGTTTTTGGATGTTGGGTCTTGACGTGAAGACAATAGTCTTTGTCAAGACCCCTAATAAAACCCCGTATATTTTGGAATTCATCTAGACCTTCTAGTTTTAATATGATTTCTCGATACTTCGAAAGGTACTGTGTGAGAAAGAGGCCAGACATGCGGCATGCATCCCATGCTAACCAATTCTTATCTTCTTCATTGGAGTCCAAAAACTCTTTGGAGAAAGAAGCTTGAAACACAACCCAAGATGGAATACGAGCATCTATTGAAAATGTCATCCACCACCTATAGGCCTTGCCTTTAAGAGATAGACTTCTTACCACAACCGTCTTTATATCCATGGTGTGTCTCAATCTATGAATATCACTCCATTTGTGTAAGAACGTATTGACAGCATCCTTGTTGCAATCACTCTCTTCCCCGTGAAACTCAGGAATGGTGATATTCTTAAGTAATGCATTGCTACCTTATGCATTTTCTACAGCACTTGTCTCTTGGACTCCTTGAGTCGTGCGAGCTTGGTTCCCTTGAACCGTGCCACTTGTGGCTCCTTGAGTTGTCTGTGAATTCATAAATTTCACAAGTAACTCCGTAAGATTGGTAACATTTTCATTGAGCACAAAGAGGTTGCTTTCAAGTACGCTTTGGTGATGTTAAAAAGTCTTGAAAGAATCCTTATATACAAGCCTATGATCTCCTAGATCATCATCATCATCATGCATATTAGTATCAGCAGCACCCGTGGTGCCCTGATTTTGATCTACGTGCTCAAATCCAAACGTGTGTGTAGGTGGGATATCCTCACTGGCCATGGTAAACACACACTAATGAAAAGAGAGAGAAACGACAACTTGTAAACACACACTGGCCATGGTAAACACACACTAATGGTAAACACACACTAATGAAAAGAGAGAGAAACGACAACTTGTACCTTGAGAAATTGACGTCTTTGTGTTTTGTATGCTCCACGATTTTTGTTGAATGTGAACCTCGCCTTGTGGGAATTTGAGCGCTTCACTTGTCGTTCTTTGTAAGAACACCTTTGATGATTCTCCACAAAAACTCGTCGTTTTTGTGAAGGCTTTTCTTCACTTTGAAGCTACCTCTTTGAGGAAAAAAGAATTTTTGGAGGAAAACTTGCCTTCCTCCAAGAAGTGAAAAGAAGGGGGGGGGGAGCTACTTCCTTGAAGTTTGAAGCTTTCCCTTTCCTTCAAGTTTCCCTTTCAACAAAAGTAGACTATCTTTCCTTGTTATACACAATAAGGGCCAATACCTTGATGGTAAAGTGTTGGCCTCTTACCCTCACGGGGTGGGTTCAACCCTTCTTCATGCAAGGGTTAAGCGGGCCTTCCTACACGTGCAGCCAACGGTGCCAATGGAAGCCTTCAAAGCCTCGGTGCCGATCAAGTTGCCTTGGTCACCCGCTGTGGAGGGCATAGATGGGGCGGCCGCGATCGACTGGTGTTGTCTGCCCATGCGCTGCTCACATAGAAAACTATGTCTGCCTTCCTTTTTGCTGCACATTGGAGACGTCGTTGTCTGCGGAACATGGGAGAGAAGCAAAGCGTTGCACGCACATGCAAGCCGCTTTTAGCCTCCTCCACTCGGATACCTATGAAAGGGTGGTGGTAATGCGTGTGCTGGTCTTCACCCAACCGTGCTATCTTATAGCCTCCCCCTAGCGTACACACTATCCAACCGTGCCGATGGCCTTGCCCATAGGACCCATGTCCTTACATCATACATAGGGTTATTGAGCTAGAGAGACAGAACAAGGGGATCCACATGCCTTCAACGGGGCTCATGAGATTCTTGGATACAAGGAAGGCTAAACAACCAACCTTATCGCAAATGGAGACTCCCTCGGTAAGTCCGATGGATCCTCCATGTGTTGTTTTGCCAGGGGTCTCAGGGCAATCTGAGCCCACAAGTGATAGCTTTACTTTTCCAAGTCTAGCTTATCTTTTCCTTGATGACACCACGGCTACCATTCTTACCCCAGATATGGGCATGCCAAGAAACACGCCATGGACCTCATTTGTTAGTAAAGCACCGCTACATGGTAGCTCAATGTCGGCAACAGTACCTACAAGTGTGTATCAATCATATGCACCTATAGGTCCTCATACTCATATAGCTCCTACCCCTCCCATTGTTTCAACAACCTATGCTCCACAACCACAACATCCAAGCTCTTATTTCAATGGGACCATACTGGCTAGCATTAGCATGTCACATTCGACATCTGCTATGCTTAGGGCCACACATATGAACTTTGGGCCACCACATGGCACAACACCGTACCAAACTTGGAACCCAAGGGCTTCCTATGCACCAATCCCAATGCCAATACCTACTCCACATGTAGTCTTTGGAGCGCCTTCACCCACGGTGCATGCTCACTTAGGTGACTTGGCAACATTTTCTCAAGCTATCGGTTAATCTATTGCTGAGAATATGCATGACACACCTGATAGGGAGCCTAGAAGTAAGGTAGTACAAATAGCCAAGCTCACACAAAAATCTAGTGAATATGGGGATGTGAGAAAGCATATCAAAGTGTTTGAACAAATATGTGATTCTCTAGGAGAACACAATGACTTGCATAAGAGTAATGCTTTAAGCCTAACCTTAAGTGGGAAGGCTGGGGATTGTTATAGAACCCTAAGGGTGGAAGAAAAAACAATTTACCCTACTCTTAGGAGACTGTTCTTGAAAGAATACATACAAGAGGGAGTGCTTTGGGGTGTAGCCTCTCAGCTCCATAAAGCCCAACGAGAGGAAGGAGAGTTGATGAGAGACTTTATTGGTTGCTTGAAGCATTTAAATTCTAGTTGTAATCCAAATGAGTGCTTCAATAATAACCAATTGCTTGATAGATTCATTAGGGGATTACGACATGAAGATATCTACAATTGCCTAGTCATTAGAGGTATCACCACTTGGGAAGCAGTCACCACCAATGTGATCCAATTGGAGGATAATTTAATGATTCAAGGAGAAAGAGTATTTGTTGAGCCTAAATCTACTAGCTTGCAAGAATCGGAGCATCAGCCAATGACCCTAAAGCCTATTGCGAAGGAGCCAAAGATATTTGAGATGACTTTAGTAGACCTTACCAAGGCCATTCAAGAGAGTCTTAGAGACAATAGTGCTCCGCAAAACAACCAAATATATCCAAGAAGGGAGAAACAATGGTGCTCAGTATGCTATGGTCCGCATAGTACCAGTGAATGCCCTACTTTCACAATAAACTTTAACAAGAATTGCACTGCATGTGGGAGGTATGGTCATCAAGCTAAGGATTGCATAGTATTTAAGCGTGCGATGGCCAAGAGACTAACCTTAGCATGGATAAACACACTTCAAGTGCCTGCATTGATGCTGGCCCCACCTCTTGAACAAACATCACAACATTTGGTCCCTAGGGCCCAAAATGTTGTTCAAACAACACCCTTACCACCTCCAGTGTTAGGACCGCAACCACCATATCTGAGAATCACTTATGTGAATCAAGTGGGTTGTGAGGAAGGATGTGAGGAAGATATAGACCCTAATATTTCCTATGGGATTGATGCACTTGAAGAAAGTCCACAATACTACATGGAGGACTCTTGGGGACAAGTCAAACCTGTCTATCAAGTAGCTGCTCTTGCTGCAAGAGGCCAAAATATCAATTACACTGCCAAGGGACCACCTCTTCAATGCTATGAGTGTGGAGGTCCACATCGTGTAACTGAGTGTCCTATTCTACTTTAATGCAAACCAATCAAGCAAGCACATCTACAATTCCAATACTCATGTGTAATCAATGTGGCATAGATCATTTGATTGCCCAATGTCAAAATAACCAAATGCACCGAAGATCATGCCATTAAACTTGATTGAGGTTATCGAGGAGCCATCACAAGTACATCTATGGTACCAGTAAATGTACTCACACGATTGATGCTCCTAAAACAAAATTAGATTCTTCAGGAAAGAGACACAGCATCAATTGCCCAATCTCAGAAGAAGAAGAAAATACGAAGGAAGAGATCGCAAAAAGCAGCAAAGTCAGACCCCATTTCAAAGACCAACATAGGGACTGGTGACGACCCCGTATATATGAACAGTGCTGAAGATGATCTTGATTCAGGTGAAACCATGGAGACCAAAATGACCACTAGGAAAGAAACCAACAAGGAAGATCGTCACATGAGCCACAATGGCCAGGACCCAAGAAGAAGATAGGAACTTATCCAAACCCTAAGAGGAGATCGAGCGAGTCAAGCAATTAAGGAGTTTGGTAGAAGAGACCCAAAGGGACCTAGAGCAAGCACGTAGGCAGATCAAGATTACAAACATAGTGTTTCCTACACAAAAACAACCTCACAAAGTCCATAGACCCCTAGCCATACCTAGTGTCATCCAAGAAGAAAGTGACTTAGAGTCATGGGAAAGTGGGCATACTCACTTCTTGTTGGAAAGAATGTTTACTGAGGGACTACCTGACCTTATCAAAAAAATGGAGATCCCATCTTCCCCACGTCAAGGGAATGAAGCCAAAAAGGTGCCGTTAAATATTTCCAAATTGATGGATTTCGTGGCTTCAAAAGTTAGAACCACCATCATGTCCAAACTATATGGAGACCCCGAGCTATTCTTAGCTCTCCGAGCTTTCCTCAATGGAGAACTGAAAGTTGGGCTACCACCATTTTCATAGATGGATGGAGCTAGGGAGATGCCAATAGAGGAGGAACACTTAGATCCACAACCCAACCTAGATGAGAACTCTGTTGTGGAAATACATGTTAACAAGTTGGGACAATACTTTGAGGGCGATGATTTCCAATGCGACCATACCAATCACTACCAAGGGATTAACTATGAAGGGAATCCTTGATGGTGGTGTTGGGTTTAGCATTGTGACTAAAAATTGCTGGGAAACTATGGGAAGACCTCAGCTTGGGACCACAACCATAGTAGTAAAGATGGCCAATGGGTCTATTGTTAAACCTATTGGGATGCTAGAAGATATCAAGATCAAGACCTTTAGACATAAAATAAGAAATACCTTCATTGTTATGGATTTCTCCAAGCACACTATGGCATTTGAGATGATCCTAGGACGTCCTTTCATGAGGGAAGCAAAAATGGTACATGACTGGTCTAAAAACCTTATCTACTTGCAGTTCAAGGACTCTGTTATTCGAGTAGATCTTGTAATTGGTCGAGCACATCCTCTAGGACATAGATTTATAATTGGTCGAGCACATCCTCTAGGACATAGATTTATAATTGATCATAGATCTAACACCACAGTTCACTCGGCCCCATTGCAGTATTGTCACGTGTAAAGCGGACAATAATGTTGATGAAGATTCTCCTTATATGGATGTTCTACCTGGGATGACTGAGTCTGACAATGTGGATTGGGTCCACCTAGCAGTAACCATAGACACTTGGCAAAATAGGGGGACAACCTAGGTAACACTTGAGGGGGATGAAATGCCACAACTCGTACCCTTAAATATGATAGAAGCAATGCATATAGCTTTTGATGACCTACAAGATGAAGGCTTGACTGACATTGGAACCAGTAGCGTCTCACAAGACTATAGCCCACAGAATCCTGAGTCAGAATCATCAATTGAAATTGACTCTGAGGATGAAGAATCTGAGTTAAATCTTGGTGCAAATGTGGGGACAAACCTTTCAAGGCCCAGTGGTACCCTAGATGGCAATCTATCCAGGAGAGCAAAAGACACAAGTAGCGATTTGTCTACTTACTCTTCACTAGAGATCGGCCATAATAAAAAATTAGACAAGAAGAGTAAGAGATATAAGAGGCGATGTTATCCAGAAAATGTGCATGCTAGAATAAATGAAAAGAAATCTACCGCAGAATGGCTTGATTATATAGGGGCATGTGATGCTCATCGGAAGTTGGTAAATAAATGGGGTGAATACCTTCAAAGTGTTATGTGTTGTAGTCCACAAGCCATTGACATTGCACAGCTAGAGGATATAGAGAATCCAAAGTTGAGCCGTACCTTAAGTAGACGACAAAATCAAGAGTTAGCTCAACAACAAAAGGAAGCAAAAGAGAAATCACAATCCATAGAACAACACGACCCCACAGACTTACACCCTGTGCCTAAACATTTCAAATCCTACGCCATGGAGGAGCGTAAAGGTTGTGTAAACCAAGGCTCAAGGAAAACCTATCTATGGAAGCAATGGAGTCTATGACGATCCAGTGATAGTTAAGGAGATAGACTTAGCAGACCTAGGAGAAGATTCCAAACCTGTTTTCATTGCCCAATATCTGACAGAGACTGAGGAGTATGTACTTAAAGAACTTCTCAAGGAATTCAAGGATATATTTTCTTGGACATATCATGATATGAAAGGTGTTCCACCTTCCGTGGTGCAACACACAATCCCCATGAATAGCCTGGCTAAACCAGTTCAGCAACGACCCTACCCAATGAATCCTAAGTATGCAAAGATTATTCAAGAAGAGATTGAAAATCTTGTCAAATGCAGATTCATATACCCTATTGAGCACTCAGCATGGGTGTCTCCAATAGTTATTGTGCCAAAAAAGAATGCGAAACTCCGAGTGTGCGTGGATCTCAAGAAGGTCACTGCTGCCACTAGGAGGAACCATTACCCCTTGCCATATTCAGAACATGTGCTTGAAAGAGTTGCAGGGAAGGAAGCTTATAGCTTTTTAGATGGGTACTCTGGCTACAATCAAATCACAATTGCGCTAGAGGACCAAGCTAAAACAACCTTTATAACCGAATTTGGAGTGTTTACATTTTGTGTTATGGCTTTTGGCTTAACCAATGCCCCTGCTACCTTTCAAAGATTAATAAACACTATTTTTTTTAGAATATTTGAGGGAGTTTTGCGAAGCTTTCTTAGATGACCTTTGCGTTTATTCCTCTTGGAAAGAAAATATGTCATGTTTACGAGCAATGTTTGAGAAGTGTAGATTGTATCGCATCTCCTTAAACCCTTTCAAATGCCAATTTTGGGTTAAACATGGAGTTATTTTAGGGCATATAGTGTCTAAAAATGGGATTTCCACAGATGAGAGAAAAATTAAAGCTATTGTTGAATTGCCACCACCTACAAACTATAAAGGAGTTCAAAGGTTCATGGGCCATGTTGGTTATTACCGGCGGTTTATTTTAAACTTTGCCAAGATGGCTCATCCATTGTACAAACTTCTTATTGAGTTCCACTAGACCACGGAGTGTGACCATGCTTATGAGTCATTGAAAAAGACCTTGACAAGCACTCCCATTCTATGAGTGCCCGATTGGAATGTAATTTTCCATGTGCATATTGATGCATCGAACTTTGCTATTGGGTGTGTTCTAGCTCAACCAGGAGAACATAAACTGGACTACCCCATTAGCTTTGCAAGTTGTCAACTTAATGATGCCGAGAGAAACTACACCACTATAGAGCGGGAAGGTTTAGTTATGATTTATGCAGTGAAGAAATTTTGCTACTACCCTCTTGCCAACAAGTTTTTCTTCTATGTGGATCATCAAGCCTTGTTGTATCTAGTAAATAAACCTTGTTCCACGGGAAGAATTACATGATGGTTATTTATTCTTCTTGAGTTTGATTTTACTATTGTGGTGAGACCTAGTAAAAGACATGTCATGGCAAATCATTTGTCTCGCATACCCAATGGTGAAGTCCCTACTGGAGTCGATGATGAATTGCCCGATACTTCCTTATTTCTAGTCGAGATCATGCCTGAATGGAGTGAGAAGATTGTGAACTTTCTAGTTAATGGTTTTCCACCCAAAGAGCTTCGTAAGGATATAGCTCAAAAACTGTTAAAAGAATGTGAACCTTATTCTCTCATTGCAAGAACTCTCTACAAGATAGGTAAGGACGATATTTTTAGACGTTGTGCCTATGAGGATGAGTATTTATACATACTGCAAGAATCCCACATGGGTATAGACGGAGGACATTTTTCAGAAGAACTAGCTGCTAGAAAGGTGTTGCAATCAGGCTATTGGTGGCTACCTTATTCAAAGGATGCATCACTTTTTGCAAAAGGATGTGATGAATGCCAATGTTACAAGATCAGGCTCCAAGCAAGAAAGGCTTGTTTTGCTCATCTCAACCATAGAAAAAATGAATGAAGCTTCTTGCTCTTCAGGTAGTTCTTATAAAAAAATAGAATCTTTGACACAACTTTCACCTACCATTGTACATATCCATACAAACAAGAAAGAGTTTTCACCTCCCGTTGTAAGTTCACCACCTACAACAACGTTGCAAATAATATTGTGGGAGAGTACCTTACCACCCTTGCAACTAGATGAAATGCCTAGGGTGGTCAAAAACTATTGGTCAAAATCTTCACCCAAGACAACTTGGAACAATTGGTTTCAAAAGGTGATGACATCATTCCAAAAGGTATGATCTACCCAAGGAAGGGGGAGTGTTTGCTGACATTCATCATTCACTCACTCCCCTCTCAACCTTCCTCCATGACCTCTCAATCTCCCAATATTGAGGAATGTATATATAAAGCCTTATACTCATAGAAACAAGATAAAAAAGTAAAAGAGATAGAGCCACAAAACAAAAATCCGGAAACCTACAAGTTCTATACATAACACAAAATCATAAAAACACATTATGCACAAGGACACGGCCTTTTGACACGGCCCTTATAATATTTGCACTCTAACCATCATCTATCTGTGTGTACGGATATAGCTATACATAGAGTCATCCAGTCCTGTCTTGGGTGAGAGGTACCCTCTTTACTTTTCAGAAGTGTTTCACATGGTCTTTTTGGTGCTTGCCTGTGAATGGAATTTGGTAGGTAAGCTAGCATGTGAGGAATTTTGAGGAGTTAGAATGTCTCATACATCTCTTGACCACGATTGATCCATACTTAGTAGAGAGTGTCTCTCCCATTGCACAAGCCTTCCCTTTTGACCAAGATGACTATAGATATCTAGTGACCTTCTTAGTAAACATTGGTGCCTCTAATGATGAAGACAAATTACATGATTACACGGATGGCACATATGGTCTCACGGATGATGACTTTGTTTTTCTCAACGATGAGGATAGGGGTTTAGCCTTAGGGCTCCCCCCCAATCCCTACAATATACTATTCCCTTGACTCTCCAGGGGGAGTGCAAATAAGTAGGTTAGGGCTCCTTATATTGTTTGATTGTGTTCAATAAGGGTTGGTATCTCTTCTCGTTGATGTGCCTCCTACAGGTGTTCTTTGTGTTTCCTAGTGTGTACAGGAACGTGTTGCTGTTTTTTAGGATTTGGACCTTCATGGAATCTTCTCTCGTTCACTCTTCAAATCAAGCACGATCATCAACACAAACAGGTGTTTCTTGACCATTAGCCTTGCCCCTTGTCTTTGTTTTTGCATCAATGTTTGTCTGCTTTAAATGTGATTGGTTACACAATATTCCGCACATTTGCTTAGGTTAAACATTAAATTCTATATACTTTTTTGTCATAATCCCTTGTCTAGGTTTCAGAATCAAGCGGTCTCACTAAGCTAGTTTGACCAAGTTAGGAGTTAGAGATCTTCTCTTAATTCCATGGGGAATGCCTTCCTAATAATCAATGGTTACTTTAGGTTCTTAATCTGATTTAGGCAGCATTGTGTGTAATGTACTAGGGCTTTCTAGTAAGCTTAGTCCCTATTAACCTTTAGCTTAAGTATTATAAAGGGAGTTTACTAGTGTGATGAGCCTGGGGAGGGTAACAGTGTTATATGACCCCCCAAAGT
The DNA here is from genome assembly GCF_014529385.1 of Adiantum capillus-veneris. NCBI lineage: Eukaryota > Viridiplantae > Streptophyta > Polypodiopsida > Polypodiales > Pteridaceae > Adiantum > Adiantum capillus-veneris. The sequence goes on from NC_140936.1 coordinate 6,001,982, forward strand.
TACAAAATTAAAATGCTGAAAACGAGCAAAAAAAATCAAAAGTGCCACAATGTAAAATCTTAAGCTGGAAGAGAAATCCCAGCTTGATTTGGTACTTCACTCACATGTATCGCCTATGGTACTAGAGCCCTAGAGGTTCCCAGTGTGGCCGCTTTTCTTTGAAAAGCAAAAAACCCAAGGTATACAAAATAAGCACACACTTCAAAATTGAATCAATGTGAAAAGACTTTGGGGGGTCCAAGAAAAGGAAATAAGTCAAGCAATGATTTCATGAACAATTCCTTTTATCGTAGCTTAACTACAAGGTCTTCTAGGTATAGCCTCTAGTCAGCCCTCAGACATGAAATACTTGGCTCTCGCGATTAAACAGCTTAATTGACCAGAGAAAATTAAGAAGCTTGCCCATGGTATTAATAGCTGACCTCTAGTGTGTTACCATATACATGTGGTAGTGATGTGTGTGAACACACTAGGACCGCTGAGGTATTTTTTCCCTCTTTAGGAGGTTTTTCCCCCCGAGCATTGTATGTATGCCCATCACTCTAGGGCTATCTATCTTTTCATTGCACACTAAGTAACACACTCTCTATTGTGTGCCTTGAGCTTCCTTCGTCTTCTCCAAGCTGTGTGCATTTCTCTGCAACCCTAATTCCAACAATTGGTATCAAAGCAGGTTGCATCCTCCCAGGCTTAGTCGCCAGCTGCTCCAGCACACGCCTGCTCACTTTCTCCGATTCTAGTGAGCTTTGGCAAGCGTTTGCAGGTCGGCAAAAATTTTGGGAGAACTCGTAGTGCTCAATCTGCTCAGAATTCTGATTTAGGCTCATTTCGGCCTCTGTTTCCACTACAGGTAGGTCTGCACAAGCAATTTTGTCATTTCGTGCAGAATTTCTGTCAGTATCATTTTTTGCATAACAGGTGCCTTACAGTCTTCTACGGTTTGTGCTATATAGCACATGTTCCCACTCCGTTTTGAGTAGTTTCGAGTAGTTTTCACATCAGGTGCAGCATTACCATGACTGACAACAACACAGATGTCTTCAAGATGTTTGCTGCTAAGGACAGGTTGGATGGGGACAATTACCCTGTGTGGGCTTATATGATGCAACACATTCTTGTGTCAAAGGGCGTCTAGAATGTTGTGCAGGGCATTGATGTCCGTCCTGGTTCTGAGGATGTAGGCGATGTTGAGGATGTTGCAGGTCTTGCTGCAAGGATTGCTGCTATTAGAGTTGTTTTGCCTACAACAGAACAAGCTTGTTGGGATGTAAAGGATACGCAGGCTCATGCATTGATTGCATTGTCAATGAAGCGCACCATTGTTCCTCACATTCGTTCAGCAAAATCTGTAAATGGGCTTGGGATATTTTGGTTGCTCTTTATGCAAGTCACAATGAGGCTAAAATTGCTTTGCTGCGTAAAGAGCTGGAGTCGAAGATTATGCATGAGGAAGATGATATGGACACTTTTCTTTCTGGTGTCAAGGATATCAATGAGCAACTTATTTCTGCCGGTGAAGTCATTTCAAACAGTTCCCTTGTGCAGACTGTTCTTGATGCCTTACCAGATTCTTACCAGACTTTTGCTAGTACTTGGAGACTTATGACCCAAGGAAATCCAAAAGTTGTCAAGTTGCAAGAGTCACTTTTGAGAAAAAAACACGACTAGGTAGCGTGCAGTTGAACAGGCTTTTATTGCTTCTCAAAGAAAGGGTGGTAACAGTAATGCAGCCACTTCTTATGGTTCTGCTGTGAGTGGCAAAAATTATGTTCCTGATGCTTCTGCTGGCAGCAATTTTTCTGGAAATTCTAGTGATAAGGGCTGATCATGTGCTCAGGGCATGGCACTTCCCTTTACTCATGTGCCAACTTTCGTTCAGCACATCACTCCAGGGGGAATTTTTTACCATATACATGTGGTAGTGATATGTGTGAACACACTAGGAACGCTGGGGGATTTTTTCCCTCTTTAGGAGGTTTTTTCCCCCGAGCATTGTATATACGCCCATCACTCTAGGGCTATCTATCTTTCCATTTCACACTAAGTAACACACTCTCTATTGTGTGCCTAAGCTTCCTTCGTCTTCTCCAAGCTGTGTGCGTTTCTCTGCAACCCTAATTCCAATGTACTGCCTTTTGACAATTAAATTAGCGACCCAGACTTGTTTATTTTTTACCTTTACAACTGTTGGTGCATTTGATTATATTACATTTAATCTTACTGCTGACAAACTGTTTAATATTTTGTTACCATTTAGTTTGTGTGCCTACAACTGCATGTGCTTTTTAATTGTATATGAGAATGCAATTACTGTGCCAATTTTGTTTGATTTTATAGTGACTAAAGAAGGCTAAGGACATTTAACGCAAATGCTCTTCCACCTCGACGAACGAGCCTCATCTCAATAGCTTCTGAGGATGGAATCTACATCAAGAAGGGGGGCATGTTAACCCTCACGGACACCCTATCACCTATGACGGATGCTGTATTATTTATTTGATAGAGTCATGGACCGGGCTTGTTGGTCCAATACATGTGTAGGTGATCGCCGATGAGAGGCGCACCACTTATCTTATTTTTACAATATTTGTGCAACGACCAACCATTGTGGGCACCCATGTGTGAATGGGCCAAACTCGTATAAAAGGTCCATTTGACCTAAAAATCCTCATTCTCTGAGGTGTAAGCTAAGAAGTACTCTTGCTCCATCTCTGTCTCCTTCTCCTTCGTGTATGTGTGTGTGTATGCTAAAGATAGATAGAGAGAGAGAGAGTGTGTGTGTGTGTGTGTGTGTGATCGAGCATTGCAGCGACACCGACAACAACGAGGCGATAGAGTGCGGCATCAGTGGCAACTTCTTCTTCTTTACAGCATGGGATCCTTCACGATGAAAGCATTGAGAGGTGAGTGACACACCATTGTTCTTTGAGCTTGCTAGGATTCTCTAGCTGTGTCTTTGCAGCCTTTTGAGGGTGCAAATAGTGCACAAGCAAGTTCCCAGCCTTTGACACATAGGCAAAGCGTACTTGTGCACTAAGCAATATACTCTCAATTATGTACCTTGAGCTTCTTCATCTTCTCCAAGCCGTGTGTCTTTCCCTGCAACCCTATTTCCAACAACATGATGATCCATATATTTGTGTCAAAGGGCATTTGGAATGCTGTGTAGGGCATTGATGTACATCCATCTTTTGTGGATACTGGGTCAAATAAGGATGTTTTAGGTTCTAGTAGTTTTGTTGTTGCTAGAGTTGTTTTGCATATTGCCTACAATTGAGCAATCTTGTTGGGATGTTAAAGATGTGTAGGCTCATGCATTGGTTGCATTGTCTGTGAAGCACACAATTACTCCTCACATTTTCTCAACAAAATCAATAAAACAGGCTTGGGATACTCTAGCGGCTGGTATGTATGCAAGTCACAATGAGGCTAAAATTGCATTGCTACGTAAAGAGCTGGAGTCAACAATTATGCAAGAGGAAGATGACATGTACACTTTTCTTGTCGCTATCAAGGATATCAATGAGCAACTTATTTTTGCAGGTGAAGTTATTTCTCATAGTTTACTTGTACAAATTGTCCTCAATGTGTTGCCAAACTCTTACTAGACTTTTGCTAGTACTTAGAGACTTATGAAGCATGGAAACCCTCATGCTGTCAAGTTAGATACATTATGCACATTGCTATTATAGGATTCACTTTCAAGAAAGAACATGGCTAAACGACGTGCACTTGAACGGGCTTTTGTTGCTACTCAAAGAAAGGGGGTAATAGCTCCTCATGATTATTTTAAGAGTAGCAGATCACCTATATCTAATGCTTCTATCGTCGTCAATAAGGAATTCTTGTAAAAAAGGCAAGAAGAAATTGTGTTTCCATTATTGTAAGGCTAATGATCACTTGATAAAGAAATGTCCTAATTTGAAGGCGAAAGAGGCAAAGAAAAAAGAAGCTAGATCCACAAAAAGTGCAGCTATTGTAGAATATTCAAGGATTGGAGATTGTGTTGTTGATGTAGATGCATAGTGGACATTTAGTGCAGAGTGTACTTGTGATCCTTTTCTCCATGATGCATGTATGTCAGTTGTTGTAGAGTCATGTGTTTGGTACTTTGAAAGAAGATTATTTTTCAATGTGACTTGTTTGCCTCTCTCAAGGCTGTTCCTCACGTGAATACGGTCCATTTGTGCCAACAATGTCGCTTATCTGATCAAGGGAGTTAGGAATATTATGCTAACTATTGCATCTGTAGTTTTCTCACACTTGTTGATGCAATTTATGTACCAGGGATCAAAAAGAATCTTTTTTCTGCACAACTTGGTCTTGTTGTCAAATTTGTGAATGATAGATGTATAGTTCATGATCTTAGTTTCGATGTTGAAATTGTTGCATCTAGAATTTTATGTCATGGGCTATATAAGCTCACTTTGTATGACAAGTGTGGGAAAAAAAAATTAAATGGAGTTGTGAGTTCAAAGGCTATTTCAACTACCAAACTTTGGCATGCACATTTTGGGCATCTGACTTTTGCCATTTTACATAAATAGTTATTTCTAAAGGACGGTTCAAAAATGGCTACATGTAGGTTGCAACTTTTGCATAGTGATGTTTTTGGTTCTATGCAAAGTCCATCCTTGGGTAATCACCTGTACTTCATGACGTTCATTGATGATTACTCCAAGCATCATGCATGGGTGTATCCTCTCAAAGCAAAGTCCAAAGTGTTCATATGTTTCAAACAATTTCTAATTATGGCTGAAATGTCTCTAAACGTACTATGGACACCCTCCATTTAGATAAAGGAAGAAGTATATGTCTAATGAGTTCAATGCATTCTTGGCTAGTCGTGGGATAAAACATCAATGTACAATACCATATACAGCACAACACAATGGTGTTGTTGAAAGATATGGAGATGGCACATTCCATGGTCAAGAGTCAAGCTTTACTACATTTTTTTTTGGCATGATGTTGTCATGTGTGCTACTTATGTACTTAAGAGGTGTTCTATCAAAGCCTTGTAGTCTATGACTCCTTATGAAGCATGGCATGATAAGAAGCCATTTATTGATCAAGTGTGTGTTTTTGGTTGGTTAGCTTATGATTTGGTGCTACAAATGCAACACATAAATTGGATGATAAGGCTGTCAAATGCATTTTTCTTGGTTAGAGTCCTAAAAGCAAGGTTGCATGTTATACCATCTGCAAACAAAATGTATCATGGTTTTGCGAGATGTTTTATTTGTGGAATATTCTATTCAAACTTTTTTATCATGTTGAGGCTCTCACCATGCATCATATGCATCAATTGGTTATGCTTTGGCTATTTCTAGTTATGAAGCACAAATTTCAAAAAATTGGATGGTTGCCATGCAATTACAAAATGATGCACTTATAGAGAATGACACATGGACTTTATGTGATTTACCTCCTAGTAAAAAGTCCATTGGTACAAAATGGGTTTACAAGTCAAAACGTAAGCCAAATGGTGAGATTGACAGCTACAAGGCTAGAATTGTTGCCAAAGGTTATGCGCTACAAAAATGCATTGACTATGAAGAGACTTTTGCTCCCACTTATTGTATGAGTAATGTTCATTATCTATGTACATTGGCCTCTCATTTTGAATGGAATGTACATCAATCATACAATGCTACTGCTTTCTTGAATGGTGATATATTTGAGGAAGTACGTGTAATGCAGTCTCACGATTTTGTCAAGAAAGGACAAGAAAATAAAGTGTGCAAATGTAAGAAAGCTTTTTATGGGTTGAAGAAGTCTCCTCATGCTTGGTAGGAGAAAGTTGACACTCATTCGGCTAAACAAGTCTTGGAGACCAAAGCAAGGATTATCCATAGAGTAGTCATTTTGATGAGTGGTAAAAATTGCTATCCAAATCTTATGGCAAATTTTCTTAGTCCTTTTTAAACTAATTTCAGCTTATATTTTAGGCCTTACATTGTTGAGTGTGATCTTCAAATGATAAACCAATTTACATGGCAATTATTCTTTCCTTTTAGTAAAGGTATTCCAAGTTTGATTCTTCTACAAAGAATACATTTTTTCAGTTTCATCATACACTCCCCCTTAAGCTTATATTCCCCCATAACATAGCATCATCATGGCAAGAGGGCTCTCTACGATCCCTCAAAATAATGTATTCTAGACTTGGCACAAACCATTCTACTTCAAGAGGGAGCAATGGTAGCTTTGCTATCTATATATATATATATATATATATATATATATATATATATATATATATATATATATATATATATATATATATATAGAGAGAGAGAGAGAGAGAGAGAGAGAGATGAAACAACATGGGCAATAAGTGCAATCTCCTCCTATGCAAGAGTGAGCATTTTCCTGTTAAACTTATAGATAGATTCAATTCTCATAAAATGATCACAACTATTCACACTTGGGCATAAAAATGTACATGGCTCATAAGGAGCTCTCAACTAATAAAATTTCCATAAGCTAACTATGAATATCATAAACTCTAAAGAAGGAGGTAGGACTAAGCGGCACAGCTAAGCGATTGAAAACTAAGCGACTAGTCGTAAGCTGCTAGTCGGAGGTGGCTAACACTATAAGCGTCTAGCCCTGAGCGTAGATAGCCTTCAACGACCTAAATACGGACTAGTCCTAAGCGGCTAAGCAATTGAATACTTAAGTGGGATAGTCTTAAGTGGCAAGCCCTAAGCCGTCTAAATATCTATTAGACCTAAACGGCTAAGTGGCTAAATAACGAAGCGGGTAGGACTAAGCGGATCGGCTAAGCGATTGAATACCTAAGCAGCTAGCCTTCAACGGCCTAAATACGGACTAGTCCTAAGCATTGAAGTGACTTATTATCGAAACGGTTAGCCTTAAGGGGCTAACCTTAATTAAGCGAATAGCCCAAAGCAGGCAACTACGTCCAATCAACATAACCTCGATTTTTCATAAGCGATCGACATAACAATGCCGATCGACAATTTGAAAAAAGCATAAATCTATAAAGTTCCTAAAACAATACCTACGACAAGTCACAATTTTTAAAAAACATAATTTATTAAATTTTAAATTAATTTATATAAAAATAACAAAAATCATTATAAAATGACATAAATCAAAATAACTCTTTTTTAAATGATCAAATGCCATTATCTTTCTTTGTTAATGATCATTTTTAATTAATAAAATTTATAAAATAACAAAAATTATATTTTTTCAAACTTTTCTTTGTTTGGAAAATGTGTATGTGCATCGTACCTAGTGTGTTTATATCGTTTAACATGCATTTTTATTTATTTGTGTGCATGCTAAAGTGAATGTGTGTATGTGTGTATGCAAGAAAAGAGAATGATAGAGCACTCACATGCAACCTATTTGAGCAAGAAACACTTGAAGAAATGTCGTTAAACATGCAAAATCACACACACACACACTATGTACACACGCACAAAAGTGATTTTTCAATTGCTTCCTCTATCCCTACAAAAGTAGTCACCCAATTGTTCCCACGATGGCCTTTGGTTTGCTTGTAACCTATTCATTAGTTTTTTGAATTGTTGGGCATAATCTTCCATCAATAGTTTTTTTGGTTTAATCTTCTTGATCTTCTTCAGTACATCTTCAGGTCTTTCTTGCCCTGAATCTTGCAAAATAATTTGATTTTTAGGTTATCATAATCTGAAAATTTGTTACGTTATATTGCATAAACCATGTCATTGCTTTTCCCTACAATGTTCCTCCAGAGTTCTCCTTCTTGATAGCATCATTGTATAGCACATCATACCCACTTGTCGACCACCTGGTTTCAAAGTGCCCCATACGGCTGTCAGCATCGTGGGATTATTTCCCACTCAATTTTGCAGCCCCTACTAGAGAGTTTAGTGGTGGTAATTGGGCCACTGGTGGTGGTTGAGGAGGTAATGGACCTCCTAATGGGTTAAATGTTAGTGGTAGCAATGGCAATGGAAATGGTTGGAATTGTAATTGTCTTCTTGCCCTCAAGAAATGGTGGATTGCTTGGACCCCAACCAATTGGTAATGGACCTCCTAATGGGTTAAATGTTCGTGGTGGTAATTGTAATGTAAATAATTGGAATTATAATTGTCTTCTTGCCCTCAAGAATTGATGGATTTCTTAGACCCCAAATTGGTGGATCACCCTTTTAGTAGCTTGTGGGGTTCCTCCCTATTCTTTTGGCTTAGGTGAATAACTCTCCCCTCTCTCTTGTTTTGGGTTCCCCCTTGTATGGTTGGATTCCTTTGACTCTGTCCTCTCAACTATTGGTGGCAATCTTGTGACAACTGCTACTTCATGGATGTCATCCCTTGAATCCCCACCTGATATTTACAATTGTGCTTCAAGCTAGGAGTCCCACCTTATTTTTTGAAACATGGTGCCATAAGGGTTTATTGGTGGTTGCTCCCCAAAATAAGTCTACTACTTCTTCTTCTTTTATGGAGGCTTAAAAATTGGATGACCTCCTTTTTGTAGTAAAAGAAAAGGCACTATTGAGCATTGTACACCCCGAAACACACAAGATCGACCTTGTACTAATGTATCCTCAAGGCAATGTTCAATCTCAAATCATCTTGCCCAGTAAATTAAAGCATGGATCTAAGAAAACCATATTATACTATTTCCCTTCCTCTTCTTTCGTCACCCAATTAGAAAAATCCCTTAAGAATTCATAAAAATTTAGTCTCCATAACCCCCAATTACTCTCATTGCCCAATTGGCCTTATTGAATGTGCTCCGCAATCAATAGGATCGCCATGTGCTATGGGGCTTCAGAACATTGAAGTACAAAGGACAATTACAATCAAGCTTTTCCATTAAAATATAGTAAACTTTTTCTTTCCATGTTCAAGAGAAGAAATAATTATTTACTAAAGACATTGGTTATTGCAGAATACTCAAAATATTGAATAGAAGCTAAAACATATAAAACTCGACGAATGCCATGGAAACACAAAGAAACTAGTCCTTCTTTCTTCATTTTTCATGCACCCTTACGACTCAAAATCCCCATAAACAATGCTTCTTACTTCCCATGAAGGGGCATGTCCATTTCCCATTACAAATCTTGACCATTCACTGAAAACCTACAAACACCAAACTGTAAATACAAATCCTACTAAACTTGAAATTTAATAGCAGTAATCTCCTACCTTGTTATTGAAATATATTTGACAAGTTCGTCTCAGGATTCTTCTCGTTGCATCTCTTCCGCTTTTTCCTTTGTTAACCCAGTGATCCCCACTTTTTCCAATGTGTTGTGCAGACCTTCCCCTAGATGTGGTCTGATCTTCAAAAGTTCTTCCAATGTAATGGTGCAGTGGTGGACAAGTGTTGACATTGTTGAGTGGAGATTTCCACTTCTAAGGTTTATTTTGCTTGACTTAATTTTGTGGTCTCACACACCAAAGATTTGTCTTCAATTTCACTTAGGTATGAGGGTAGAGTTTTGAGTGTTTGGACTTTGGAGAGGCTTGACTACTTTGATCCCCAATCTCTACACAAAGATTGTCCATCCAATTCTATAGGTGAATGGTCTAGCCACAATTCTTCAATTAAAGCTAATTTTAACGCCAAGCTTCCATCGTTAACCTCTCCCATTTTTTTTCCATAGGCGTTTAGGCCAATCTTTCTCCATTAAGGGGATTCCTTCTAGTCCATCTTCAATGTATAGTGCTACAATTTCAGACTCTTTTTTTTCAACTAAAGACTCCCTGTATTCTTGAGTGTCTTTTGTGTCTATTGATCTCAAAAAACATTGTCTTTTATAGGATTTCCAATAGTTTCAACCTTTGGTTTTTGTACTCCAAGCATCTTTTGTGTGATTCTTACACTAGATTTTGATAACCTTCCCATTTTCGTGCTTACATATCATGGTTTAGATAATTTTTTCATCCAACTAAAGACCCCTAAAGAGTCCCTCAATTCTTGAGTGTCTTTTGTGTCTATTGATCCCAATTTTGTTTCACCTTTTGTAGGATTTCCAATTATATCACCCTCTGGTTTTTGTGCTTCAAGCATCATTTGTGTAATTCTTACTAGATTCTGATAACCTTCTAGTTTTGGTGCTTCCATATCAGGGGTAGGGTAACTTTTCCATTTGGTCTCCATGGTTTGACCCACTTCTAGTCATTCTTGGAAGGCTTCTAAGGCAACATTTATGGATTCATTGAATTTAGCCACAAGTGATGAACAGTTAGATTTTGGCTTCAATTCTTTGAGCTCTAGCAAAGTGGATTTTGTTTTTTTGTAGCATAACCTTTGAGGTTTTTCCTCAATTTTCCTTCTCTATTTTTGTTTTCTAAACTCATAATCTTGACGTGTCCTTCTCTTGGAATCTTGAGAGGATTTTTTACTGGTTTTTGACTCACTCGCATTGTTTTGTTTGTGCTTTTTGGCATCTTCTCTCGTAACTACTTTGATTGGAACTATTGGTTCATTGTCATAGGAGTTAATTGACAAGATGTTGACTATGTTTATTGCCATTTTCCCTTTGTTTGCTAGGTTCTTAGGACAATCTTCATGTTAATGTCCCCCTTTCTTGCCGCATTGCATTCTTAGCATTTTTATCAAGTTCTGGGCAACCATTTTTCCTATGATCATCTGATCCGCAATTATGAAAACTTTCCATTCTTGGTTCAAGCATCGGTTTCATCATGGGTGGCCTAGCCCCTTGGTTGGCAATAAAGTACATACACTACAAGAGGTTGTGTGCTCTTGTGACACTTTTAGTGACGGAAATACACTGGGTTTTTATAACCCCCGGCGTCGCTAAGAGCGTCAATACGAGGACGTCGCTATGACAGTCACTATAAGCGTCGCATATAGCGACGCCTATAGCGACGTTGCAGAGCCATCAATAGCGACGCTTATAGCGACGCTGCAGAGCCTTATGTAGCGACGGTCATAGCGATGCCCGAGAGGAAAAAAATTTGGTGGCAGGGCATTCACCCATCAACCATATTGAATGTTTCATTTGTCTATTTACCTTTGAAAAAAAGTGCAAAGGTAAATATAGACCCAAAATAGTCACCCACAAGACAATATAATCATTAACTACATCATCCATAGCACGTATTGTTTGCAAAATAAAGATACAAAACTGACAAGCGTGAATTGATGAAAGTAAATCAATGACAATTGTACACATAGGCAAAATCACTTGATTGTTAATCTTTGCAAATGTAATAGTTACAAACCATTGTCATTATTTAAAAAATATAAATAGTTTTCAAAAAGATGTATAAAAGTTGTTGCATGATACATAAGCTATGACAAAAAGAAACTAGTGCTATCTAGCTATGGCTAAACTGACGTCGTCTAATCAGACGTCTCATCGCGTCCAAGCAGCGTATATGTCGGATTCTGCAAAAAAAAAACAATAAGATAGCTTTTTGTAAGTATAAACATATAGTGATGTTTATAAAACAATACAATAAATAGAAAAGAATAAGCCCTAATACTAACCATGCAGCCGCGAGAACTCAAGATGTCTATAAGGGCGTTTAAGCCCTTCCTGCCTGCGTACTCATGCTCGTACGGTGTGGGATCACATCCTGTAAACGACCACTATCAAAACATACACACAATCCATTATGTTAGAATTTAAAATCCCATAAACCTAAACTATCAAACATAGATGCAAAAACACTTACAAAATTGGCCTCGAATGATGCCCACCCATCGCTCCCCTAGTGGTGCGAGCTCCCTGCCTCTACTCGTGCTCTGGCTGCCTCCTTTTGTTGCTTCCACTTGTCGGGATTCTCGCGTGCTTCTTTCTTTGCATTCTTCCAATCTTCTTTGGCCAGCCAATCTGGTCTGCTCCACCCATGCTTGATTGCTTTTTGCACTTCGGAACACTTATGCTTGTAGTATTCGAGCATTCGAATCTTCATCACATCTTCATTGAAGCGGTCATCCCTTGTTGGAACGAAAAACTCATCATGAAGCATGTTGATGACTCTGTCTTTTAATTCATTCGGTACTTCACTCCAGGTGTTTAGTATGTAGTGTCTAAACACCTGAGATCAAAGACCGCGCATGCGCGAAATCACCTTCTTGCCTTCATCATCCAAGATGATGCCGCCGCTGAAGTCGACGGAGTAAGGCAAGCCCTCTCACCGCTGACGCGTGAACCTGGGTGTCCCGGAAGGGGTCTCTAGCGGCGTGTCAACGAGGGTACAGACGCCAAGTGTCTCCACTGGAGTCTGAGCCCTGAAGCGAGGAGTGTCCACTGGAGTGACTCCTGGAGGAGTAGCTAGTGGTGTGTAGCTGCGAGTAACGGCAGTCAGCCATGCAAAACCTGGTGTCGATGGTTGGTGTCGGGATGGGCAAAGAAGGGGAGGGTAAAGAACCTCATCGAACACGAGGCGGTGTCAAAGCATCAGTGGCGGCATCCCCACAACAGCCGCCACCGCCACCACTAGAGCGCCGACGCCTAGATGAGTGTGAAGATCGTCTCGTCGACACCGAAGCTTCAAAGCGCGCTGAATGCTCCGAAACAAAGGGAGATGCGGATGGAGTAGGAACACGCGATTGTGCGCCAAGGCGATGACGCTCCATGTACCACTGTCTCTGCTGGGGTGACAAAGAAGAAAGAAACTCCTCATCATCCATACCTGCATTAAACACACGAACATTTACACTTAATATTGAATGAATGGAGTAGAAAACATGGACAAGTAGATAGATAGAGAGAGAGAGAGAGAGAGAGGTGCTCATCATCTCTGCTTGTGAGAACATACCTAGAGCATACGTACCTAGACCACAAAATTACATGGCTGAACTAGTTTATCACACACCTCTAGAAGCAACATCTATATATGATTATACCAATCTTCATCCACTACCATGGTAGATGAACTAGCTTCACTGTATGGCATAACCAGTATTATGGATTGCATTTCCACTTGTCCTTTAGGATGCATATATTTGACTGGTATTGCATTGTTTCTTGGTAGTGATTGTTGATGACCTAGGATAGGTTGTGGTATCTCCATAGCCTTGGGTGTCTTTTGCATTTGCCCCATGTTAGTTCAATACACATAGGTTGTCCATGTGGTCTCATTGGCATGTATTGGACATTCCCGATATATTCTGTTCTTAACAACACTCGTTTGTCTCATGATTTGACTACTTTCCCTTGATAACACACCATTTAGGTGGCCTTGTTGGCCCCATGGGTTGCCCTTGTGGTGGACCTTGTCTTGGCCCTCTCACCAACATTCTGCATGTTTCTCATTATGTCATTCATCCAATTGAGCATGTTCTCAATGGAATTTAGAGGAGCTACTATAGTTGGTCCCACTTGTGCTGAAAGAGTAGATGTAGTCCTCTCATGTTGAGTGTCTCTCACAATGCTTTTTCCATTAGAAATTTTATAGTTATCCCCCAAGTCTATTGCATCAAGAATGTATGCTTCCAAGGTTGTGTTAACAACTTCAGATGGAATCCATTTACTGGCTTCAAAACATCCATCCCAAAATAATCTCTCAATCTGAATGTGCCTTGATCCAGATCCCAGGGCAGTCACTTATCAAAAGACCCCTATATCACGTGCGTTCAAGAGGTAATTAATAATACCCCAATATACATACTATACTTACACTGTGAGCCTATTTAAAAAAACCCCACCCCCCCTCTGTATGTATACATTTTTATACATTTTGGTCTTTTAATAATCCTCTCCGGTTAACTCACGTGATATCATACACATTCTAAAAAGTGACCGCCCCGGGATCCAGATGTGCAATGATCCGATACGGTCCAATGTATCATAATTTCAACTTACCTAGATGTGGCTCCAACCATAACCCAATCATCCACTTTAAACAATTTGAATTTCACATGTCTATTCACCCAAGCTTCGCATTTCTACATAACTTCCACTATGTAAGAGTTGATGACTCAAACCTCTCTCAACTTTAGTGACTGATTTCTTCTATGCTCAAAGGACTCCTCTGGACTCATCCAATTCTCTGCTGCTATACTCAGACTAGGAACAAGATACCCCATGGACACTACTACCTCCATAACATACGCTAACCTGAAAGGAGTCATCCATGTGCAAATTTATAAGCTATCATGAAGGACCATAATGCAGAATCAAGCTTATCATCCCAATCCTTCTTGTTCTCAAACACAATCTTCTTTAACTTGTCCATATGCCTATGGATGATATAGCGTTGAGTTCTTATGCATCATCATGTGTGTAGCAATCAACTCTTCAATAACAAAATTCAAAAAAGGTGTCCCCTAATTAGATACCAATTCAATCGGATCTATACAATTGGGGCAAGGGGTCACATATACCCACCCAGTAAATTGCCCTACCCGAACTTTGACAAATAAGTAAAATAAATACCTAAAAGCCAAAATAAATAATGGGATTACTTTGGGCAGTTCTCTTGAGATGCCAAAACTCTAACAACCTCTCTGCAGCTCATAGTGGGCATAAATAGTGAGAGCAAATTGATGAAGAAGCTACCATGGACACTCGAGCAACTACAGACTACTAAATACACCTCTGATTGCTACCCTCAACTTCGTACCTTAGAAGAATTCCATCTTGAGCATCTGCGGTGGTATGTTTTTGTTGACGGGCGAGCGTCAACGGCATTTGTCAACAAAAGCATGCAATGTGAAAGAAGGAGATGATGGGTGTTTCGAGGATTAAATGTAGCACATGTGACATCAAAGATGTCTCAATAGCTTCCACCTTTCCAAGAAGGGTTTTCGATGTAGAAGTTTCTCCCCAGTCGTATCTCACTGTGCTCAGTATGTGAGTGTCTTTTGGGCCTTCTTCTTCACTTCACCAGACTTAAGTGCTTAGACTTCGACTCTTTTGCTCACCTATACCAGCATGAGCGACACAACGTAAATATGCTCAACTCTTCCAGCTTGAGCAGTACCTAGAATAGCTAAGACGCTTAGACCACAGAGAATATTACTTGAAGCTTTGGGACTAACACCTCACTCATTTTTGTGGCTTAGCTACTCGACTCTGACTTTTATGACTTGTCGGTTGCATGTTGACACTGCTTTGTGACAAGTTCTTCGGCTGTTGTAGTGGCTGCTGAGACATACTCATGAAGTTTCATCGTTTTCCTGTACCTTCTTCTCTTTGTAGTGCCCAGGCCTCTCGTCAGTCTTTTCTTCATGTGGATTATGGATTTTTTTACTTTTTATTAATAATAATGTCATAATAATCAATATCTAATTCTCCTAAATGATTTTCTCATATTAAACTGATCATTTAATGTGGGGAAGTGCCAGGGGAGAAAAAGCTAGAATATTGGTTAAGCTAGCAGACCGGCCACAGTAGGGATCCTAAGGAGGGAAAATAGGGATCCAAAGGGGGGGCCATCTGCAAAAGATCCATGTGCAACAATGGGCTAAAAAGACCCTACGGTTCAGCCCATTAAGACTTCCAAAATGCTAAGGTTCCAAAATTCAAAGGTTGTGTCCAAAGGTCAACATTAGGGGGAACTGGATGCTTTGTGTGTACCAAAAAAAGTCTTGGAAATCCCTACATGGGAGGGGGCGAGCCCTTCTTCTAGGGGATGAGAGAGAAAGTCACACACACACACACACAGGCTCCCTTTACACAAAGGGAATTAGGGACACATGTCAGCTCCCTAGCCCAGATGCCCACAAGGTGTGCCCAATTCCTATTGGATGACCCTTGAAGTGGACCAATGAGAATTAGGCTAGAGTAAATTTAGCCTAATTAATTTTAAAACACTTAATAAAAGAACCAATGAGAATTAAGTCTCCCAGAAGACTATTGGACAGTCTCCCAAGGGGTCCAATGAGCATTCGGGAACCCAATGGCTTGCCTGGTTCCTATTGGCCAGGAGGCAAAGGGGTCCAATGAGAGTTTAGTTTAATTATTAAATTACCTAAAGCTCTCACAAAAGGGGAAAGGGGGACACATGTCAAAAGGCTATCACTTATGCTGCTTAATAGTCATTGGCTTGACTTGGGGAGGGCCAATGAGGCTGGAGCAAGAGAAAATAGCAAGAGGGCTCACCCAAGAGAGAGAGAGAGGGGGCTGATTTTTGCAAGGCCTTATCACACACACACTCACACAATCTCATGTGTGAAGAAAGAGAAGACTATCTCTTCCCAAGCTTTAATGGAGAACTCATCACCAGGCTCCAAGCTTGTGAGATAGAAGCCTACATCCACACTCTCTTGGCATGTGGATGCAAATCCAACCAAGAGCCAAGCTTCAATGCATGCTCATCTCCTCTACCAAGCTAATTACTAAGCTAAAGCTATGCTAATCTACTCTCATACCCTGCTAGCTCTCACCATCTTCGAAGGTGTGTGAGGTCTTGGGTCTAAGAACGGGGATAATTAAAGTTGTGTTTGCTAAGTGTTTTGCTTAGTGCATGAAGCTTTCATCTTCATTGCACTAGCTAGTCTTGAAGGAACACAAAAAATTGTATTGTACAATGTCTCTCTTGATGGGAGAAACCATAATACAAAGCCTTTTGGAGGGGGGATCGGCTCCATGCAAATCCGGTCCTCAACTGTTGTCAATAGCTTAATTTCTCTCTCTTTTGAAAGTATTGTTGATGCTATCTAACTAGGTGTTATGCTTTTTGTTGCTCTCTCCACCCAAGCACTCTTGTAATTCTCATTAGGAATCTATTCTAATGAAATGCCCACTATGTTCATGCTAATTTCCGCTACACACAAGTTATTAGGCCATTAAATGTTACAAATAAACAAAGAAAATCTTAAAACAACTCAACAAAAGAAAAATCATTCAAATAAAAATATAAATGCTATGTACACTATACACGTCCCTAGGGGCTCATATACGGATTTTGTCCCCATACTCCTCTGTAACACTTACTATGAGGGCATATACTCTAAATTTCGTCCAAAAAAATTTATCACAATAAAACGCAAAATTTCAATGCATCTAACAAAACATTGCCCTCTAATAGTCATAATGTTAGGTCCGCATTCAGAATGCCTCCCCCCTTCCTATTTGGAGTCATCCTTTACGACAGGGTATCACAAAGGGTATGTGTTGTGCTTGGGCAATTAAAAGTTGTGCCTATGCAGGCCTTGTAATGTAGCCCTATTATGCATACACAGTCAATGCATGGAAAAGATTTATGTTATGCAAGATGTGGGTATAAGTAATTTTCTTATTGGCATTTGTTGGCGAGGCTTTCTATTCTAAGCAATGTAATGGTCTTTGAAGCTCCTCTATCGTTGCTTGATTGAAGCGACTTGCTCTCTTCTAACTGTACTGTAATCGTAGGAAGAATTGTAAGAATTCAAGCGGCGATGCACTGACAGTAGTTTTGTTGTTCTTCTTTGGGACCCATTTCTTTGCGATTATTGGCTGTTTTGTTGCTGACTCTTGTTTGGGAACCCATACTTGCCCGTGCTTCGTTTGTGTTTGAAGCGACCTCTTTGGGATCCACCTTTTTATTGTGTGAGTCGACAGTGGTCTTTGCTTCAGCCCTTGTACGCTTGGTTGGGGACAGGATTTAGGCTTTTAAAGTTGATACTGTGGTTGTTTTGGAATCCAAATGAATTCCTGACTTTTTTGTGCTTGAATCAACTTCTTTGGAGCCCAAACCTGAGTTGTGAAAGCTTGCGACTTTGTGATATTCTTACCCGTTCGTGCACGCTTTCCTTTTTTTGTTTTGGTGTTGGATCTTGTGATTTGTCTTTTGATCTTGTGATTTTGGTGTTGGATCTTTTGATGCACTTTATTCGTGTAGCAATGACATTGATTCCCGGGTCGTTGATCTTCTTGAAGCTCGAAGTGTTCTACAAAGTCATAGAACTCGTCGTCTTCTTCATCTTTTGATTCTCCACATTTCTTTGTTTTCTACTTATTTCGAGAGCTTGTTGGTTCTCTTTGTTTTCCTGGATTACACTCACTGCAAAATAAGGAACGACATCATAGCCATTTTCATCACAAAACTTTTTTGTGAGAGCATCCTCCACGGTGCACACGTCCAGAGTAGCCAAGATGTGTTCCCATCCAAAAGGCTCTAACTCTTCTTCAGGAAATGGTTATGGGATATAGTCCATATCCTCTATAACCCGCTCTAGGATACATTCCTCAAGTTTCAACCTACCACATTGTGAAGCTCCACACATCCACAGTTCTTTAGGCTTACCTAACCAAGCTAGAAGTTCTGATCCTGCTACTGTGGCGGAATCAAACTCCTCTACCGGTGTTCTCGTCACATCCCTATAGCTATGGTCCCTCAAGTTTATCTTTGTTATGGTTTCCATATGTCTCAGGTATATATGGTCATAACCCCAATCTTGGACCATTTTCAATTGTCGCATGAATGGTCTTCCCAGAATGATGTCATAGTTGTTCTTCTTGCCAAAGTCAACAACAGCAAAAGTGTGTTCATATTCTATGCCACAAGAAGTAACAAGTACTTTCTCTAGCAGTCCTAAGGGCTTTTCCTTGTGTTCGTCTGCAACCTGCAGGGTCATTTGTGTGGATATCAAGGCAGGTTTTCCCCATTTTTTCCAAACCTCTTTGGTTGCAATGGCCACGCCAGCTCCACTGTCAAGGATTGCCATGGTTTTTACACCATTGAATTCCATAGGAAGGGTGGTGTTTCCATCTTCTCCCTCGTAATACTCGCCTACCTTGTTTAATGGCACTGGCCTAGTATTTAGTTGAGGCATTTCAAGCTCTTTGATGCCTTCCTCGATTTGAGTCATTAGGGTTTTTACACCAAATTTCTCTAGACATTTACCCACATTAGCCCACATGTTTGGTCTTATTCTGAGCAACTAGGCTAACATTATTGTACAGGTGACTGGGGTAGATAGAATATCTACTAGCCCCTTTGAATCGATGGCCTTGTTGGGAGACAGTCTCTTTGATGGGACTGCAACCACATCTGACTTGGTCTCGTACTCTCCCATGTAGGACGGTAGTGTTCTTAGCGAATGGGGTTGACTATCCATACATTATACATATCCTTTGTCGCCCCAACATGATTGCACGTCTAGATTCATTTGAGATCTAGTCTCAAATTCCTCTATTGGTGGTAGAAACACTCCTCGTTCATCACCAGTCTTGTCTACTCGTCTTCTTAGGTCATCGGCTTCATTGGCCTCTCTGACTTGTTTCCACAATTCGTCAAGACCATCTATCTCTTTACAATCCTCAGGTATAGCTTGGTGAAATCCCTCGGAAGAGTTATCCATGGTATTCAGTACTATCCTTGGTTCTAATGTTGGGTCTTTGAGGTTTGGTCTGTGCTCATGACTAGAATCTGGCTCTTTTAGTTCCTGGTTTGGTGGGATTACTTGTGTAGGCATCACACACACACACACACACACACACACACACACAGAGAACTATAGGTATGGAAGCTAGACAAATTGTTTCAAAAACAATATAGACAGGGGTACTTAAAACAAGAACTCCCATTAATAATAAAAAAAGTTACATTTTATTAAACTTGCATTACATAAACAAGAAGTGTTCATCTGTTGGAAGGCCCGGTTTTAGTAGTTGATCTACTACCTTCGATTGGCATATTAAGATTCACCATGTTGCTTAGCTACTGCCTCATTTCCGCCTCATCCTCCTCTGTGATGAGCCCATTTTTCTTCCAGCAAGAGAAAGCTAGTTGTCCCATCTCGTTCGAATTGATTAAGCTCCGCATATTGAGTTCCTTGCGGCATTGATAGAGGCGATACACGTTGATGGTTGCCTTGAGAGCCTGACGAAACCAGTCGGCTCCATACAATGCCTCTCCATTTGGAATGGCTTCCATGGCATCCCAGGCAAACTTTATTTTACTCGCAAGATCGTCGGACATAGTGAAAGAAGGAGAGGTGTGCTAGGAAGCTAGTGGATGCTTTCACAAAAAATAACTCAAGTTATGGCAATTTATAGCCACTGTGGTAATATTATATTATTTTATACACGATTTGACACATAAACAACCAGTACTCAAACATGAAAAAAAGTTGCAAATGAATGTATCCCAATGTGACAATCCTAAGATGAAATTAGAAAGTAGTACATTTTTTTAGGTAAAGCATACTAAGAAGAAGTGAGCATTGTCAAATGCTATGCATCCATGCCTGGATAAGTCCGGCTTCGACTTAGTGCCCTGAAGATATCAACATCTGCCAGGATTGGTTGATGGATAAACATGTTCTCATTTTGGCTTAGCCCTAGCACACGCAGATAAATAAAATACAAATGTTTACATGCAAGATATGGTTTTTTCTTTGACACCCGTTCCATGAAGTCTGGGCATGTGCACGATGGCTGGTTGCTAATACAAACTTTGTACATCCCGACATGACCATCTTCACTGTTTGTCTCTAGTTTGAAGACCTCACTAACACCATCTGCTGCACATATCTCTCTACGACCTTCGCTCTCAGGGCTAGTGCCAGACTGATCTTGCGAGCAGCATCCTCGAAAATGGAAGTCCGATACCGTACACGTAGACCATCTCGCACTGTGGCTCTTGCACTGCCTTCAGGAGTGGATGTAGCTTTTGACTTGAAAGGAGAGTTTGTCATATTTTGTTCTTGAGCAACTGGCGTTACATTACATACTCCTTCTTTGCTTAGCTCCACTTGATACCCCCCTTCATGCAATATTTGCACCTCATCCTCCGATATGTTGGTGCCCACATGCACGGGCCAAGTGTGTGGTGGATGAAGAGGCTGCGGCTCAATGTTCTGGTCTACTATATGACAATGCAAGATATGATCTGGACAAAACCAAAACCATTGACGCACCACACCATTTGGATGTTTTCGATATCCTTCAAACGATGGGGCTGGTATACCAAGGCTAGAACCTGCTATATTGCATCCACACTTGCGTCCGCCTCTTGGTGTGCCGCTACATGTGACCCTACTACCTTGTGGAGTTCGACGTATGGCCCACATTGACTCATTGACCTTGCACTCAACTACATACTGCCCACTAGAACCTATACTTCGTTTTGGGGTTTGTGATATCCCTTCTTCTGCAAAGTTGATCTTACGTGGTTTTCCACACTTCTTGCGATCTTTGGTGACCGAGTTGTACTCAGGCCTATGTGATGCATCATCTTCCACGTTGATAACCTCATTTGGCTTCCGTTTTTGCCTTGATGTCTCCTTATCTCCTGTTAATGGAGTTGGTTGTTTATACATTGGAGTGCCCTCAGTAGCCGCATTCACTGCTCTAATCACTTGGCTAGGACATTTTTCATGGCGTTCCGTAAGCTTTTGTATTGATGGACCCTTCCCAATGTGTTTTCCATGGCTATATGAAATGGCCTTTGTGCTCTGTAAGATGGAATTTTCAAGGTCGGTTGTACATGCATCATATAATGATATGCATTTACAGAAACCCTCCCCTGCTAGCTAGCTGCCATGCTTGCTCTCCGCAAGGTTAGTGCATGGAGTGTTTGGTCCATCAGAGCTACTTTCTACGCATGTCATCATGCCACCCCAATGTGCAATACGAATTTCCCACCAACTAAGCCATGAATCCATGTATGGAATGTTACGGTCTATGCAATGACTGTTACACCACCATTGGCGTATCAGACGAGCCTCTGCTGCTGCAGCCTCTTTTGTTGGTGCTTGCCTCCACTTCTCACACATTTCTTTGTGTGTGTGTTGAGAAGCTTGCACCACATACTTCATTATGTGTTGATTCAAGCTTTGCTTCCATTGGAAAAGACAAGAACGCTCTCGGCCGCTCATTGTATTGGTCTTGTCACCACCATTGGAAACAATTCGAACTGCATTCCAATTTGCTTGAGCTTCATCAGCCATGTAGCCAAAGAAATTTGCTTTGTCACACCCACATGATATCATTACATCATTAAGGCACTCCCAAAACAAACATTGCGTTTCCATGTCTTCGTGTTTCATTTCACAAGTTGCAATAGTCAAAAGGTCCTGCATGCTGCAAACAAATTGTTTTAGAGAGAGTAAATGGAAATCCACAAAGCTCTTAAGATAGACCATGTACCTTGGATCATAGACATGACAGGTCATAGTCACCCAATCGTTAACACGTCTGGTGTGATCAAATTGGATCCACGCACGTCGAAGATCACCATCCCGGTCTTGTCTCATTCGGTTGACTAGGTCCACACCGGATGCCAAACCAATAGTGGACATTTTGAAGACATAACATTTCTCCCCCTCCATACCTTGACCAGGAAACCGGCTTCCATGGAAAAACTCATATGTGCAGTCTCGCTTCAGTTTTAGGAGTGCATCAATGCCAAAAGATTCTTTGTCAACCCCTCTACGTAAAATACATACTGACCTCTGAAACCTGTTAATGTTAAAAGTGTTTAGATTAAAAAATAATTTAACATAGAGTTTTGCATCGAAATAAGAATCTACGAAATGCTCATACCAGTTATCTTGCACCAACGGGCCCAACTCCTCAGCGATTGCAAATAGCTGTTGCTCGCCTAAAATACCTTTGTTGGTGTTGTTGCGAAGAAGTGTTGTACTTATAATTGATTTTTCCAAACACATTTGAACCTTCCTGGCTCCTGCGTGTGGGTCAACAGTCAAAATCCTTTGCACCATCAGCTTGGTGTTGTCCGTTAGTGTTTTGGATGTGCCGCTGCGCACATCATGTCGATGTGTGCCACGATGAATCATGACTCTAGTGGCAGTCTCATCGGATGGCATGACATAGTATACTACACAATCACATGTTGCAATACAAAAAGCAATTGCCTTACAAAAATGGCATGTAAGGCTCTTATCTCCAATCTTACAATATTCCCCAGGTCCATTTGCTTTTTGTATGTACCCGTTGAAATGACTTGTATTGGGAATATGGTAATTAACCAAGCGCACACATTGTTCATTCATGCACTTGAGAGATCCTATGCAATGACTAAGACACACTACACCTGCAAATACAATATTGGATGTAGTAGGCTTCGACCACAAATGAGGATCATACTTATGCTCCATCGCATCCATATGGTGCAACTTTCCTATGGTAGGTAGAAATTCTAGAACGAGATCGCCATTGTAAGACCTTGGAATCTCTGTAACTTGTTCCACTACTTTGATTTGTATTAACAGCTTTGTCAATGTGCCCTTCTTCTCGGCCTGTAAGAGCTTTTGTCTTGTACTCCTTTTGAAGCTATTTAAGGGCAAAACTCGAGGGGGGGTACATAGATCTATTAACTCCTTCGGACCGAATTGCATCTTTGACGGACTATCCACAATGGAAATAGGAATCATGCTAGGTGAGCCGGCATACTGTGTTTGATGAGATACGTTGACTTTGTATTTACGTGAAAGCTGCTCATCCAATACATAGATGAATTCACCCAAATTGTTGAGAGTCCTCTCAAGAGGCAAATTCAT
Source organism: Adiantum capillus-veneris (assembly GCF_014529385.1). Classification (NCBI taxonomy): domain Eukaryota; kingdom Viridiplantae; phylum Streptophyta; class Polypodiopsida; order Polypodiales; family Pteridaceae; genus Adiantum; species Adiantum capillus-veneris. Next base: position 6,025,383 of record NC_140936.1, read on the forward strand.
TTCAATATCACCTACTTCGATAACAACATCTAAAGTTGTAAATTGCATTGGAGAAATTCATTCTAAAAGAAATGATTCAGATATTATGAATTTACCATTGTAAAAAGGATAAGAAAACTCTTTACCCAAGAAATATAAAGAGCAAGCCATAATAATATGCTAAGCAAATAATTAAGCACAAGATCACATTGTATAAGCTAAAACAAATTGATTATATACTCACGTCTAATAAGTAGTCGTTATAAATTTAAAATTGATATTATTATATTAAATTAAAAAATTAATGTTAAAAAATATGAAAATTTTTAAAAAAATTACAAAATATTTGCTTGTGACTGTATGTGTGATCACGGGCTGGAGCGTTTTGCGTGGACGAAAGCAAGGCACTAACGCAAGATGGTCCTTTTGTTGTTGCATTCGCCTAGAAAGAGGCAGGCGTAGAAGAAAAGGGTTCGTAATTCTAGCAAAATCAGTAGAGTTACAACCCACCCAAAAAATTTTGTTGAAGTCATGTTAACCGTTGCCAATGTGAATGTCCTCTTGATTGAGTACGCAGTGTAAGCTTTGTTTTATCTCTACGAAATTTGAGAAAATGATTCTCTGTAGTAGGCGTCCCCAATTTTGAGCCCAATTTTAATTAGGTATGCTAGACAAGGTTAGGCAACTTTATTTATGAAATCCATCTACTGGTTGGAAAACTAGGGGGCGGGATGAGGCGGGGGCGAGAGGAGGCCGTAGGTTGGGTTTGGGGGGGGGGGCCGTGGGCGCAGGAGCGGAGGCGGGGGGGGGATGAGGTGGGGGCGGGCGGAGGCCGCAGGTTGGGTTGGGGGGGAGGAGGGGGGGGGGGGGGGGGGGGGCCGTGGACACAGGAGCGGAGGCGGCGGCGGAATGAGAGCGGAGGCGGGGGCTGGATGAGGAGGGGCGGGGGAGGACCGGACTCGCCTATGGCCAGCGCGTTGGCCATGGGCGGGCACACGCTCCACACGGAAGCGTGTGTCCGCCCATGGCCAACGCGTTGGCCGTGGGCGCCCGCGGGCCCACGCACGTCCACGTGGACACGCAACGCAGGTGGCCATTGCGTGTCCACGTGGTCTGGCCACGTGTACCATCGCCAACTGACGATACACGTGGCTCACCATGTGGTCACTTGCCCTACCACGAGGCAGTAATGTGGCCACGTGTCCTGCCATGTGTACTGTCGCTGGGCGGCAGTACATGCGGGGCCTCTTATGGCGCCATGTGTCGTGCCACGTGTACTGTCGCCCAGCGACAGTTTACGTGGCAGGACACGTGGCCACGTTACTGCCTCCGTGGCAGTGCGCGTGACCACGTGGCCAGACCACGTGGACACGCAACGGCCACCTACGTTGCGTGTCCACGTGGCTAGCCACGTGTGTGTGTGTGTGAACACACACAAACTTAAACGCACACACACACGAGCGCGTGTGTGTGTACACACACATACGGTGGTGTGCGTGTGTGCACCACACACACGCGCCGCAGTGCAGCATGTGTGTGTGTGGCGCACACACACGTGCACCTGCGTGCAGTGTGTGTGTGTGCGCACACACACATACGTACACACGCACGTGCACGCGCGCACACACACATGTTGCACACGCACACACACACACACACACTGCACACACACACGCACACGCACACACGCACACACACACACACACACTGCACACACACACGCACACGCACACACGCACACACACACACACGTGCACACGCTGCACATACGCATACACACACATGCTACACGTACACACAAAAGCACACGCACACACGCGCGGACATGGCAAAACACACACACAAAAACACATTCCTTTCTCTCACACACAGTCATTTTAAAAAAATTAAAATTAATAAAAAATTAAAAGCTTTATAAAATGACCTTCTCTTTTTCATTTTTCTTCTTCTCTATTCTCTTGTGCTACACAAATCTCTCTCTCTCTCAAGTTCACATCTCAAACTTCCAACCTACAAATTCTCATAAATCATCCTATATCTATTTCTTATACATTATTCTTCTTTCTTGCAACCATGAGAACAAGAAACCAAACAAAAAATACTAGTGCAACTGATGAGGTGGATGTTACTACCTCACAAGAAGTAGCTCCGTTAGGCACATAGGATACCCAACAATCTCAGGCATTCAGTTCTTTGGATCGTATTGTATCCATTGTAACTGGAGTGGCTGGAACATCACAATCAAGCGTTGGACCCAGTCATCTTGTGGAAACAGGTACCGCTATTGAAAATGTCAAAGACGAAGTGTTTGGAAATGTTGTCGACAAACACATTTCTTTGGGTTGGATGGATTCTCACAGAGTACCATACGATGGGAAACTTCCACTATTGCCTCTTTGTCGACTTCTCTCAAACCCCGCCATCCGCACGCATGATGACCATGTGACCGATTTGCAAATCTCTATTGCAAACAAAAGCTACCAACCAACGATGGCAAGATTTATTGTTAGTGAACGAATTCCTGGGGAGGATCACAAACAATTTACTCGTCGTGGTCACGCTGTGAGGGATCTTGCAATGTCATATGATTTGGATGAAGAGCTTCGCCAAATCCCGGAGCTTAGTCACATGGTCGAGAGGTACTTTGTGGTTTGGGATGGTAATCACCGATTGGAGGCATGCATGCGGTGGATGAACGAGAATGACATTCCAATTGAGAAAGCGCCAAAGGTGGAGTGCGTTCTAGTTGACTTTCAGCCACATGAGGCAGCGGAGTTTCTATTGGTTTTGGGTATGATCAATAGGTGACCCCTTTGTTTTTTTGCTAATGTAAATGCATCTTACTTGTAAACTATATAAATTACAATCGATTGTTAAACAGGGCCACGAGGGTTTCAGTGCCTCATACGACTGTTCATGATATTTTCATGATGAGAAAGCTAGGGTTGGCGGACCCTGTTAAGTATGGAGCCTGATTTACCCTTGTAATTTTCTGTGGTAAAAGCGCACATTTGTAAGGCCCCCATTATGAGGAGAAGCCATCGTGCGTGAAAGAAAATCACCATTGGAAACCAAAATTTTCACGGATAAGAATCAGGGGCAACTATAGGGGCCTTGGGGGCGGAGGCCCCCGAGACTTTTTTTTTCTCGCCGGACAACAATGTTATCGGCCAGCAGATATTGGTTCGGTGAAATCAACCAATATCTACTGGCCGATAACATTGTTGTCCCCATGCAAGCGTTTACGTAAACGACTTACATGAAATACCGGATGGACACGCGAGTGTGCAGGTAACTCAAGTTTGTAGGCCCTATCACCAACTCGCTTTAGTATCTTGAATGGCCCGCAATAACGTGGAGATAATTTGGGTGTGGGTCCAGTCTTTAGACTTTCTAAATGCTCTGGCACACGCAAAAATACCTCTTCACCTTCTGTGAAGGTAACTTGCCGACGTTTCTCATCAGCATACTTCTTATACCGATCCTATGCTTGTCAAACATTTTGACGAGCAAGTCTCAGCATTTCCATATGATCTTGGAGAAACTCCTTGACCTGTCGGAGCTTCTCAGTTGCCAACCCCACCGTCAATGGTGATCTAGGTTGAAAACCATACATAAGCATGAATGGACTAAAACCAGTTGTAACATGCTTAGCACTATTATATGCAAACTCAAGAATAGGAAGATAATCTTCCCAATCTGATTGCTTCTTGCTAACGTATGCTCGTAGCATATCCTCTAGCACTTGGTTGACTCGTTCCGTCTGACCATCTCTTTCAGGGTGATCAACCGTACTTAAATTAAGTTGTGTACCCAATTGTTTAAAAACAGCCCTCCAAAAATGACTGTTAAACTTGGGATCACGATCACTCACAATGTTACTTGGCAATCCATACAACCGGTAAAGATTGTCCACAAATAACTTAGCTAATTCTGGAGTCTTAATGGTTGACTTGGTTGGAATAAACCGACAAAGTTTAGTCAATCGGTCTACGACCACCCATATCGAGTCATGTCCTCGAATAGTGGTTGGTAAACCCACAATAAAATCCATGGAGATACTTTCCCATTTACCATTGGGAATCTCTAAAGGATGTAAGAGTCCTCCTACTTTCAGGCGCTCTGCTTTATTAACTTGACATTTTTGGCAATGCAAGACATAGTCTTGAACATACCCATGCAAACCTGGCCAGTAAAACTGTCGTCTTACAAGTGCATAAGTTTTCTTGATTCCCGGGTGCCCTGCACTTGGACTGTCGTGACATTCATAAAGAATTTGGTGCCGAATGTCCGCGTCCGTCGGTACACACACTCTCCCCTTGTGGAGTAGGTACCCATCATCTATGGAAAAATTCTTCCATCTCTGTAGCTCATCACTCAAAAGAGGAGAACTGGGTGTGGAGGAAACAAAACCACTACCAACATTGGAGTGAGAAGGATCCCTCTTTCTAACATAGCTCCACACCTTGGAGTATGCAGTATCATGCTCGCACTTACCTTTGAGAGATTCCAAAAACTCACTCCACAATTCCGTGAAAAGGAGAGAGTTGATCTCTGGCATTCGGCTGAGAGCATCAGCCACTACATTGTACCGCCCTTTACGATATCGTAGCTTGGCATCATACTCCTGAAGAATCTCAGCCCACCTGGCCTTGTGACCCTTCAAATCACTTTGTTGTGTAAACCACTTGATACTTTCATGGTCAAACACAATCTCGAACTGTGCACCATACAAATAATGTCGCCATGTCTTTAAAGCAAACACGATGGCATAGAGATCTCGTTCGTAAGCAGAGTAATTCTACTTTGCTGAATCCAACTTCTTGCTTTCAAATGCAATCGGCCTTCCCTCCTGCAGAAGGACTGCTCCAATCGTACGATTACTAGCATCCGTTTCCAAAACGAATGGCTTTAAGGGATCCACAATAGCCAAAACAGGAGTTGTGGCTAATGTGTCCTTAAGTTTGTCAAAACTTTGTTGTTGTTCTAATCCCCACTGAAAAGTCTTGTCCTTGGCTTTCAGTTAATTTGTCATGGGAACAGTAATATGGGCATAGTTTTTAACGAATCGACGATAAAAACCTGCAAAGCCTAAAAAAATATGGAGCTCTTCCAAATTTTTGGGAGAGGGCCACCTCCGAATGGCATCCACCTTGGATTGATCCATGTGTAACCCTGCAGCCGAAATAACATGCCCCAAGTAGTGAATTTCCTCCTTGAGGAAATCACATTTGGATGCCTTGGCATATAACTGATTTTGGCGTAACAAATGAAACACTTGTTTCAAATGTACTAAGTGCTCTTCCTCAGATGCACTATATACAAGAATGTCATCGAGGAAAACGATAACAAACTTTTCCAAGTATGGTCTCAAGACACTATCCATGAGTGTCATGAACGTAGCTGGAGCATTGGTTAACCCAAAAGGCATTACCAAAAACTCATAATGTCCAAACCTTGTTCGGAACGCTGTTTTGGGTATATCCGCAAGCCTGATGCGTACTTGATGATACCCAGATCTTAAATCAATCTTTGAAAATATACGAGCGTGGGTGAGCTTATCAAACAGCTCATCTACTCATGGCAATGGGTACTTGTTCTTAACAGTAACCGCATCCACGGTAATCTACGCACATGCGCATACTACCGTCCTTTTTCTTCACCAAGAGAATGGGAGAGGCCCATGGTGAAGAACTTGGTTGAATAAACCCTCTACTGAGATAGTCAGCAAGCTGACGTTCCACCTCAGCAGCCTCCGAATGACTCATTCGGTAAGGCGGTTTACTCACTGGCTTACTGCCTGCAACCACGTCTATGCCATGCTGCACAGAACGTGTTGACGGTAGCCTTGGTGGCAAATCATCTGGGAACACATCCTTGAATTCCCTTAAAAGTTCCTTCAATTCATTAGCAACATTTGCTTGTTTTGAATTAGTAGACATAGCTGGAAGAGGAGAGAGAGAAGAATGCTCCGTTGAGGAAGTTTTATTCAAAACTTTAGCATCATTAAAAACATCATCCACATTGGAAATAAAATGGCATAGTGAGTAACACAAAAAAAGTTCTTCTATTGCATCATCAGAAGCGAGCTTCATAAGCTCATCTGTACAAATAAGTGGTGAGGAAGGTACATCCTTCTCCCCCAACAACAGCACGTGCACACCATTGGATTCGAACATTAGACTATTATGCTCATAGCTACGTCTAAGGGATGATCCTAAACTATGCTACCATTCACGACTAAGAACCACATCCGCCCTCTCCATATTCATGACTTGGAAATCCAAAGAGGTACGGTATCCTTGAATTTCCAGAGGTACATCTTTAACCTGAGTTTCCCATATCTCAGCATCATGGCCGTTAATCATTGCTACCTTGTAGTGATGGGAACTCGGGGTTTAGGGCAATTTGAGTCGTTTCACCAATTTATAATTGATGAAATTGTGCGACGCACCATCGTCTACCAAGATCCGCACCCTGTGCCCTTGGATAGAGCCATGCATACGCACCAACTCATGTGGTCCGAAAGTCTGCTGCCACATGGAGGCCGTGATATAGCACTCATGCACCGCCTCGGTGTGTTTTACTTCCACATTAGCAAACTGGGAAGAGGATTCAAGAGGTAAAATCTGCACCATGTGTACTGCTTTTTCCTTCCCCTTGTCTTGAGTAGCAGATTTCCCCTTGGGACAATCCTTTTTGCTATGTACAGTTCCCAAACATTTAAAGAACAACTTTTCTTTTTTGGCTTTCTCAAACTCTTCCGTTGAGAGAGGACCCCTAGACCCCTTGGGCTTTTTGGAGGTCTCTGATGCAGTAGAGACATTTTTTCTTTTATGATGCACATGATGTGGACGTGTTAAAACAGGTGTAGTGCCATGCACATGCGAACTATGAAATGCCCGATCATCGGGATCATCATGGATGTGAGCTTGCACTATTGCGTCCTCAAGTGTTTGTGGATCCTGGGTTTTAACGTGCTTCTTAAGCTCGGGAGTTAACCCACGGATGAACCCACGCACCTGCTGAAAGGTATCCATCCCTTCTAGCTTGAGGGTCACATCCCTATAATGGGAAATATATTCCAATAATGTTTTATGCTGGCGCATAGAACATTCATCCCAAGCGGTCCAATTTCTATCCTTCTCATTGGTAGGTAGAAATTCCTTCTTGAAGACAGTCTCAAAAGCTGCCCAAGTCTGTGGTAGCATGCCCTTCTCCTTGAGAGACATCCACCATTTGTAGGCCTTGCCGTCCAAAGTCAGACTTGTCTGCAGCGCCTTGGCTGCATCCGAGGTACGTTTAAGGTCATGAATACCATCCCACTTACTGAGAAAAATATTCACGGTGTCCTTGTTTCGCTCACGCTCTTCTCCCTGAAAAATTGGTGGCTTTGTATTTTTCAACAAATCGTCCACCTCTTTTTGGGTAAGAGAGTGCAGCGGACCCGGAGGAGGGCCTTGCCCAGCAGCCGGCCCTTGGCCTGGTGTGGAGCCGTGCTCCTGAATTGGCTGACTAGCAGGGCCCGTGGCCTGCTGCCGCATATGCAACTTAATCAAATCGGATAATGCTGTGACATTCTAATTTAATTGTGCAAAATTTGTTTCAAGCACAGTCATGCGTGTTTGCAATGTACGGAAATCTTGCATGTCCAGCAACTCATACGCATCGTCTATTGCCATTGGGGCACGATTACTCTCCGTGAGAGGAACCGTCTGCGTGGCATCGGCAGACGAAACGGGTGCGGACTGCTCAAAATCAAATGCATGATGCATATCTATGTCCGAATGCATGCTGTGGACATACCGTGCGAGAAAAGAAAGAACAATACCTGAATTCCAACGAGCTCGTAGCCGTATGCGATAAGGAACCGTATAATTACGCCTTTGAGAAGAAAGAACGCCGACTTCGAAAGCGAAGTGCAATCTTAGACCACTACCAGCTTGACAACAACGAGCAAAACTACAGTGAATGATTCACTCGAGAAAATTTGAGTTGCCAATAGTCTGGTTTGCGTCGTATGCAATACACCAAATAAACTTAAAAGTTGCCGACAATTTGGGCAGCCAATGAGGAAGTGGAAAACACAAATCAATGTATAGTCACTGCCGAGGTGCTTGCATCATATGCAACCACCAAAGCGGTTGAAGCTTGGTGACCAATTTGCAGTTTGTCGAAGCTTCACAACCTGGTTTGCAGCAGGTTCGGACTGCAAAATTTGTAAGAATCCACAACCGGTGTGTGTTGTGTATGCCCACCGATGAAAAGATGGCAGTGGAAGAACTAAGCTCGCCTTGCCAAGCCAAAGACCGTGGGCAAAGTCTCTTCACTGGACCATTAGGGTAACCAAAGTGAAGAGGAAAAAAAAATTGACGAAAATTTGTCGTGCAGACAGAGCCGTCGACTACGCTATGCTTCTTGAAGCTCTACTGCGTGATGGCAAGGTCTTCTGAGGCCGGGCCAGTGACAAAACTTGCAGCCTTTCACCTTGCGCTCCTACTGAGCCCAGCCACACCCGATTCGGTGCAGGTCGTCAGACAGCTTCGGCCCCGACAAAGGGTTGCTGCACACGCGGGCTTCGGCCTCCTCTCTTCCTCCCTCCGTTGGTTATGCATGCAACATGCAGCCCCAAAAGCAAAAACGTGCCTCAATTCTATGTTTAGCTCTGATACCAGTGTAAACACCAAGGGACTGCCATGCCTGGTCCATCCGCCCAACCTCCCTTTAATAGGCTCCAGCCCCTTTCGGACCCCTTCCCACTGGCAGCCGGCCCTTGGCCGAGTCCGTGACCCCTTGGTTTGGCCCTTGGCCTGACAGTCTAATTCCTGGATAGTAGATTCCGGGGCTTCATTCCATGCGACACCACACAAGCAACATTTCCAAGACTACACCAAAGGTAATTTTGGCATTAGGAAAAAAATGGACTCTCCATGGACCTTGTAAGAATCCCTAATTTAAAGGAAGCCTGCCAAGATTAAGGGGGACAAAGGCTTTGAATAGGGCTATTTTGGTAGGGTCTCCTCCACCTTTGAGGAGGACAAAGATTAAGGGGGACAAAGGCTTTGAATGGGGCTATTTTGGTAGGGTCTCCTCCACCTTTGACCCCTAAAAAGGTAGGGGGAAAGGGGGGGGGGGGGGGGGGGGGGGGGGGGTAACCATTTAAAAATTAGGGAAGGCGGGGGTAAACCATTTCAAAGTAGGGGGGTAGGGGGTCTTTTCTCTCTAGCTTTTTGGCCAACTTGTAAGTGGCCTCTTAACTCTCCCATGCCACCTAAGCAAATCCGTGGGTCAAAGAGGTCAAAAAAATGACTTTTTTCAAAAACTTTCAAAAAAACTCTATTCCCCCCTAAAAAGTACCCCCAACATATACACATAATAAAAAAAAAAGATTTTTAAGTTAAATTACTCAAAATTCAACATGTTTTTACTCCCTCCAAACTTTTAGGAAATTCCCCCCAAAATTGAAAACTTTCCCTCCTACTCTAAGCTCCTCTCCTACACCCATCCCCCTTGCACCTGCACCTGCTGCTGCACCTACACACCCATCTCTCCATCCTTCAAGCTCCATCTCTCCATCCTACAAGCTCTATCTCTCCATCCTTCAAGCTCCATCTCTCCATCCTACAATGCCTCTTGACGACGTGACCAATGTCCCAGCAAGCTCTTCACGCAGTAGGTCTCCAGGGTTTTTCCTACGCCTACCTCAAGAGTATGTTCCGACAAAGAAAACATGCTTGGGTACATTACCTTCAGCCAACGAACGCCGCGCTCAAGGGGAGAAGAATGTGGATCTCTGGACAGACGGATGCTTGTATCCAAAGGATCCTTCTCTCTATAAGGTCTCCACCTTTCTAGTTGTCAGAAATTAACTTAAGCTTTAGGAGAAAGCATTGATCAAGAAATCAGGCAGAAATACTATCTCAAAAGCAATAAAAATTGGTATTTTTGGAATCTTAAGCACAGCAAACCCCGGGCTAGAAATTTTCAGAATTGAATTCCGATAAAAACTGGCATAGTTATGACCCCTGGAAGTTTACACTGTGAATTGAGTAAAATAGAAAAATTGAAGGGTTACAGTAATCATTTAAGCATAGACTTTATTAAAGGTCTCCCAGATATTTACAAAATATTTATCAATTAAGCAAAAATAGGTCAAATTATAGCAAAATTGACATTTTAAAAGCTGGCAGGTAATGGGAGGGTCATCACTGACCTGCCAGGGACTCATTTAGTAGCAGGGGTCGTTTTTTGACCTGTAGGGGGTTGCTTGAGCTGCAAGCAACTGTCTTTTTCAGCCTGTGAGAGCTTAAGAGTGCCAGAAATTTATAAATAGGACCCCTAGCTTCACATTTTAGATAGACTCGGAGCCTTGCTACTCTCTCTCTCTCTCTCATCTAGAGAGAACACTACGCAAAAATCATTAGAGTTTAATCTCTAATTGATTAACCCTAACGGTAATTAACCTAATCCTTCTTAATTAGCAAGGTTAGATTAAGATAAATTGTTAATAAATCAAAGATTAGGCCTATGCATGCTCCTTAAACCTCTTTAAATTAATTAATCTTTGCTGATTATTGTAATTAAGCTTAGTAATATTAAGCTAATTAATTATCCTATCGTATTATGGCTGAAATTAGCCAAATTAACCATGAATTAATGATAAATATATTAATTAAACTTAGATTAAGATGAGGTAATTATCAGAGTTGCATTAGACAGTCATTAAAATAGGAAAATTATCCTATCATTTTTTTGAGTAATTTTCCTAATTAATTAGGCAGAATTACTCTATTTTTTTAGCTATTTAAATAGGGGAAATTAGTAAATTGATTTCAATTGCTATAATATATTTATCACTGGTTAATTGGGTGTCAAGCAACCCGTGATAATTAGAAAAATCTCAGATAATGAATCTAGCTAATTAATTAGGCAGAATTACTCTGTTTTTTGAGCTATTTAAATAGGGGAAATTAGTAAATTGATTTTCATTGCTATAATATATTTATCAGTGGTTAATTGGGTTTTAAGGAACCCGCAATAATAAGAAAAAGCTCAGATAATGAATCTAGCTAATTAATTAGGTAGAATTACTCTGTTTTCTGACCAATTTAAATAGGGGAAATTAGTAAATTGATTTCAATTGTTGAGATACATTTATAAGTGGTTAATTAGATATTAAAAAACCTGTGATAATTAGGAGAAGCTCAGATAATTAATATAGATAATTAATTAGGCATAATTACTGTGTTTTCTGAACAATTTTAATAGGGGAAATTAGTAAATGGAATTAAAATGCCTCAATATAATTATCAGTAGTTAATTAGGTGTTCAATAACCTGTGATAAGTAGGAAAAGTTTACAAAGTTAATTTAGATAATTATTTTAGCTAAAATACCCTATTTTTTGAGCAATTTTAATAGGGGAAATTAGTAAATAGAATTCCAATGCTTCCATATAAGTATCAGTGGTTAATTAGGTGTTCAATAACCTGTGATAATTAGGAGAAGTTCAGAAAAATAATTTAGATAATTATTTTAGCTAAAATACACTATTTTTTGAGAAATTTTAATAGGGAAAATTAGTAAATAGAATTCAAATGCTTCCATAAAATTTGTAGTGGTTAATTAAATGTTCAATAACTCGTGATAATTAGGAGAAGTTCCGAAAGTTAATTTAGCTAATTATTTTAACTAAAATATCCTATCTTTTGAGAAATTTTAATAGGGGAAATTAGTAAATGAAATTCAAATGCTTTCATATAATTATCAGTGGTTATTTAAGTGTTTGAGTACCTGTGATAATTAGGATAAGTTCAGAAAGATAATTCAGCTAATTACTTTAGCTAAAATACTCTAGTTTTTTAGACATTTTAATAGGGGAAATTAGTAAAAGGAATTTAAACACTTCCATATAATTAACAATGGTTGATTAGGTGTTCCAAAACCCGTGATAATTAGGATAAGCCCAGAAAATTAATCTAGCTAATTACTTAAGCAGAATTACTCTATTGTTTGGACAATTTAAATAAGGGAAATTAGTAAATAGGTTCAAATTGAATTGAGTTATCTATTGTAGGTTAATTAGAAGTTAGAAAACTCGTGATAATTATGCTATTCTCAGATAATTAGTTTAACCAATTATCTTAGTGAGATTACGTTGTTTTTAGGAGTAAATTAAAGAGAGAAATTAGTAAATCATGTTCTATAATTACATGCTATTTATCAGAGCTATATTATAGGGTGGAAAGGCCGTGATAATTATGACAAGGTTAGCAAAGTAGTATAGATATTTATCAAAGTCAAATTACACTAATTTTAGCTAAACACTAAAGAGGGAAATTAGTAAATCATGCTATATGATTACATGCTATTTATCAGAGCTATATTATAGGGTAGAAAGGCCGAGATAATTATTTCAAGGTTAGAAAAGTAGTATAGATATTTATTTAAGTCAAATTATACTATTTCTAGCTAAAAAGTAAAGGGAGAAATTAGTAAATCATGTGCTATAATTACATGCTATTTATCAGAGCTATATTGTAGGGTAAAGAGGCCTTGATAATTATGACAAGGTTAGAAAAGTAGTATAGATATTTATCTAAGTCAAATTGTACTATTTTTAGCTAAAATCTAAAGAGGGAAATTAGTAAATCATGTTATATGATTATATGCTATTTATCAGAGCTATATTATAGGTTAAAGAGGTCGTGATAATTATGCCAAGGTTAGAAAAGTAGTATAGGTATTTATCTAACTCAAATTACACTATTTTTAGCTAAAAATTAAAGAGGGAAATTAGTAAATCATGCTATATGATTACATGCTATTTATCAGAGCTATATTATAGGGTAAAGAGGTCCTGATAGTTATGTCAAGGTTAGAAAAGTAGTATAGATATTTATATATGTCAAATTACACTATTTTTAGCTGAAAATTGAAGATGGAAATTATATAATTAAATTATAAAATAATAAAATAATTACCAGAGCTCAAAAATATCCTTATCTACTTGTGGTAATATACCATAGTTAATTAGTGAGTTTAATAAATCATAATTGACCAAAAGTCTTATTTTGAGCCAATGATTAATTAAAATAAATAGACTTGTGGTTAAAAGTTTTTAGAAAAATTATAGTAAGTGAAAACTTATGATATCAAGTTAAGAAAATGAAATCTTTAAGAGAAATTAAATACAATAAATATTAAGCCCAAAATAAGTAAATTATTAGCTTAAAAGTTGATAGGAAAATTAGGAAAAAGATATAGAAAATTATAAGAAAGTTAGGAGAGCTTAGAAAACCCTTAGGGAAATGGTGGAAGAAGTTATCTTGCTTATATAGACAAATAAGAAATTACTAGGTTAAGAATTTATCAATTAAGACTATAAATTTAACCTTGGATGGGTTACAGTTAAATACAAAGGTTAAGTCTAGATTTTGAACTATTTACCTAATAATTAGACGTCCTTTTTATAAGGATAAAAAGTTATGATACCAAAAAGGCCCGAGCAAATCCTACATCTGATGATGAGGACGTAGCTCCAAAACGAACTAGAGCATCGCATGACGACGAAGCCGGGCCTAGTAGTAGGCCTACGAAGGAGAGTCTTCAGGCGCCAGCGCAACAACAGATGGCCAATCAATCCCAGGTGGGTTTTCCATTATTCAATTAAGTCTTTAATTAGTTTAAGTTCTTTTATAAGTTAGCATCGCATACGTAAGAAGGATAAATTGGCTGAAAACGCAAGGTAACTTCAAGCGTACATTTGTTTATAATGTCGGAAATAATTGTTTGGGTTAAAACTGGTTGAATTAGGAAAGATATGTTTGATCATCCTTAAGACAGCTTGTCTCAAGACACCTCCGACTCCTTGATATAAATTGATGATAATGATTGGCTTTCTAGCCACGGTTAAGTCGGTTACCCCCATGAACGATGAGTTTCTACTCCGTGTCATGTCTTGATGTTTCTACATAAGTTAGGATACCGTTTTTTTATCCTAGGGGAGCCGCTCGGTTGTATGGGCAACTGGTTTGGTGTATGGGCACCCGGAACCTTGTGGGGGTTTATCCACTCCGGATTTGAATAAGGAATGGGTGCCGTTTGTCACCCTTAGGTGGTCTTGAGACAAGAAGAGTACTGGTCATGGTTATTATGGATAATGTTTTGATTGACAGTACCCTGTCTTAAGTTTAAAGATGTTTGTTTTCTAAAAGAATGCTTTCAATGCTGTCTTCAAGGAATTACTGTGACGGAAAGTTAAAAGAAACCATTATTTTAAATGTTTAAAACAATGTGATAGTAAGATAAATGAATCATGTGTGAGTGCGGGGTGGTAAGTGGGGATTGACTAAGGTTGTCAATCATGGACGGGTGGACCTGATTAGTCAGGTAACTATCCATTCCCGTGCAGTAAAACGTTGTAGAAACTTCTCACTTGGAAGAGGAATCCACCAACGACTGTGCCCTCACATATGTTAGGGGGAAAAAAGCGTTGGCTAAGGAAACCATAATCTGAATGATGAAGTTATAGGGCCTCAATAAGAAAAAAAAAATGTAGGTTGTTTGAATACATTGTCCCGCTTCCGCTGCGAGACAGGACTAGGTCTTCTTCTAGGGCTATAGACCCAAGCCATTGTCAATGGCAAAGGTTTATTCCTTGGATTTTTCTTGTCTAGAGACTCCGATTTTTATAAGGCCTAGAGACCTGTCAAGGATCCCATCCCGATCACGATATAGGCGGGTTGGGGACCTTACACTCTCAATGTTCATCCGTCTTTTACAAACATTCTATCACTGTTGCAATACGTTGGAAATGGAGAGCAAGGTTTGTTGGGCTACTGCAAGAGACTCAACAAACACGAGATTGCGCGGTCCGGGATCTACTTGCGTCATTGGCAGTTGCTCAATGGGAGTTTCCACAATCTTCAAGATCAGATGCAAACAACTACTAGTGCGCTTGAGGAGGCAAAGAGCACCATCACAACCAAGGAAAATGTAATTAAAAAGCTTGAGGATACTCTTTCACACATGAAGAGTACTGCCATGAGAGGTACGGTGAGGAAACTAGAGTTGTCCGATATTCAGACTCTTGCACCACGTGGAGGTGCAAGAAAACGAAGGGTGACAGCTATGAGGTAACATGTTCTATCCCTCATGTTGTTTAAGTTTAATACGGCTCATCATTGTTGTTTTGGGCAATAGGAACTTCGTCCAAGAAACGTGCAGCGGCGAGAATGCGTTATCTAGGGCTACTTTACTTCGTTCGTGTTTCAACAAAGAGGATTTTATTGGGATGCTTGATGCTCCAGAGGCAAAACACTTGAAAGACGCAATCACTAAGAGAGTTCTTAGTGATTTTTCTAATATTGTCACTGATCTAGATGTTCAGGATATTTGTGATGCTGTTGGGATTAGTACCAAGGGCTATCAAGCAATACATCAAGTGTTAAAAGATGCATTAAGAAGTCGAGGAGTCACGGAAAACCTGTTCCCACTTCCTCACAGAGTGCAGATTGCCAAGAAGGTGTCAAATGAGATGTTGTTCACCGATTAGGGGACTACTTGTATATTGAAGACACGATGCCTCTTCAGCCGCTCCGTAGCAAAACACGAGGAAGGAAGGCCCGCGGGAAGGGAAGCGGTGCTATTTCTAACAGTGTGTTGTGGACCGAAGGGTTTGTTTACACCAAATTCAACAATATCTTTGTGGACTTGATACGATTGTAGCAGTCCATGGCTGTTTTCTACAATTTGAGTGATGCAGGTTAGTTTAGAGTTGCCTACATGCTCTATGATGTGTCATAACATGCATTCTGAGGCTTTATGTTGTTGGCAATTCTTGAAGGCAAGCTTGTGTTCGTGCTGAAGTTGGATGAGTGTGTAATTGTTAAAGGGAGAAAGTTGGAGAGAATGAGCATCACGCTTATGAATGAAGCCCTAGCTTATACCAAGCAATCTTGCAGTTCGAGTGAAGCGACAAAGCCCTCTTTTAGTGTGCAATCAGAGAAGGATATATGGTGGCTTGGTGCAATTGAAGTTCCGAAAGAGACACATGAAGTCCTTGCATGGATTTTCAGTAGAATCCCATGGGTCACAGAGGTCATTAAAGCTCAAATAAACGGTGAGAAGCTCATGGTTCCAGGACGTGGGGAGTTTGATGTTGAATGGCATTTAGATGGTGATCTAAAGACCATAAAGTGCATGCTTGGATGCAAACAAGGTGCAAATTCTTTACTTCCTTGTCCATTCTGTACGAAAGGGCACAAGACAAGTCGAGCAACTCAAGTGGAAGGTCAGGACGAAGATAATGATGACCATATAAATAGGGAGTGGCAAACTTCGGTTCTTTCATGTGATATGTTGCAGGTGCCCAATAGGGATAGCAAAGATCCTGGGTGGAACCCCATAATTCCCTTCTCCCTCAACAATGTTCACTTTTGTACATTGCATGCATTTATGCGAATATTTGATAGGATCCTAAAGCATCACATTGATTATGCTTTCACAATGAATCCCCTTCAACGGTCAAAAGACTCCTTGCAGGGGGTGGAGACTCTCCTTAATGAGATTGGATGTCACCGATCAAGGGTGAACATTGTAGAAGAGACTTGTAGGGAGAAGACATATGAAGTGGCACAGAAGGTTTCCATGAATGGAGCCAAAGCACGTCGATTTTTCAAGAAGATGTCAAAGTATCCAATGCAGGTATCCAACGCAAGTGTCGATCTAGCAAGTGAGAAGCGGTGGGAGTTGTGGAAAGATTTGTGTTAATGCACAACGGACAAAGATCCCAATGTGGAGGTTGCTATCCAACACAAGCTAGTATGGTCATACTTTCAAAAGGTTGTGCAATTGATGAATCTTTCAAGCACCATCGTTGAGCAGCGAGAGGAGTTCAAGAAGGTGCTTTATGAATTCACAAAGGCCGCTAAGGACGGATGGTCTGAAAGCAAGATTACACACTACATGCTTTGTTTTAACGAACTTAATACATATGCAATGTTTGAAAATGCAACTTTTCTATTCGCTTATCTCCTTTTTGGTTGTTTTAGCACATTCTCTATGCACATGGTGCATACTTCATGGACCGCTATGGTTCGCTTGATATATGGAGTAAACAAGGCATGGAGAAGTCCCACTATCGAGCAAAAGGAGTCTACTTCAAGAATACTCGGCATGGTGGTGGTAGTTCACACTCCAACTACCTCCAAGAGATGTTTAATTGGTTTTTTAGGCACACCTTTGGGAGAACTCGTACTATTGAGAAAGCAAGAGAATCGATGTTAGCAAAGCAGTTACGCAACGCTTCCCGTACTGCAGCATCCGAGAAGTGGAAACGCTCGCGAGCGTCCCTGGGCCATGAAGCTTGGTGTGCAACTAAATATCGAAAAGGCAACGTTTGGGCGTCGCGTCAGCCGTCCGTATGATCCAGGTTTAGTTGTTAAATTCAATTGCTTTATTTGAGTTTCACTCAATTGGTCGCATAGTGTGAAAGGGCCCAAATCTCAAAAAAAACCTATTTAAAGGTTGAAGGGGCTCATTTTGTCATTTTCCCTACTAGGTGCAACCATGGCAAGAACAAAACAAACGGCTAGGATTGCATATCCAGAGGGGCTGGATGGCCAACGACTCAAAGGTACAGCAACAGAAGCTGGAACTTCACAAGCTCAAGGTGAAGTCCACACAGAAGAAGCTGGAGCTTCAAATCAGCATGGCCAGTCTTCTACATCAGCAAAAGAGAGACGGAAGCATCGCCTTGTTGTCTATTCATCGGACTCCAACGATTCTGATGGCAATAGGGAGGATGAGAGCAACCAGGGCAAAGAAACAAACAGCCAAAAGCAACCGTCAGAAGGCTCCGAAGAGACGCAAACGGCTGAAGATGCCCCATGGGTTGGTGTCCAAATACAAACTTATCAGGCTCACATGTCTATTGGGGGTAAGACACTTCCTAAAGGGAGTGGACCTACACCATCACATCCGGTCAATAGTGAAGAGCACAAATCAGATGGAGAGTGGGTGGAATCAGATTATGAGGTGTTGGAAGTGCCTGTGCTGAAAAAAAAGAGAAAGAGAATTGTCTACAAGAAGAGGAAGCAAGCTGTCCCAACTCGTGCCAAAAATGCACCTCCACGTCGACCTCAGAAGGTACGAAAGCGCAGCCGTGCTTTTGCGGAGATTCGACACTATCAAAAGAGCACCGAGCTCTTGATTCGGAGGGCCCCTTTTGCAAGGCTATGCAAGGAGGTTTTGCAATTGTACAACACTCAGTTTCAGATGGGCGCCGTGGCCATAGAGGCAGTCCAAGAGGCGGCAGAGCAATATTTAACTGGCATATTTGAGGATTCTAACCTCTGTACCATCCATGCAAAGCGTGTAACCATTATACACAAGGATATCTAGCTTGCTCGCCGTTTGCGCCATGAGGAGTAGCTTGTAATTAGGCATCAACCTTTTTGTATTTACAGAACTCCAAGATTGGGAAGAATTTGAATACAAGCGTCTTTTGATTGTATATCCCACTCTGTGCATTGTATTGGGAAGAATTTGAATATAAGAGTCTTTTATTGTATACCCCACTGCGCATTGTATTGTTTTAATTCTGTACCATGCAATGTAGCACTGGTTCAAGTTTTGTCTACCTTCTATTGTATGTATGTAGCCATTAGCTTGTTATTGTGAAAAATTGCCTACGTTTAGCACCTTGCCTAAGTGGGGCATGCACTTCCTAATGTATCCATGCTATTTGACTCACTATTGCATGGCAAAAACATCTACAAAGTGTTGAAAATGGCTTGGAATGCCCCCAAATTGACTGCCACAAGGGCGCGCATTTGGGGCTTCCAGAGCCCTATGGATGGACATAATGCGCGCCCTTATGGCAGCCTTTCCTAGTGCTTTGCAGACACTTTCCAGTGGTTTCCAAACTATTTTGACAAGCAATAAGTATGTTTTGTTTGCTTCAATGCTTCAATTAGCATAGATGATGCTGGCAATCATCCCCCCTTAGTCCATGTCAATCCTATACTCCAAAAAGGGCTTAGATATTGCCACAAAGTTTACTCTTGTGGTTTGTTAATACAATTTTAGGTATCTGGGGCAAGATGGGCTTAAGGTTACCTGGGTATCCATGTCTTCCTGTTTTGCAGCTGGGTATTATTGTCTTGTCACTCTGTTTTGTAATTGGATATGCTCCTATACTCCAAAAAGGGCTTAGATATTGCCACATAGTTTACTCTTGTGGTTTGTTAATACAACTTTAGGTATCTGGGGCAAGATGGGCTTAAGGTTACCTGGGTATCCATGTCTTTCTGTTTTGCAACTGGTTATTAATGCCTTGTCACTCTGTTTTGTACTTGGCTATGCTCCTAGATGTATCCAATTTCATATGCCACAAGGGCGCGCATTTGCACACTTCATCTGCTGATGGAAAGCCCCAATGCGCGCCCTTGTGGCAGCATATTTTAGGCACTTCCAAGCCCTTTACTAGGCACATACATAACTTTGGAAGCCTAGATATAACAAAGTATACATTTTTTAAATTTTAATCCCTGCCAAACCCTTTAGTAGTCATAGCCGAAATTATGGTGCTTCTCATATACAATGGAAGCCCAACATACAACAAATTCAAAACCTTGCAAGAAAGAGAGTTATAGACAGCAAAAAGTAGTTTCATTAAAGAAATCAATGCTTTACATGATATCCTGCTTTTGCTTTAGGATCTTTCTAATTACAGTTTTTTGGCGCTTGGCCTTTTGGGGTGGCTCCCTGTTAAGTAAAGTGGTTGTAATTTCTTGGGTGTCATTAACCCCTACAGCTTGGTTCATGCCGACATGGGCAATAAGGCGCCCGCGAAAGTTTACACCGAAGGTGGATATTGCAAAATCTTTCTTTACAAGCACTACAAGGTTGGCCGTTTGGGCAAGTGATGTTAAACACAACGCCTTGGAGAGTGAACGGAGAGCAAAAATGTTGTAGCGACCATTGGGAGAGTAGTCGACATGGACAAACACCACGACACCAGTGGGAAGTGTGCCGAGGTAGTGAGCAACTGCCGCTTGAGGTCCGAACGGCGTCCTCCTCCCCCCTGACCGTTGCGCCCAGGCGTCAACCTCCAGAACATCCTGTAGAACATAGGTTTTCTGAGATATGGCACAGAATTATGATATAACATTAACAAAATCATTTGTAACAATCAAATGTAAGTGAGCATCTATACCTCTTGTCTACGATCCTCCTCATCGACATCCGGGTGCAAGTAAAGATCCACGCTTGACTTCCCCTTTGGATCAAGCAAAACAGGTGTTGCCGCTGGTGGTGGTGAATCCACTCTTGCGCGTTTAGCCAAACACATGACTTTCACGGCCACAAACTCCTCCTCAGAGACCTTGGCCTGCTCGGACGCTGCCACCTCGGCTTGTGCGCTCGCCACTATGTCCGTCAAAGTATTCCCCATGGGCAGTAGGAGATCATCGTCATGGGAGGTGGTGGTATCAAGCTCAAACTTGCCATGGGCATCAAGGATGGTGAAACACTCATCCATGTGAAGCTCAAAGGATTTCTCCAGATCGTGCATAAACACAAACTCCTCCCCACCCACCACAATGGAGGAGAAGCGGATAATCTCTACCTCAGGGATGGCATCCCGAGTGGTGGTTCCTTCTGGCGGTCCCGAGGATGAACCAACTGATGGAGAGGCCTCCAAGAGGCCTTGAATCCCTACAGGGTAGGTCAAGGCAAGCGTCCTGTCCTCTGTGGATGAGTCAATGGCCACGGGCGTGGGGTCCTTCACATCAGCCAATACCCCGCCGATCTGCAAGTGAGGTAGCACTACGTCAGGGTCCGTTGGGCACTCGTGAAGGAGGAAGATCATTATGGCCTGAACAGAGAAAAAATTGCTTCCGATCCTTCCCTTACGCATTGCTCACACATCATCAGCTTCAAGCCACACATATTGTCCGGCGGGTTGTGCTATGGTGGCAAAGCGTGCAAGCCGCTGATGAAATGGCCTGTCCCCTTGGTAGATGTGGTGGAGAAGGCCTTCAGGAACCCATTGCCCTGGCCGGTTTGGTAACTCAACAATAAATCTCCCCATGCACGTGGAAATCTATGAAGTAATGTGCTCAAGAGATTGAGAGTGGAGGGTCAAGGTGGTTTCCAAATCGGGTTGGGTTGTGAAAAATGCTTGAAGCTCAGGGCGATTGCCCAACCTCAGTAAGGAATGCATCTAAAGCACTAGTAGCAGCCATGTCTTCTCTTTGCGTGATTGGGTATGCTAGGTCTCTCTGCAATGCTGGGATGAAAATGGTGAAATGAGGAGGTGGTCCTCCTTATATAGACATATTCCATCTCGAAAAAAACAAAAAATATGCATTTAAAAAATAAATTTACACCACCTTAAAACTCAAGTACAAAATCAAGTACAACACCTTAAAACTTTTCAAAATCTTTACTAAAATATCCAATATATAAACGATTCAAGTTACAAGCCAATTCACTCAGACAAGATGATTTCGTCTGTAGCCCAATCTTTGTAAACAAGCATAGTGGCCTCCATCCGCCTTCCAATCTATACAACCAAAAATGGGCAATCAAAATACAAAAACCCACAAAAAATAAGAAAAGGTAGCTAAGCAAGCACAAAGCAGACCTTGCGTTGTTCTAGTTTGAAACTTGCATTACCGACATCCTCGAATCCCATTATGACAAAGTGTTCCCAAAGATTGGCAAGAGTCCAATGCGGATTCACTGTAACCACCTCCACCTCGTTATTGGGCATGAGGACACGAATTTCAAAGGATTGAATCTCTTCGGCTGTCAGCTGCAAGGGTATCCATTTGCCACGTTTGTGCATCCACCTCTCATAGCTAAACCGTGCATACAAGGTGCACCTTGCTTTCAAATACCGAAGGCAAAGCTGTGTGGGGGACACATTGCACTTATAACGGTCACCATCATACAAACCGTCAACATAGCCCCAATTGACACCTAGAATGGTGTCCATTGCATCTATGTCAACTTCTTTGCAAACAAACATTGTTGGTGTTTCTACAATCGGCAGAGAGCGGAATGCATGCACAAACAAATGAATGGGACAATGCCAACTGAGACCCACCAATCTGGTTGCCTTACCAAACTTTAGGGACCCTTGAAAATCTTGCAACACCTTGCACTTGAAAGAAAACAAAGCCCAATGGTCTGGAGTTGGCCATTCTGCACTCTCCAATGAGGGTGTCTCCACGGCTTCTAACCTACCATAGCTTTGGCTTGACTTCGGCACCACGTACTTGTGGGAGTACATGAATATGCGCTGCTCGGTAAGTTTTTTCAATGAAACATTGGGAAACATAAGCTCCTCAATGTGAGCATGCACAACCATGAACGTGCCTGAGAGGCACTCAAGCGGTTGCTCCTAAACTAAGCTGGATGGAAAAACATCTTTACAAATGCCCTTAGTTAAACATAATGATCACATAAACGTAAACATGACATATGCATGGGATAGCTAAACCATGAAAACTTACGATGAGGTGCAAATTGAGTAGAAGCTCTCTTGAGGTGGAGCTCAGCTGCACTGTAGACATGTTGCACGATGGCCACCATTCCGGACTTTGTTTCTTTGAATGCCAATAGCCAGCCCTTCCAATGACGTTCCAATACGCCTCGATACCGTACGCGATGAGGTCCAGCACGTGACGGTTGCATGTAGATCCATGCACCCTTCTTGAACACTTGTGGGATCCATACCCCCTATGAGTCTTTTGTGTTGTGCAACACAATCTCCTCTATCTCTGGTTTGGGCCGTCTATGCGTGGACATGCTTGGGAAGTTGGGCTTAGGAAGGGATTTGAAAGAGTTGAGTACTGTGGAGAGAGAATGAGGAGCTGAGGGGAGGGTGAGGTGAGCTGCCTATGGTGGCTCTTGTGGCTTTGACAGTGTAGATAGAGAAAGAGAGGAGGAGTGAGAGGTAGAGAGGTAGAGAGGATAGTGGAGCTGTGGGCTATGGAGTGTGGGACTGTATAGGGTTGATGGAGGTGTGAGAGAAGGGGGATCTATGGAGAGAGAGGAAGAGAGTGGTGGAAATCTTTTGGCTATGGCTGCCTTGACTGTAGAGAGAGAATGGGAGGAGGAGAAGAGGGAGAGTGTGGGAGAGAAAAGTAATGAGGGAGAGAGAGAAAAATGGATTTTGGGGAGGAAAATTGACTTTTTTTTAAGTTAGTTTATGTTTTGGGGCAATTTTGGAGGCAAATGGGTCAAGTTTGGAACTTTTAAAAAATTTCAATTTTTAGGGTTTTTAAGCATGCGCATTTTTTTTTTGGGGGTCCCTCCCTCTTTTATGACACCTCTCCTCCTATTTACCCCCCCCCCTCCCTAGCCTACCTCCCACCTCTCTCTAAGAACCAAGCATTGAAGAGGGAGACAATTAGGCTGCACCCCTACCATTCCTCCCCCTCTAGGTGATATCCCAAGAGCCTTCTCATTGGTTCTCCCTTAAGCCTTCACTAATCAAAAAGGCCCAAGGAGAGTCCATATTTTTCCTAATGGGTATGTATACTTGGGAGATGATGAAGCTTGTGAGATTGTCAACAAAGGTACAGTTTCTGTCAAAACTGCTAACGGAAATGAATGGAAGCTTAAAGATGTTAGGCATGTTCCTTCTCTTCGCAAAAATTTATCTCTACAGGACAATTGGACGATGAAGGTCACAACATTGCATTCGGAAACAAACGGTGGAAGATCTCAAAGGGATCTTTGGTGGTTGCCAAGGGAGAAAAGGTGGGTACACTTTACTTGTGTACTGTTAGCACGCAACATTCAGCTTGTGCAGCAACTACAGAAGTTGACAGTGCAGTGTGGCACTACCGGCTTGGGCATATGAGTGCCAAAGGAATGCAAATCCTTCAAACAAAGAAGCTTCTACCAGGTTTGAAAGAAGTGGACTTAGATTTCTGTGAAGATTGTGTTTATGGTAAACAAAAGAGGGTAAAATTTCAAAAATCAAGAAATGAAAGAAAAATAAAAAAACTTGAGTTGGTTCATTCTGATGTTTGGGGTCTAGCAAGTATACCATCACTTGGTGGCTCATTGTACTATGTAACATTCATAAACGATGCAACTAGAAAAACATGGGTTTATGTCATGAAGAATAAATCCGATGTATTTTCCATATTTCAAAGGTGGAAAGCCTTTGTGGAGAATGAAACAGGTACCAAGGTTAAATGCCTCAGATCAGACAATGGAGGTGAATATTGCAGCCAAGCTTTTGAAAGCTTTTGTGCTAGCAATGGCATTCGGAGGCAAAGGACAACCCCAAGGACACCTCAACAAAATGGTATTTCGAAAAGGATGAACAGGACAATCATGGAGCGAGCACGAAGCATGCGGCTACATGCAGGCCTACCGCTTAAGCTTTGGGCGAAAGCTGTAAGTACGTCTATGTACTTAATCAACTGGTCACCCTCAATGGCATTGGATGGGGAAGTTTCAGAAGAGGCATGGACAGGTAAACCGGTGAATTATGCATTTCTCAAAGTGTTTGGGTGTGAGGCTTTCATGCACATAGATAGAAGCTTAAGATCAAAGCTAGATGCAAAGTCCAAAAAGTGTTTCTTCATTGGCTATGGAGAAGGTGACTTTGGGTATCGCCTATGCAATCCTGAAGATGGTAAAATCTTAAGGAGTAGGGATGTAATTTTTAACGAACAAAATATGTACAAAGATTACTTGGAAAGAAAACAAACAAAAGAAACAGGTGATGAGTACATGGAGCTTGAGGACGGTGAAGACTCAAGGACTGCAAACGGTGACAATGTGCAACAACGTCAACCAAATGAGGAGCCTCAACCTATTCCCCAAAGATCTCCAAGAGCAAGTAAACCTCCATAAAGGTTTGTTCCTTCCTTCAACCATCTCTTGATCTCAGATTCTGGAGAGCCAGAATCATACGAAGAAGCTATGCAACATGAATCCAAAGAAGAATGGATGAAGAGCATGCAAGTGGAGATGGACTCACTACATCGCAACCAAACATGGGAGTTGGTTGAGTTGCCTAAAGGTAAGCGGGCACTTCAAAACAAATGGGTGTACAAGCTGAAGGAAGAAGAAGGTGGGAAGAAAAGGTACAAGTCTAGGCTTGTGGTAAAAGGGTTTTCTCAAAAGAAAGGTATTGACTTCAATGAAATATTTTCTCCTGTTGTAAAAATGAACTCAATTAGGCTTGTCTTAAGCCTTGTGGCTGCTCATGATTTAAATCTCAAGCAAATGGATGTAAATACGGCATTCCCTCACGGTGACTTAGAGGAGGAAATCTACATGCTTCAACCAAAGGGGTATGAAGTAAAAGGTAAGGAGAAAATGGTTTGCACATTAAAGAAGAGCTTGTATGGTTTAAAGCAAGCATCAAGACAATGGTACTTGAAGTTTGATCGATGGATGTTGGATCATGGATTCACAAGATGCAACTCGGATCACTGCGTCTACACGAAGAATTTGGGAGATGGGAAGTTCATCATCCTAATGTTGTATGTTGATGACATGCTGATTGCAAGTGCTAACATGCAGGACATCAAAGACCTAAAAGAGGATCTGTCTAAATCTTTTTCAATGAAAGATTTAGGTGTTGCAAAGAGGATACTTGGTATGAAAATATCAAGGGACAGGACGAAGAAGATAATAAAGCTATCTCAAGAAGATTACATCAAGAAGGTACTAGAAAGGTTTGCAATGCAAAATGCAAAACCAGTTTCTACACCTTTGGATGGTCATTTTAAACTAACGAAGGATATGTGTCCAAAGACACAAGAGGAGATAGCCTATATGTCTAAAGTTCCATATGTTGCAGCGGTAGGTTCTCTAAGGTATGCTATGGTCTGGACAAGGCCAAACATTGCACATGCAGTGGGAGTTGTGAGTAGATTCATGGACAACCCAGGTAAAGAGCATTGGCAAGCTGTGAAGTGGATATTTAGGTATCTAAAAGGGACAACAACAAATGCTTTGTATTTTGGAGGAACTGATATTTTTCTAGAAGGGTATGCTGATGCAGATATGGTAGGTGACAAAGATACTCAAAGGAGCACTACTGGCTATGTGTTCATGGTTGGAGGCATAGCAGTAAGCTGGGCTTCAAAGCTGCAGAAAGTGGTTTCACTTTCTACCACAGAAGCAGAGTATGTAGCAATGACGGAGGCAAGCAAAGAAATTCTGTGGCTTCACAGATTCTTAGAAGAGCTTGGATTCAAACAAGACAATTGTGTCTTGTACAGTGATAGCCAAAGCGCTATCCATCTTGCGAAGAACTCAACCTTTCATTCAAGGACAAACCACATTGAGGTGAGATATCACTTCATACACACTCTTTTGGAAGAGGGACAGCTAAAGCTAGGAAAGGTGCATACAAGTGAAAATCCTGCAGACATGTTTACAAGGTGGTCAACAAGGAGAATTTGAGCTTTTGCTCATCTTCAATCGGCATTCAAGGATAAGAAGCCAGAATGGAAAGCAGTCATAGGTTTGGTTTGGAGATCAGTCTCCAAGTGGGAGATTGTTAAGTATGGAGCCTGATTTACCCTTGTAATTTTCTGTGGTAAAAGCGCACATTTGTAAGGCCCCCATTATGAGGAGAAGCCATCGTGCGTGAAGGAAAATCACTCATCGGAAACCAAAATTTTCACGGACAAGAATCAAGGGCAACTTTAGGGGCCTCGGGGGCAGAGGCCCCCGAGACTTTTTTTTTTCTCGCCAGAATATTATGGCCGGACAGCGCCCGAAAAGTGGTCGGAAACAACCGGTCGGTTGGCCGGTGGCCGGTAGTCAATGGCCGGTGGCCGGTGGCCGAATTCAAAAGCGGACTTGTCTTCTCAAGAGCGGCCACACATGGGCAAATTGGAGGGTCCGATTTGGACTTATTCGCACAAGGGCGGCTACACATGGCTGCCTCTCATAAGAGAGGGCAGCCCTTTTGGCCTATAAAAGGAGGCCATTTCTACACACATTTCATAGTGTGAAGTTGATGCAACAAGGTGAGTGTGAGGTGGTGAGAGTGAAGCAAGGCGGGAGCTCTATGGCTGCTTTCCCATGGACGTAGCCCACATTGGGTGAACCACGTATATCGTGTGTACTCTCTCTCTCTCTCTACTCTATAATCTCTTGTGTGTGAAATCTATCTCTCTCCATTAAGTAATCTACTCAAATATCTATTTAGCTACGTCTTATTTCTTAACAGACCCTACATCACTTCTGCAAAAATTCCCCGAAAGAGCGCGTTTGGCAGCCGAAAGGGATTTGAATTTTAGAGGTCCAAATAAGTCTAAGTGGCTAAAATTGCCAATGGCTGTCCTTGCGCAACTACTTTGGAAGGTATACTTCAAACCAATTTTATATGAGAATATGTTTTGATTACGAAATTTTATTATTTGTATTTTGATTGAGTCTTTTGAAAATAATAGGAAGAGTTCGATCATATGTTTAGTAGTAAAACGAAAGGGCTGCCATCAAAAGGGAATTTTGACTACGGGTTGGCACCTGACGCTTACGAGGAAAGCATCAATCTAGTGCTTTCTCAAACGGAGCAATACTTTACGCTCAAAGGGCTAGAGATAGCCACCATTGCAAATCCAGAAAATGGCAGCGATTTTTTCCAAAAATGTATTTCATTTACTGGCTGGGGCGAGAAGACCACGAAAATGACACCCTCGAGAGTGGCAGAGGTAGCGCGCGCACGCATTAGCCCAACAGAGTAAGTAATAGTCGTTTAAATCATTGGATATATTTCTTTTTTTATTATGTAACAATAAAAAATAAGTCTCGTGTTTCCTTTGATAGGAAGTGCCGATTGCTTGATTTGCTCCAAGCCAGTGATGCATCCTTGAAGGAGAAGGGCATCGGTTTGACGGAGAAGGCCTGGATCCAGTGGCTTCGATATCACGTGTACTGGTGGCAGTTGGAAAGGTTAGATTTCTCAAACATTTGCACCAACTAGCAGTTTGTTATGTAACTTGTGACTTATTATTTGTTGCTGCAAGAGAGTGCTTGAGATGCCCGAGAAAATGGAGGCCGAGAATCATGATGTTGCTATCCAACATGAGAAGGCTGAAGGTAGGCATGGTTGCACGCTTGCCCACACATTATTGACATACAAACGCAAGCACTTTGAGAAGTCCTTCAAGAAGTAGAGTGCTCGGATCAAATCCACACATGAACCCAAAGAGAAACCCCATTTTGCTTGTACGGCATGACGCTTGTTGTACAGGTTCGACATCTTTAATCGACAAATTAAGACTTTAGTAGGATACACTAATCTTGTTCTATGCAAATGAAAACTTTGTGGTATGTCTTGTAGATGGTGGAGAGATGCTCTTGTCTTTCCCATTCCCGAGCACCCCAGTGATGCATGGTGCAGGTCGGAGAGAGAGGAGACAGACTTATATCCTGACGAGTGGATAGATGACTTGTGGCCAAAGGGAGCGTGGCTCAAGTGTCCTTGGTGGCTGGACTACCCGGACAAGGAGTACCCACCCGAAGAGGAAGAGCTATACATAGGTATGCCTCTATGTAGTTTTTACCTTTGCCATGAAGCAATAGAATATGGGCTCAATAACTCTTCTTCTTTTAATTAATAGTGGAGCATAGTGCGTCACGGAAGAAAGCGGTTGTGATAGAGGATGCTCTATCTCCAAACACATCAAAGAAACCAGAGAGGAAGAAACAGACCTCAAGGAAAGACTCGCAAGCACAACAAGCTGACAAGCAACGTGGGAAGAGAAAGAAGAGGGCTGTAGTTTCGAGCGACAGTGAGAGCGAGCATGTGGTTGTGGAGTATTCTGTAGAAGTCAACGATAGTGCTCATAGCCTTGGTGCTATGAGTCATAGTGTACCGACACTATCCTTCACTCCCAGACCAGTGGGGGGCATCCAGGAGTCCCCTCCATGTTCACCATCACATGGTAGGGCTGCAGAGGACTTATCAGACATGGCCAGAGTTGTGGGAGATAACCATCTAGGTACGTGAAAATGCTTAATGTTGTGTTGTTCTCTTTAGCATTGCTTGAAAGATATATTTGATCTTATGTTGCTATATACAGATATGCATGTAGAGCCATGCCACCTTGCAGTGCATGCTAGTGCCAAAGAGTTGGCAAAAGCTATTCCAGATGTGTTGTGCAATGACAGGTAAGCCACGCTTATTTACAATCATAGTTATGTGCACACTTATAGTGCTAACAAAAACTACATGCAGTTCTATGCAGTCACTACGTAGATTCTTGGGCTCTCTATCAGGAACGGGGCAGAGGAACCCCAGCTTGAGATTGGGTGGTGTACGTTTGGTGTACATGGCCTTTCCCTTACACACTAGGCCACATGCAGCTAGCACGGGTGGGGTTCCTATATGGAACCAATGGGATAGTGACCTTGTGGATGCTGCATTCCTTCTAGCATCCGAGTTTCTTTTGGTGGATGGCATGATTGTGGTGACATGTCATGCAAAACATCTTTCCATCGTCACTTCAAAGGCAGAGGGAGCTGGTTTCCAGCTGTTGAGGATATTGTACTTACGGCTATCGAAGGCTAGTTGTACGACTGTTCAGGACTATTTAGAGGGGGTATGTTGTTTTTTTGTTTTGATAATGAATAGTAACTTCCATGTTCGTGGGTCAAAAAATAATGTTTTACTTGCTCCCCGCAGGTTGGTACTTTGTTGCTAGCCATTTTTTCACCCCCTAGAACTGGTGGGTGTCGGCTTCCAAGGTACGATCGAGCGGATGGAGAGATTGCAGCAAATGTACGTGGCTTCTCTACAGATGACGACATGTTGTGGGAGAAGCTACCAGGATCAGATTCCACACAGTGGACGCTTGATCGTATGGGCCAGCCTTTTCGTAGAGGTGTTGAGAGGAGTCCAGCGTTTGCCAGGTGGTAGAACTTTTTTGTTAGTTGTTTTTATTGTTCCTATAAAATTATAGGTATAATAAATCTTAAGGTAACTTTTTTTGTGTAGATGGCTACTAGGTACCTTCACAGACATGGGAGATGCTGTGTTGGCTTGTTTTGCAGGAGTTGGGACATTGGCAGCACAATGTTTACTACTACGTAGACATTGCATCAGTTGTGAGAAGGATTGGGTAGTTTTCAGTGCTTGTTTGGAGCTAGCTCAGCGCCTACCTTTCGATTTAGGCTCGACATTGATATTTCATAGGAGTGTCAGAGCTCAGGTAACTGAGCAACCACAGCAGGTGTTCGAGCAGCTTCATCCACTTGACCCACCATTCCCGACACCACTCAGCAATCAGGGCGGGGCAGTAGCAGCACCATATCCCACTTTCACAGCCCCATTTTTGGCATGGCGTGCAACTGGACCGTCTCCCAGTGCATTCATTGCCTCCACATCTGAGGCCCCCCCGGGGTTGATCCATTGCCTCTTTCACTACCTGCAGCCCCCCCCACATATAGTTCACAACCTTTGCCATTTGGAGTAGTTCCCCCACCATTTGGTGCACTGCCCCCGTTGGCATGGCCTTTGTTTCCTCCCAAAGGATATGGCCCCCCACCGCCCTTCTTTCCTCCACATCACCCATGATGTATCAACCCCCATATGTATTTACTTTGGATGCAATGGAACTCATAGATTTGGGGTTTGCTATTTGAAATAGACCGTAATTGTGTGCAAGGAACTTTCTCTTATTAATAGTGTATTGAATGATTCCATGGTGTTTTTTGTTTGAATGTAAGTTGGTCGTGAAATGACAATCAAATTTTAGTTGGAGAGAGAGAGAGAGAGAGAGAGAGAGAGAGAGAGAGAGGAAACAAAAGAGAGAGAGAGAGAGAGAGAGAGAGAGAGAGAGAGAGATGGGTAGATTGTCCCTTCTTTTGGGAATCCGATCGCCCGATTCTTAAAAAGCGCTCGCCAGAAATTTCTCACCCAGAAATCACGTCCGATGGATTCTCATCAGCTTTCTTTTGAGCTTGTGCTCTCGTAACTGGTACGACATTTTCATTTTCTGAGCTACTATGGGGCTGAACAATCCCTAATACATTTGTCGTGATTTTTCTGATTTGGTTTGGATTTTTCGGGCAATCAAGGATCAAGTGAGCGATGCCACATTCAAGACAATAGGCATTTACTTCAGTGATCTCCGTATGAGGACATTGTTTGACCAAGTGGTTGTCACGACTTTTGTGACAATCTGTCTCTGGTTGAGGAGATTCTTTTAGCATTTCCTCTTGGCTATAAGCAAGCTTTGACCTAGATAAGCCATTATTTGCAATGAATCGCAATGTCCTTTCGTCCATTTCATACCTTCTTTCTTTCAACTAAAACCCAGGAGGTGGAGGTTGTACCGGCCTCACCACTCCATGTGTTTCTCTCACATTTTGTTGCTCCGAAGGGTAGTACTCACCTTGGTTGCTATACCACACTGTAGTGGGTACTGGCATTGGTTTATTTGATGCTTCCATCATGGGCATGTATCTCATGTCTACCGGCATTCTAGCACCTGGCAGAGGAGGTTGTTGTCCTAAAACAAGTTGTGGCCTTAAAACTCCTACTTGTCCTGGCGCATTCCCCGTAATGTATCTAGGTGGAGTAGGTGCTTCTGGAACAGGTTGTACATACCTCTCCCTAGCATTTTCCATGCTATAATAGCACTCTTCCCCCGTATGGTTTGTCCATTTTCTCTCAATTTCACACCACTTCGGCTCTCCCGAATCAGACCTTACAAGAGGAATCAACCTCTTGACCAAGTCGTCGATAAGCTTTTCTTGATCAATAGGTGCCGTTGGCTTGGCAATGGACTCACTTATCTGTGAAACACTGTGCTGAGAGGATGTGTCATCTTCTTGACTCTTTAAGTCCTTTTCTTTGTATGCCTCACAGTTATCCACCAGATAAAGAGCTTCTTTGATCAACTTGTTTAGCGTCATCCTCCTTATCATATGCAGATCCTTTTGAAGGCCCGCATGTCTCATTCCCTGGATAAAGATCAGCATTAGTCGTGCCTGCGTAGGTAATTCCACTCTCGGACAGAGCTTAACATATCTCTTGAGACGTAATGATGCTCTGCGTACTGATTCATCCTCTTTCTGTTTGAATCTATGGATTTGCGAGACCGTGTTGTGAGCAATGCCTTTTGGCAAGAATTCTTCAATAAACTCCTCAAACAGCTCATCTATGGTCTTAAAATCCCATTTTTCCACCAAGTCGAACCATGTAGCTACATCATCTTCTAGAGTCAATCCAAATCCCGCAAACTGTGTCGCAAAATCTGAAACTTCCTCTGCTCTAATCACTCTTCTAAAAGCCGTTACGTGATCTCTCGGATCTTTATCTCCAAAGTATTTTCTGTTTACCCATTTCTGGACTTGGGATGGTCTAACTCGTGGATTGTCTACAATTCTATCCAGAGACTCTCCCAATCCTTCTCTCGTTATCGCTCTTGAAGGGAATCTTGGTGGCTCTCTTCTTGAAATTCCTATAGGAATTCTTGTGTTTGGTGGAGGCATTTGTGGTCCTTCATTGACCAAATATCCACCTCTTTCTAGTACAGTCTGTGGATTTGTGCTTTCTACAACTCTGTATTCTCGTCCATACTTGTCGACAACTATAGATCTCCATTGACAGTCGACTCCGTATGTGTAGACATATAAGAGTTTGTAATCCGTTATCTCTCCTAGGTATGGATCTGAGCATCTATAAAGATTGACCTCATTGTCGTCAATGTATCTATATAGTCCTTCACTCTCATGACCAATCATCCAAACTCTCTCAACATGATGGATCTTTATCAATTGCAAGTTTGGAAGATCCATTGAGGGAGGATATTCCTCTATTGTCGGGATCTCTAAGCTTGTGTAAGCTGCGTTTGAATCTAGGGTAGACATGATTTCTGGGCTTAAGAGCTTTTGCTTGGTTCAAGTAGACTTAGTCCACTGTGTTCAAGTTCTTTGGTTAGGGAAAAGTCAAAACTATGTCCAAAACCGCAACCGTTTCATCACAATTCTCGCAAATTGTCGCTTTTAGACACCCCTAACTTGCGGATGAATTTTGAGGCCTCAAACGATGTTTTTTTCAAAGTTGACCTAAATGGTTGCCGTAGGCATGGGACATCCTACGCGATGCCTATATGCTCAGAATTTAACAAAATTTGGTCCAGAGACTCTCCTTAGGTCCAGCAACACAATGGTATGCTCATAATTTCATTTGGACCTAAAAATGGCCTTCAGACATCCTACGCGTAGGATGTCTTTTTGCTCAGAATGACTTGAAATTTTCACCCCATCTTCTCCTTGATGTGCTGATCACAATGGTGTGCTCATAGGTTGGTTTGGAGTCCTAAATCAAGCTGGAGACATCCTACGCGTAGGATGTCTTTTTGCTCTGTTTCAGCTCAAACTTGCACTGTAGCTTCCCCTTGATGTGCTAAACTCACAGCTATTTTTACTTTTTGATCCTGACACCTATAGGTTGGTCAAATGATCAAGAAACTGTTCGAAAAGCCTGATGTCTGTTCTGATGAATTCCCAAGTCAAATCAACTCCAAATTGGACCAAATTTGCCTAGGAGGCTTATCTAAGGCTATATGACAGCATGGTATGGTCACAGTAGAATTTTGGTTTCAGAATTATGCCTTAGACATCCTACGCGTAGGATGTCTAACTGCTCAGAATTGCCCCAAATTTGAATCACAGATTCTCCTTGATGTGCTGATCACTGTGGTATGCTCAGAATTTTGTTTAGAGTCCAAAATCACACAGAAGACATCCTACGCGTAGGATGTCTTTTTGGCCTGTTTGACCCCAGACTTGTCCCACAACTTCCCCTTGATGTCAATAACCCAGTGGTATGCTTAGATTTTGGTTTGGATTTCAAAAGTCCAAAATTTTAGCTGTTCTAGCCTTTTTCAGTCAAAAATGCTAAAGTCTGCTTAAAACCCAATTTTCTCACCCAAATGAGCTGAAAACTCTCACATGCACTCAAAACATCATGTATAACATGCACATGCAGCCGTCTTATGGTTTTGGTCTCAAAATAATGCTTTGGCACAAATTGGGTTGGATGTCTGGCAATTCTCATCTTTTGGCTTTGATCTGTCAAAATTTGGTCAAATTTCCACTTTCCAGGTGAAAATAGGGTAAAACCTACCTTCTGAACACACTGGTAACCTCAGATTTGCAAAATTTCCACCAAATCACCCTGTAGACATCCTACGCGTAGGATATCTACTGCTGATTTTTTGAGACTGAAGTGTCCCTGATACTTTCTTATGCTCTCAGCAAGTGCAAGTATGCTTCACAATTGCAAAAATCACTCAATTTAAGCCTTTTATGAAATTTTACGTTTTCTGACTCCGCCTTTTGGCTTTTGGTCAACAAAAATAGCGAAAAACACCAAAGTCAATATGTTACTAGGGTAAAACCTACCTTCGGAACCCACTGGTGCAGTCAGAATTTTCAAATTTGGTCTCCAGAACCCCCTTGAGACATCCTACGCGTAGGATGTCTATGTTTACAGAATTGCAGGTTTTCTTCACAGAACCCTTGCAAATGCTCTTTTATATGCACATCATCAGTCAGTCATACAAAAATATCCACAAAAGCTTGTTTAATGCATTTTTACCCTCAAAAGCACACTTTTCCGTAATTTCAAATGCAATCAAGCACTTTAGCAAATAATTCAATGCTGAATAGCTCTAGATCAGAATCAAATCACTTGCCTAAAGCTACTCCTACAAATCATATGGGGTTTTGCATCTATGAGTAGAAAAACGCTTCACTGCCACCCACGGACTAGTAAACGCTTTTATCACCTCACAAATCAATCGACCACCAACAACTACTCTAATCCACAGATCCTAACTAAACCTATCTAGTCGTAGACCCTCGGCAAGACACACGCTTCCTAGCTATCCACTTGATCGCGGAATATCCTCTTCCGGATCCACTTAAGAAAAACGCTTTCTTTAGCCGAAACTAAATCAAGCAACCATCACACGAGTGTTAGTAGGAAACCTACTTAGGTCCTTGTGTCCCCGACAGCGGCGCCAATGTTGGATGGGGAGCGACTCACACACCCATGAAGTGCATGCAAACACTACCTAGATCAACATAATGTCAATCGAGGACACATATGACACGATAGGCACACGGAGGAAATCTCTTTAGCTTGTCAGGCTGAGACCATCGTACACATACAACACTCTTGAAGGCCAACTAAACCACAATCAAGAACCTCACTGCTCTCAACTACACCACCTAGCCACATACACACATACGGAAGGTAACTCACCTAATCATGCCAGATTCATACGAAACTTAAGGAACACCATCCCCTCACTAGGATACACCTGTCCCTAAGCTTCTACACTCAAAACCCTCACTCTAAACTATAAGGACGCCTCTTAAGTTCTTCGAAACCGAGCTTAATGACACAGAACAGAAGAAAGTCAACACTAGACCAGTGCCACTCAACAAGGTCGGAGAGTATTGTGAGGGTGAAGACGGCAATACAACTCTACCAGTTGAGTATAACGGCATAAAGACTAAGGCCATACTTGATAGCGGAGCTGGCATTGCCATTGCGACCAAAATGCTATGGAAAAAATGGGAAAAACCAGCAATACGAACAACTAGAATGAAATTGCAACTGACAAATGGGCACATAGAAAGGCCTATATGATTGCTTGAGGCAATTGTGGTATCTTCATGTGGCATAGAGTACGAACATACATTTGCCATAGTAGATTTCGGCAAGAAGAACAATTATGAAATTATCGTTGGTAGGCCGTTCATGAGGCAACTCAAGATGGTGCAGGACTGGGGGTATGATTATTTGTATCTAAGACATGCTGAAACCACTACACGTGTAAACATGAAAAATCATAGCTACCATGATGTCACGAGAACACCTGTGGAAGAATTTGGCTCAGCCACCATTAGTGGATCAGAAGTCCCAGCGTGGCTCAGTAAGAAAAAGGAGATATGGATGTGCGGAGCATCTCAATGTAGTGAATTTGACCACAATGAAAGGACACTAGAGAGGGTCTTGGAAGACGTTGTCTATATACGATAACCCTTTCCTGAAGAGAAGCTCGAACCCCTAGAATGGTCTCAAATTTTGACTACATTGGATGTATGCGTCAATGAAGTCACTCCCACCAAATTTTGTGACGAGAATGGATACGATATCATACCATACTACATGTTGAGCAAAATTGCAGAGGAAGACGAGAATGATGGAGATACTGAGAATACGAGCATCAATAAAATAGAAACGAAACTTGAGATTAATATAGTGGGCTATGTGGACATCCCCACTAAAGAAATCGAGCAGGAGGGAGAAGAATTTTATGATTCTTCTGATCAATGTGAAAACAAAGATAATGCGGGTGACGAGAAGTCGGAAAATACGGAGGGAGACAATCATCAAGATCAAGACAATGACATCTTCTACAATTTCCCAAACCAAAGTGAGAGATGCCAAAAAAGATACAAGAGTAGGCGACACCATAACAGTCTACCAACTAGGCTGAGACCTATGCCGGAGTTTAGGGGTAAGACACATTTCCTTATGAACATTCATGATGTTGATTGTACTAAGGACAAAGTGTCAGGAAGATTTCTTGAGGCTGCTGAAGACTCAGGATTTAAGTCCAGATTGTTGAAACCTACGAAAACCAGCAAAGCAAAAAAAAGAGTTGCAACTGAAAAACTGGATTCTCTGGTGATCCAATTATGACGAAAATTGAACGAAAAACGAGATACAATGATTTGAAACAAAAATTGAAAAATGTATGGACAACTGAAATGGAAAGTAGCGATGGAACGAACGCTAGTGATGGGAGTAAAAAGATAGATGTACCTCCTCACTATTGTAAGTACACCATTCAGGAAAGAAGATTGGTGGTTCAGCAACCAATGAGAGAGCCTAAATCAAACGAGTCCTACGATGGGCCAGAGAACGCCAAGAAAATAGACTTAGCAGAGCCTGGAGAAAGTCCTCGACCTGCTTACATTGCCATAGATCTAAGCCGGGAAGAAGAGGACTTACTGATCAAAACACTTAAGGAATTTCGTGATGTATTTGCATGGTCGTACAAAGATTTGAAGGGGGTGGATCCTAACATTTGTGAACATTCAATCCCTCTGAAGTCTGATGCAAACCCAAGCAAACAACGTCCATACACGTACAATGAGACATTCACCAAAAGGATAAAGGAAGAGATAGACAAAATTATGGAGGCTGAATTTATTTATGAGATAGAGCACACGGACTGGGTGTCACCGATAGTGGTGGTACCCAAGAAAAACGGGAAATTACGAGTGTGTGTGAATCTCAAGAAGGTAAACACAGCAACAATAAGGGACAACTATCCTCTTCCTATCACTGAACACGTCCTGGAACGAGTAGCAGTCAAGCAAGCCTGTAGCTTTATGGACGGATTCTCTAGTTATAACCAATTGGGGGTCAAACTAGAAGATCAATACAAAACAGCGTTTGCAACAAAATGGGGCATATATGCGTTTAGGGTAATTCCATTTGGCTTGACCAATGCTCCAGCCACATTTCAGAGATTAATGACACATGCTTTTAAAGAATACTTATGAATATTCTTGGATATTTACATGGATGACTTGTGTGTCTATTCTCTATTGAGAGAAGACCATATAGATCATCTTAGAAAGGTATTCGAAAAATGCAGAACGTATAGGATTTTCCTCAACCCAAAAAAATGTGTATTCATGGTCCGACAAGGTAAAATGTTAGGCCACATAGTATCGGCTAATGGAATTACCACTGATGAAGACAAGGTAAAGGTGATCATAGAATTGCCAAGACCAAACACTGTACGAGAGGTGCAATCATTTATGGGACATTGTGGATACTACCGACGTTTCATCTACATGTATGCTGTAATAGAAAAACCCTTGTATAGTCTAATCACGCTCTTCATATGGACCAATGAATGTGAGGAGTCATTCCAGAAACTAAAAGATGCACTGGTATCTGCACCAATTTTAAAAGCACCAGATTGGTCAAAGATCTTCCATGTACATGTAGATGCTTCGGCATTTGCAATAGGCTGTATATTAGCACAACCAAGGGAGGGTAATACGGATTTTCCGATCAGTTATGCTAGTAGATAACTCAACAGTGTAGAAAAGAATTATACCACCACTGAAAGAGAAGGATTGGGTATGATATATGCGGTAAAGAAATTTCGGCATTACTTACTTGCGAACAAATTCACATTTTTTGTGGATCATCGGCGCTCTTGTACTTAGTAAACAAACCTTGTAACACGGGACGAATTGTAAGATGGTTCATTGTGTTGCTGGAGTTTGATTTTACAGTAGTAGTTAAGAAAGGAAAAACTCATCAAAGAGCAGACCACCTTTCTCGATTACTACATGGCAAAAAAGCTATTGGGGTAGATGATGATCTCCTAGACGCATACCTGTTTAATATAGAGATGGTACCGAAATGGTCAGAGCAATTTATTCCGTTGTTGACATATGGAATGAATCTTGACGACAAACACACGGTGGAAGACGTTAGACAAGCACGAAATTACACAATGCTTGCGGGAAGAATGTACCATCATGGACACGATGGGATTCTAAGGTTGTGTATAGGCCCAGAGGAGTACGAAGCGTATCTAGAGGAAGCCCATACACAAACATGGGGATTCCATCGAGGAAATCAAATGACCTATGAACAATTAAGAAGACTTGGAGTGTATTGGCCAGGAATGGCAGGCGATGTAGCTAATTACATCAAGAAATGTAACTTTTGCACATCCAATACCACTGTGGATTATGCCACATTATACCAAGTGACAGTAGCACCCGTATGGAGTCATGCTGTTGTGGAATATTTGACTAATAAGGAGTTGCCAGGAGATTGGTCTAAAGCCAGACAAAAGGCTTTACAAATCGAAGCGAATAGGTATACCCTCATTAGTGACCAATTGTATAAAAGAGGAACTGATGACCAACTGAGGTTAGTTCCTCATGAAAATGACTACTTTCCATTATTGGAACAAGCTTATGCAAGCATAGCAGGAGGTCATTTTTTAACAGAGAGAACCGTAAAAATCATTATGGTTGCAGGTATATGGTGGCCGACCATGATTCAAGATGTAGTAGAATTTGTGAAAAGGTGTGATGAATGTCAACGCACTAAGGTACCAGTTAAAAGAGACGAAATGTCTTTAAGACCAATGATGAGTGCTCGAGCATTCGCTAAATGGGGATTGGACTTTGTTGGTCCTATTACTCCACCAGCGTATCGTTCACAAGCACAATATATCATAGTGGCCACGGATTACATGATCAAATGGGTGGAAGTGAAAGCCACAACGAAAGCAGACGCTAGAACCACGGCACAATTCTTATATGAATATGTGTTTACACGTTATGGCCTTCCCATCGAGCTGGTGAGTGATAGAGGGATACACTTTGTAAATGAAGTTATCCAACATCTCCTAAATGATTTTATGGTAATTCATCGCAAATCTGCACCCTACCATCCACAAGCCAATGGTCAAGCAGAAGCGACAAACAAAATATTGTGCAGAGTTCTTACAAAACTGGTTAGTGAAACAAGAACGGACTGGGATCAAATGCTATATTCGGCATTGTGGGCTTATCGAGTTGCATATAAAACAACACTCAATGCTACACCATTTAATATGGTATATGGGTTAAATACAATATTGCCTATTGAATTTTTGATCCCCACACTAAGGGTAGCCACACAATTGGACTGGACAGGGCATGAGCTTTCAGAACGATTAGCGAACCTTGAAAAATTAGATGAGTTACGGCTCAATGCTGTAGCAGCCATATATGCAAAAAAAAGACAACAGAAAGAGTTTTTTGACAAACATGTCAAGAACAAGGACTTTAAAACGGGCGACTATGTCTTAGTATACACCCTTAAACAGCATGCCAAAAAGCTAAAGAAAAGGGGAATGGGGCCTTATTTGGTCCAAGAAATATCGTCCAGCGGAGCAATAAAAATGTCGACTCTAGATGGAAAAGAAATGCCGAACTAAATTAGTGGGTGTTGTTTGAAAAAGTATCATCTACCTTTAATACCAGAAATGTTGTTTCAATTGCATTATGGA
The DNA here is from genome assembly GCF_014529385.1 of Adiantum capillus-veneris. Lineage (NCBI taxonomy): Eukaryota > Viridiplantae > Streptophyta > Polypodiopsida > Polypodiales > Pteridaceae > Adiantum > Adiantum capillus-veneris. The sequence goes on from NC_140936.1 coordinate 6,065,485, forward strand.
AAAGCCTATAGACAGGAACAGCAAAGAATTCAGGAACAGGCACAACAAGAAGCCAAGGAACGCATTGCTAAGCGAAAGCAGTTTCTCAGGACAATAAACATGGTATCACCAATGATGACTGACGAATATCCTCTTTCGACATTCCGAACAATTGAAGCGGATATACAAAGCGAAGAATTAGCAAAGACAATAACAGACTTTAAGGCTCAGGAAGAAAGCACCATTGACAACTTGGAAGATACGTGGTGTAGTCCTTACATAAAAGCTTATGCAGGCACAGAACAAGTTGAAATCTATGCATTGCTTGACACTAGAGCAAAAATGAGTGTCATCAGCTTTCAGCTCTTTCAGAAACTTGGACCAATGAGGACGATACCAGAGACACACCAGTTGAAAGTAGCATCGGGGTGATGAGGTGACCACATTGTGGTCTATTATATTACCAATCACAGTGTAGGCACACACGTACACTACCAAGTTCCATGTACTGCCACCGAGTAGATCAGCAATGCCGTGTATCTTAGCAGTGTCATGGATGAAAGCTAACAGGGTATTCATTGATTTGGATACTAATGAAGCACTGTTCCGAAATGAAAACTTTTCAGAACCCTTCTTATCATATGACCAATACATGTCAAGAAAGAGACAGGAGTCAATACATCTGCCAGGCATTGACCAACAACAAACAAAGTTTACATGTCCAGAAACGTATTATCAAAAATCAACAATCATGCAGAGAACCAGGCAAGTTTGGGTACGGCGTACAGATCTAGCCGAGGCACAGTTTCATCAAAGGAGAAAATATAAAGTTTGGATAAGGCAAGATAGCCAAAACACCAAAATCTAGAAAAGCTTCAAAGAACCATAGTCAATCAGTCGAATACGCAACGGACTATATTGGTATGGCGGCCAAAATTACCAATTCAGAACGTGCCAGCAACACAAGTATGGATGCCAAAGATGAGCACCGAACAGTTATCTACAACTGTCAATGCCAAGCCCAATCATACAACCAACACGAGGAAACAAGCAGAATCCACAACAATTACTACAAGGATCTGTAAGACCCAAGTCATCCAAGGGAAAAGAAAGAATGTTCCACCAGAAAATGCAACAAAATATACAACAATATCGACTTCAAAGGATCCACATACGCCAATTCAAAAACAGTGGAAAACAATCAAACAAAGAGCGGCAGATTTACAACTTCTTCTTGCAAAGAAAATCTGCCAACCAACTCAAGCTACCACAGGAAACCTCAACGACAAATGCCAATAAGGGAATCGCTTATACCTTCCTCTTACACCGCATAAATTCTTTCTACATGCATTGATTGTACATGCATATAGGGCTACATTACAAGGCCTGCATTAGCATGAGTTCACGCCCATGCACAGCACATACCCTTGAATATACTCTGTCGTTCGGGAGGACTCCAACTAGGAGGGGGGGAGGCATTCCAAATGCGGACTCACGTCATATATTAGAGGGCAATGTTTGTGATTAATTTTTTCAACCATTTTTGCGTTTTATTGTGTGATTTTGGGAAAAAGAATATGCCCTCGTAATTAATCAGAATTGGGGACCAAATGATCATATATGAGCCCCTAGGGATGTGTATATACTATAAAGAGAGTCAAATCTGGCCAAAAAACGTCGAAAAACAGCAAAAAATAGGCCAAGGTTGACGATTAAGAGAGAGAGTGTACATAGACGAGAGAAAAGTGAGCTACAAAGTGTTTTTCTTTTCATTGGTATTTTTATAGGTTAGAATTGCTATTTTTGGGTTATTTTGGGATTTATTTGCTTTATTTTAGCCATTTTCTAGCAAAAAATATAGAAATGAATCCATAATCCAGATGGAAACACAACTTAAGAGACGCCTGATCAGAGCAAGGTAAAGAAGACACAAAAAAAATAGGAACTGCAAAGGTGACAGGGCAAAAATGACCACCATCATGACGGGACCTCCAAAAGGAGAAATCTGCAAAAATTGTAGAACTGGAGCAACCGAGGTCCAAATTAGGAAATTTGCGAGCCTAAACCGCATCTCGCAAAAAGTTGTGGCCACAAGTAAAAGATGGGAAAATTTTGTGTCGGAGTCTCGATTACATATAGAGAGGCTAGGCTAGAAATCTCTCATTTGAGTCAATTTCCATTGAGAGAGAGAGAGCTCCCTACAGCAGTTGAGACTTCCAGAAGCTCATCCATCGCGCACGGTCACCAGATCGACATCAGATATGAGAGGTATGCTCGTCAACACTGACTCTAAGTGTTGTTTACTTCAATTAGTCGCAAAACCTCACCAGCACCACCATCACAACCTGTGCACACATACTGTAGACCGGTTGTTAGGAAGACCTAGAGGCCACCAAATGGAACCAAAATTGAAAGGCACAATACCTATAGCTTAGGGATCAAGCCTATGACCTCGGAAAGCGGGAAGGAAGCCGCCCAGAAAACCCTAATTTCACAGGACCTACAGAAGGGCAATTGAACCAAAGTGATCGGAAATGAGCCAAAACTCATAGGCAGCAAGCCAATAACCTCGACAAACCAACTGAATGGTTAGACCATGAAAAAGTTCGTCAAAACAGAGCCTAAAATACCTATCTGACGGAAACTGTGCAAAGCGTCACGATACTCTAACGGGCCGACCAAGTGACCAAATGACACCAAATTTGACAGGGTACATCCAAAAGAGGTCAACTACGAGTTGGAATGTGTCCACTCAAGAAAAAGCTCTTCCACTAGGGAAAATGCCAGCAATAGGCCAGGAAGATGTCCAAATGGTCGTTCTTGGTGATGTAAACACCAAAACAACAACCGACTGCTTTGACGGAAGGTCAAAAGGGAATGAAAGACATCCGAAGTCATATAATGACCAAAAGGAACGGCGACCATCACCTAAGTGGTCTACTCCGACTCCAGAACCAGCTAAGTGCTGCAAATAGGGAGTACACTCTTCTAAATTGATTAAAACTTAATGTGTGTGTCTAGGAGAGCCTACTAACTCCATTGTGGTCAACTAGCATCAAAAAACTTGTAAAAATGACCAAATACTAAGTCTATCGTGATAGACTTGCTATTACACTTAGACAAGTAAAATTTTTATTTTGACTTCATGAGGGGTACTAACAAGGAATAAAGACCACAAAGATCAAATCAAAGTGCAAAATTGATCTCTTCTATCGCGATAGACTTGCTATTTTTATCTTTGGGGGGAAGGCTTTTCAAAATTTTCATAAGATAGACTTGGGGACGCATATGGAGGCAGTACACCAAATTTGGTGACAAGATGGACTCATATGGCAAGCCGAGATAGACTTGACAGCAACTCAGAGTCAGAACAGGGCATCTCAAGGGCAGACAGTTAAAATTCACAGGTGAGAGGTCAAGCAACCGCACATCAACTAGGAGAGGGCAGACAGATGATCACAGAGTGTTAACCCTCACGGCACACGGACACCCTATGATCTATAAACGTTGTATTATTTAGAGTCAGGTACCGGGCTTGTCGGACCAATAGGAACAGGGTAAGGGTGATCGCCGATGACAGGCGCACTCTAACTGGAATATTCAAGGAGTTAGTTGGCTAAGTATGGGCGCCCAAGTGTGAATGGGGTGAGCTCATATAAAAGCCACTAAACCTAATTTTTACTCATTCTCTCATTGTGCAATAGAAGCTGCTCTTGCTCCATCTCCACCTTCTCCTTCACCATCTCCTTGTGTGTGTGTGTGTGTGTACGTGTGAGAGAGAGTGTGAGAGTGTGTGTGTGATCGAGCGTTGCGGTGGCACGACGGCGGCGAGGCGGTTGAGCGCGGTGTAGCGGCGTCTCCCTCTTCTTCGCGGCGCGGGAATCCTTCATTCGCAACTACGCAAGAAGGTGAGTGACACACCATTCTTCCTTGTGAGCTTGTCTGTTGTATGACTGTGTGCTAGGAGCCTTTGTGGCTCGCACACGGCGCGTAGCAAGTCCCTAGCCGTGACATTTTTGGCGCCGCTGCCGGGGAGCTACTGCGCGTGAAGCTCCAATGGCAACGTGTAAACTGTATTGAAGCTATTTTTTATGTAGGAAAGGCGCGGCTTAAGTTTTATTATTGTTGTTATGCAAAAACAGTAGAGAAAGACACAATGTTGTTGACTGCATTCAAGTTTTCTGTGTTCTGTTAAGCTCTGTTTTGTTAGTTCTATTAAGCTCAGATTTCAGCTTACACAATTAGCATTTCTTGCGTTTCTGCGTTTTCTGCATTTTCTGGTTTGCACTGCACAGTTATGTCAAGTTTCAATTTTCTGCATTTTCTGTGTTTTTTGGTTTGTGCACAGTTCGGCGCACAGTTAGTTAATTAAGCAGGTTAGTAATTAGGCGAACCACTGATTAGCAGGTCAGTAGGTAGGTGGGACAGTAAATAGTTAGGTGAGGTCAACGCGCACCAAAACGCGTACCAAATAATATCCAAAAAATAAATAAAATTATTAAAATAAAAAAATAAAAAATTCAAAAAAATCGAAAAATAAAAACGTGAGTGAGGGGGAGATTATAAAAAAATCGAAAATATTTAAGCGTGAGTGACTGGGGGGATCACTAAAATTTTGATCGGGATCGGGATCATTTGCCCAAGCCCAAGCCCAAGCCCAGGCCTCAGTCCTTTGATATACACTAGACTCACTCTTATATATATACCCTACCCCCTCAAGAGGGAATGAGAGCATGTGGGGCAAGTCCTCCACTCTCCTCCCTTCTCTTCCCACTTGCACCCTTAGACTTGCTATTTGGAGCCTAGTTCCCCAGCTAGAAAAAGACTGTTTCGGGCTTTTTTGGAGCAAAATAGAACCAAACGGTGGGTTGTAAAGCACAGCGCGTCCCTCCTAGTGATGCGCTCGTTTCGAGCTATCACACGGCCCATTCCACGACACGCTCTAAAAAATCTAGCAAAAAAACAAACAAAAAACACGCAAAAAAACTAGTCACAAGGCCTCCTAGAGCAGCTTTTTGGCACCTTAGGGTATCAAAAGCACATGCACTTACGCTCTGGGCGGGTCCTAGAACACGAGCATATTGAGGGTGCCTCTGTTCATACGGACACCCATTACCCATCCACGATAGGCTCTAGACCCTCAGCGGGGACACAAGGTAGCACCACCCAAGATCCTAAAATAGCCGCTAGTGATTCCTCCTCCGACTCAGAAATCATGGAAGCATACCCTACCCAAAACACTGAGAGAGAAGGCCATGCACCTCCCGAAGCTCCACAGCCTAGTACTAGTATATTTAGCCGTTTCATGGAAACATTAGGTAGAGCTACTCGCTCGGAACCTGATGCAAACGAAGCACACGAAGGGGGTGGGGAAGTGGACTCTCCTTTCACATCGCACGTGGACCCCACACCCCCAAAGAGTGTCCATGTGGATATCCTGCCAACTTCTTACCAAGAAGGCCCTGTTGAGCTGCCTCCTTCAGAAGTTCCCTCTAGAGTACCATTGGTGACAAGTAAAACCACGGGGAGCAACATTGCTTCTACCTCACAAGAAACCGTTAACACGTCGACTCTAGAAGGATTGTTCATTAATGATCATTGGACATACGACCTCCACACTGAGGTGTTGACGGATCTACACTCTGGCCACGCCTACCATGTAGGATGGATAGAGATTGTACGATCCACCTCTAGTGCCACGAGCCTCGAAGATCAACAGAAAATGATCTGTAATGTTATCCATGGCATTATTCAATCAGAAAGGCAAAACCGAGGGGTAAATATACTCTCAACTGGCCCCATGAGATTTCTGGATACGAGCAAGGCTCAACAGCCTACTCTATCACAAATGGAGACTCCTCTAATGAGTCCCATGGACCCATCTTACGTCATTTCACCTGGGGCCTCTATGCAATCTGAGCCTCCGAGCGACAACTTTAGCTTCCCTAACTTGGCTCAACCCTCTATTAAGGAAAACACAGTGCTCACTCCAGGGATATGCTTGACAAAGAATGTACCGATGACATCTATGGTTAGCGCAGTGGCACTACCTAGTGTCGTAGTACCTAATATGGGGCCTCGATCATATGTGCCTCTAGCCCCTTATGCACACATGGCCCCCACACCTCCAATTGTACCACTTGTTTATGCTCCTCGAGTGCCGCTCCCTAGCCCTTATCCGAGTGGACCTATGCCCGGTTATGTTCCATATCCTGCATCATCCACACATATGCCAAGATCGGTACCCGTCCCTCTCCCACATATGATTCCAAGAGTACCTCCACCGGCCCTACCTCCTCACATAGGTGACTTGGTAGCCTTTGCTCAAACCATAGGTCGATCTATCGCGGAAAATATGCGTCATGCATCTGATAGAGAGCCTAGAAGTAAGGCAGTACAAATTGCCAAACTCACACAAAAATTCAATGGGGACGAAGATGCTAGAAAACACATTGAAGTGTTTGAACAAGTATGTGATTCCTTAGGGGAACGCAACGAACTACATAAGTGAAATGCCTTAAGCTTGACATTAAGTGGGAAAGCTGGAGATTGGTATAGAACCCTAAGGGTGGACGAGAAAACAATCTACCCTACCCTTCGAAGGTTGTTTCTAAAGGAGTACATACAAGAAGGTGTGCTTTGGGGTGTAGCATCTCAGCTACAGAAGGCCGAACGTAAGGAAGGAGAGTCAATAAGGGACTTCATTAGTCGTCTAAAGCACTTAAAGTCTCGCTGCCCTGTAAATGAGCGCTTCAACAATAACCAATTGCTTGATCGATTCATTCGAGGGTTGAGGAATGAAGGAATCTATAATGGACTAGTGATTAGAGGTATCACAACCTGGGAAGATGTCACTGCCAATGCAATCCAATTAGAGGACAACTTGATGATAGCAGGCATGAGGGTGTCTACTGACACGAGATCCACTAGCTCACAAGCCATTGAGTATGAACCCATGACTGCAAAGCCCATTGCCAATGAGCCAAAGGTATTTGAGACATTCTTGACAGACCTCACCAAGGCAATCCAAGAGTCTCTTAAGGATAATCGACCCCCTCAAAATAGTCACATGTATCCAAGAAGGGAGCAACAATGGTGTTCCATTTGCTTAGGTCCACATAGCACTAGTGAGTGCCCTACGTTTAGAGTAAAATTTAATGGAACTTGCAACGCATGTGGTAGGTATGGTCACCAAGCTAAGGATTGTTTAATGATCAAACGTATGATGGCAAATAGACCACCTGTAGCCTGGACGGATGCACCTCGAGCTCCTGTATTGATGCTTGCTCCACCTGTTGAGCAGCTACCGCAACACATGGTCCCTAGATCTCAAAATGTTGTACAAGCTACACCGCTACCACCTCCTGTGCTAGGACCGCAGCCCCCGCATCCAAGAGTCGCCCCTATGAACCAAGTGGGTTGCGAGCCATCTAATGCTTATGCAGATGGCTGTGAGGAGGAAATAGACACTAGTATTGCCTACGGACTTGATACATTGGAAGAGTGTCCTATATACTACATGGAAGATTGTTGGGGGCAAGTCAAGCCGGTCTATCAAGCTGCTACTCTCGCATCCAGAGGTCAAAATATCAACACCCAGGCTAGGAGGCCACCTCTTCAATGCTACAAGTGTGGTGGACCACATCGGGCAGCGGAGGGCCCTATTAGGCTGCAAAAGAATGCTGCACGGATGCAAATGAATCAAGGGAGCACGTCTGCAATGCCAATACTCACATGTAATCGTTGTGGCATAGATCACTTGATTGCCCAATGCCCCTATAACCCAAATGCGCCTAAAATCACACCCCTAAATTTGGTCGAAATTGCTAGAGTGACATCGCCAATACCACCCGTCGCACCCGCTTATGCGATTACACGCTCCATGCTTCAAGGGCCAGGCCATATCCTCGAAGAGAGAGATACCGCGTCAGTTATCCAAGTAAAGAAAAACAAGACACGAAGGAAGAGGTCGCAAAATACGGGAAATTCAAAGCCAAGTTCCAAAACAAACATAGGAACTGGAGATGACCCCGTGTATATGAATGACCTCGAGGATGATTCAGATTCAGTCGAGACAATGGAGACTAGAACCAATACCACAAAGGGAAAGACCGACCAAGAAAACCGTAACATGGAACCAAATGAAAACCGAATAAGAGAAAACCATAAAGAGCCTCTGAAAACACCACAAGTGTTTCCAAATCCAATCCAAGACCCCCAAGATAAACCGCAGGGGCAAAAAGGGAAGAATCGTAAAAAGAAGATTGGGACGTACCCAAACCCAGTAGACGAGATTGAACAGGTGAAACATCTAAAAGGTTTAGTGGAGGAGACTCAAAGGAAACTAGAACCAGAACCCATGCATGTCAAAATTCATGACACAGTGTTTCCCACGCAAGTTCATCCACCCCACATGAACCATAGACCGTTAGCCATATCTAGTATCATCCAAGAAGGGAGTGAGGACAGGACATCAGAAAGTGAGCATACACCCTTCTTGTTGGAAAGGATGTTTAACGAAGGAATACCTGATCCCATTGAGGAATATGAGATTCCATCCTCACCAGTTCCTAGTCAAGGACCTACACCCTGCAAAATGCCAATGAATGTTGCCAAACTAGTGGACTTCATGTCTTTGAGGTCCGAACCACGATCATAGCAAAGCTGTATGGAGATCCTGATTTATTCCTTGCACTTCGAGCATTCCTTAACGGAGAGCTACGAACGGGATTACCGCAGTTTGTGCAACCAAATAGGCCTGACTCGATTATGATTGATGAGGAAAATCATGTGCAATCACTTGACTTAGATGGACACGAGTCTGTGATCGAGGTACCCATTAACGAATTAGGGCAGTATTTTGGAGGCGACGAGTCTAATGCGACCCTACCCATCACTACCAAGGGATTAACTATAAAGGGAATTCTTGATGGTGGTGCGGGAGTTAGCATCGTTACAAAAGATTGTTGGGAATCCATGGGAAAACCCCGCCTCAATGTTACTAACATTGTGGTAAAGATGGCAAATGGTACCATAGCCAAACCTATGGGGATGCTCAAGGATCTTAAGATCAAAGTTCTAGGACACAAGGTACAACATACGTTCATTGTAATGGATTTCTCTAAACTCCTTATGTCATATGAAATGATTTTAGGACGACCATTCATGAGGGAAGCACAAATGGTTCACGATTGGTCTAAAAATCATGTCTATTTGCAATTCCAAGACTCTGTCCTTAGAGTGGATTTGGTGACTGGTAAGGTACACCCCTTAGGGACTAAAACCATTATTGATCATCGCTCTGACACCACAGTTCACTCGGCCCCACTACAATATTGTTGCACTTGTAAGAAGGATACAGACATTGTCCAAGATTCTCCTTACATGGATGTGTTACCGGGTATGACGGAATCAGACAACGTAGACTGGGTACACCTAGCTGCAACCATAGATACCTGGGGAAATAGAGGAACCACTTGGGTCACACCAGAGGGGGAAGAGGTACCACAAATTGCACCTCTGAACATGATAGGTGCCATACATGCATCTTCTAAGGTCAAGGCAATTGTAGACCAATCTGACAGTGACACCGATAGCTCAATAGAAGACTTTGACCAACACGACTCAGACACTGACTCCCAGAGTGAAACGGATTCTGAATCTCATGAATTAGAGAGTGGAGCAAGTTCATAGTCAAAACATTCGGAAGGACCGAGCACATCAACCGATGATAGCTCCTCCGAGAGTGAAGAGGACACCAACGAGGACTCCTTTAGTAAGCCATATCTAAATGCAAATCAAAAGCAGGTCTCAAATAAGAAAAAGAAAAACTTTAAGAGGCGTCGATATCGAGCCAATGTACGTGCTAGGATAAAAAAGAAGAGATCCTCAGCAGAATGGCTCAGTTATATAGGAGCATGTGATGCTCATCGAAAATTGGTAGACGATTGGGGTGAATATCTCCAAAATGTTATGTGGTGTAGACCACGACCCCATAACATAGCCCAATTAGAGATCATAGACAAGCCAAAGTTGAGCCGCACTGCAAGGAGGCGTCAAAACCAAGAGTTAGCTCGACAACACAAGAAAGCAGAAATGGAAGCACAGACCAAAGCACAACCAGAATCCACAGACTTGCATCCTGCACCAGAACATTTCAAATCTTACACCACAGGGGAAGCAAAGGTTGTGTACACAAAAGCCCAAAGAATACCTATCGATGGGAATAATGGAATCTATGATGGTCGGGCAATAGTTAAAGAGATAGAATTAGCCGACCCTGGTGAAGAATCAAAACCTGTTTTTATTGCCCAAGACCTCACAGAAGTTGAAGAGGTGGTCCTCAAAGAGCTTCTCAAGGAATTCAAGGACATATTCGCTTGGACATACCATGATATGAAAGGTGTTCCACCTTCTGTGGTCCAACATACAATCCCTATGATTAGCACTGCGAAGCCCGTACAACAAAGACCCTACCCGATGAATCCTAAGTACGCAAAGATCATTCAAGAAGAACTAGAAAAGCTTATCAAATGTGGGTTCATATATCCTATTGAACACTCTGAATGGGTGTCTCCAATAGTTATCGTGCCAAAAAAGAATGGGAAACTCGGTGTGTGCGTGGACCTCAAAAAAGTTAATGCAGCTACTAGAAGAGACCATTACCCCCTACCATATTCCGAACATGTACTCGAAAGAGTTGCAGGCAAGGAAGCTTATAGCTTTCTAGATGGGTCCAGGCTACAACCAAATCACGATAGCCCTAGAGGACCAAGCTAAAACTGCCTTCGTCACAGAATTTGGCGCGTTTGCATTTCATGTGATGGCTTTTGGCTTAACAAATGCCCCTGCTACATTCCAACGATTAATAAACACTGCTTTTAAAGAATATTTGAGAGAGTTTTGTGAAGCTTTCTTAGACGACCTTTGTGTTTACTCTTCTTGGAAAGAACATCTATCATGTTTGCGGAAGGTGTTTGAAAAGTGTAGGTTATATCGTATCTCATTGAACCCGTTCAAATGCCAATTTTGGGTCAAGCATGGAGTTATTTTAGGGCATATAGTATCTAAGAATGGTATCTCAACCGATGAGAGCAAAATTAAAGTGATTCTAGAGTTACCACCACCAACCAATTACAAGGGAGTTCAAAGGTTCATGGGATACGTGGGTTATTATCGACGGTTTATTTTATTTTTCGCTGAGATAGCACGTCCTTTGTACAAGCTTCTCATTGAATTTAAATGGACTGAAGAGTGTGACCAGGCCTATGAACAATTGAAGAAAACACTAGCAAGTGCTCCGATTTTCAGGACACCTAACTGGGATGTCATTTTCCATGTGCATATTGATGCATCAAACTTTGCTATTGGGTGTGTTCTCACTCAACCAGGAGAACATAAATTGGACTATCCCATTAGCTTTGCAAGCCGTCAATTGAACGATGCTGAAAGAAACTACACCACTACAGAGCGAGAAGGTTTAGCAATGGTTTATGCAGTAAAGAAATTTCGCTACTACCTTCTGGCAAACAAGTTTGTATTTTATGTGGATCATCAAGCGTTGCTGTATCTGGTAAGCAAGTCATGCTCCACAGGAAGAATCACACGATGGTTGTTAATTCTTCTGGAGTTTGATTTCACGATTGTAGTGAGACCCGGTAAAAGGCACGTCATGGCTGATCATTTGTCTCACATACCCAATGGTGAAGCCCCTACAGGAGTTGATGATGAATTACCCGATACTTCCCTATTCATAGTTGAGACTATGCCTGAATGGAGTGAGAACATTGTTAACTTTTTAGTTAATGGTTTTCCACCCAAGGAACTTCGTAAGAATATCGCTCGAAGGCTAGTAAAAGAATGTGAACCCTATTGTTTGATTGCCAGAACTCTGTATAGACTAGGCAAGGACGATATTCTTAGGCGTTGTGCCCTCGAGGATGAATATTTGTATATCTTGCAAGAAGCACATATGGGCATAGCAGGAGGACATTTTTCAGGAGACCTGACTCCTAGAAAGGTGCTGCAATCAGGCTATTGGTGGCCAACCTTATTTAAGGATGCATCACTTTTTACAAAAGGGTGTGATGAGTGCCAACGTTACAAGACCACACAGCGCAAAGACAGAATGCCCTTACATCCTATTAAAGTAACCCAACCATTTGAAAAATGGGGCTTAGACTTTGTAGGTCCAATTAGTCCCGCAGCTCGCAACACTCAATCTCGATATATTCTAGTTGCTACGGACTATGTAACAAAGTGGGCTGAAGCTAAGGCTTCACAAAAAGCTGACGCGAGGACAACAGCTAAGTTTCTTTTTGAGAACATTATCACAAGATTTGGTTGCCCTTTTGAAATTGTTAGTGATAATGGTACCCATTTTATAAATGAGGTAATAAGAGAGCTTACCACAACCTTTATGATATCCCACCATAAGTCTACACCTTATTACCCGCAAGCGAATGGACAAGCCGAAAGCACCAACAAGACTCTAATCTATATTTTAACCAAGACGGTAGAAGCTCATCGCACTGATTGGGATTTGAAGTTGACATCTGCTCTATGGGCTTATCGTACTGCTTACAAAGTGGCTATTAATAGTACGCCATTCAAAATGGTATACGGCCAAGAAGCGGTTATGCCTTGGGAGTTTGTCATTCCTAGTCTTAGGGTAGCTTCGCAAGAAGGATGGAATGGTAACCCCTTAACCGAGCGTTTGTATATCTTAGAAAAACTAGACGAAGAGAGACAGTTGGCTGTGCAAAATGCTCTTGTGGAAAAGGATAGGAGAAAGAAGTGGTTTGATCGCCATGTGAAGGACAAGGACATCAAAGTTGGTGATAAAGTCCTTATGTATGGAGTACGTAAAGAGAAGAAAAAGTTGAAATATGTTGGTAAAGGACCATATAGAGTATGTGAAATTACCCCACAAGGTACCCTTCATGTGGAAACTCTTGATGGAGTTGAAACCATTGGATTCCTCAATGGGAGTAAATTCAAAAGATATTATGATCCTTTAAGCCAAGAAGAACTACGGGCCATTCATCAAAAGAAGGCCGCCAAAGCACAAACCGAGTTAAAGAAGATACAAGCTCAAGCTGAGGCTAAGGAGCGACAACAACGTATAAGACAAAAACGAGAGGCTAACCAATGCATTCCATGTGGAAACCGAAGAGGATTGGTTGGACTCTGACACACCTCTACGATACCCTATTGAGTTAAATAGTGCCTATGGAAAAGTGCTATATAACGCCTTATTGGACACGGGTGCTAAATATAATCTGCTATCCTATGGGGTGTGGTGTCAGTTAGGGAAGCCACCTCTATCTGAGAGTATTATCCAAGTCAAGGGTGTCAACAAGAAAAAAACTACGGTTTTTGGAATCTGGCACACTTCTCTCAGTTATGACAATGGAATTGTAGCTCAAGACTTTTTGGTCATGCCTACTGGAACTATGGAGGGTAATATAAACCTAGGACGCACATGGATGATAGCCACCAAATGCACTATTGATTGGGGGACTGGGGGTGTCACAACGCAAAAACCAACTCTTATCCCTACCACTCAAGCCATAGTCCCTGAGATATTGCCTAAGGAAATAAAACCCAAGACATTGCATGTCCAGGAGGTTGAACCATACGTCCCCATAGCCCAACTCTCTAGATCTTCAACTGATGTAGTTGAAAGAAAGCTTGAGACACACAAGAACCATCCTAATATAACAAAGAAAGCATACAAGTGGGTCCCTAAAGCTTCTTTAGTAACCATGACTGATGCTAAAAAACGGAAGCCTCGTAAGAAACGTCCCACTCGCTCCAAGAAATGTAAGAAAACGTGGCGCTGGATTCCTAAACGACTATTAAAAGCCCAAGGATACTATGATGGAAATGAGCAAATTTGGGTACCTAAATGTAAAATGTGTCCTTCCCTATCAACAACAAACCCATATGAGTCAAACAGCGTAACGCTAAAGCCAATGGCAGACCGTGGGAAGGGAAAGATCACAGAATGCTACACACCTAGTCCAGAGCTAGTTTGGGCTCCAAGGCAAACCCAATTTATTCCACCTAGCTCAGGAAGGGGGGAGTTCCATGAAGCTTCTAGCTCCTCATGTAATACATCCATAGAGGTAAAAGCTTCTACACAGCCTCCATCTATAATAATGGACCTCAATGAAGCTACAAAAGAATCCACACCTCCCAGTGTTCAAGAATCACCTGATGAACCACTTCAAGTTCGATCCTGGGAGAGTACCTTACCAACCTTGCAACTTGACAAGGCACCTAGGGTAATAGAAAACTATTGGCAAAAATCCTCACCTATTACCAACTGGAACAATTGGTTTCAAAGGGTGACAAGCTCATTTCAAACGGTATTATCTACCCAAGGAAGGGGGGAGTGTTTGTGGACATCCATCATTCACTTGCTTCCCTCTCAACCTTTCTCCCTGACCTCTTAATCTCCGATCTTAGGGAATGTATATATATAAAGCCTTATACTCACAAAAAATAGATAAAAAAGTAAAAGAGCAAGAGCCATCACACAAATTATAAAAACAAATTATGCACAAGAACACGACCCTTGTAATATTTGCACTCTAACCATCATCTATTTGCGTGTACAGATATGGCTAGTACGCTAGAGTCATCCACTCCTGCCTTGGGTGAAAGGTACCCTCGTTACTTTTCACAAATATTTCACATGGTCTTTCCAGTGCTTACATGTGAATGGGATTTGATAGGTACGCTAGCATGTGAGAAGAATTTTGAGGAGTTAGAATGGCTGATACGTCTCTTGACCACGTCTGATCCATACTTAGTAGAGAGCGTTTCTCCCATTGCACAAGCCTACCCTTTTGACCAAGATGACTATAGGCGTCTAGTGACCTTCTTAGTAAACATGGGCAACTATGATGAAGAAGAAAATTTACATGACTACACGGATGGCACATATCGTCTCATGGATGATGACTTTGTTTATCTCGACGACGAGGATAGGGGTTTAGCCTTAGGGTTTCCCCCCAACCTCTACAATATCCTATTCCCTTGACTCTTTAGGGGGAGTGCAAATAATTAGGTTAGGGTTCCTTATGTTTTTTGTTGTGTTCAATAAGTGTTAATACCTTTTCCCACTAATGTGCCTCCTGGAGGTATTCCTTTTGTTTCCTAGTGTGTACGGGAGCGTGTTGCTATTGATAGGATTTGGACCTTCATGGAACCTTTCTCTCGTTCACACTTCAAATCAAGCGCGACCATCAACACAAACAGGTGTTTTATGTCCATTAGCATTGCCCTTATCTTTTTGCATCCATGTTTGTCTGCTTTGATTGTGATTGGTAGCATAATATTCAGCGCATTTGCTTAGTATCAAACATTTAATTCAATGTAATGTTTTGTCATAATCACTTGTCTAGGTTTAAAAATCAAGCAGTCCGACTAAGCTAGTTTGACCAAGCTAGGTATTAGAAATCTTCTCTTAATACCATGGGGGATGCCTTCCTAATAAGCAATGGTTACTTAGGTTCTTAATCCGATTTAGGCAGCATTGTGTGAAATGTACTAGGGCTTTCTAGTGGGCTTAACCCTATTGACCTTTAGCTTAAGTATTATAAAGGGAGTTTACTAATGTGATGAGCCTGGGGAGGGTAACGGTGTTATATGACCCCCCAAAGTTACAAAATTAAAATGCTGAAAATGAACAAACAAAAAATCAAAGTGCCACAATGTAAAATTTTAAGCTGGAAGAAAAATCCCTGCTTAAATTGGTACTTCACTCACATGTATCGCCTATGGTACTAAAGCCCTAGAGGTTCCCAGTGTGGGCGCTTTTCCTTGAAAAGCAAAAAACCCAAGGCATACAAAATAAGCACACACATCAAAATTGAATCAATGTGAAAAGACTTTGGGGGGTCAAAGAAAAGGTAATCAGTCAGGCGATGATTTCATGAGAAATTCCTTTTATCGTAGCTTAACTACAAGGTCTTCTAGGTATAGCCTCTAGTCAGCCCTCGAACATCAAATACTTGGCTCTCCCGATTAAACAACTTAATTGACCAGAAAAAATTGAGAAGTTACCCATGGTATTAACAGTCAAGCTCTAGTGCCTTTTGACCGTTAAATTAGGGACCCCGGACTTGTTTAATTTTTTACCTTTACATCTGTTTATGCATTTGATTATATTGCAATTTAATGTTTATTGCTGACAAATTGTCTAAAATTCTGTTACCAATCAATTTGAAATTGCATATGATTTTTAATTGTATATGAGAATGCAATTACTGTGGCACTGTTGTTTGATTTTGCAGTGATTGAGGAAGGCTACGCACAGCCATGTCGACTGCTCTCCCATCTCGACGAACGAGCTTCAACTGGATAGCTTCCGAGGACGGAATCTACATCAGGAAGGGGGGCATGTTAACCCTCACGGCACACAGACACCCTATGATCTATAAACGTTGTATTATTTAGAGTCAGGTATCGGGCTTGTCGGACCAATAGGAACAGGGTAAGGGTGATCGCCGATGATAGGCGCACTCTAACTGGAATATTCAAGGAGTTAGTTGGCTAAGTATGGGCGCCCAAGTGTGAATGGGGTGAGCTCATATAAAAGACACTAAACCTAAATTTTACTCATTCTCTCATTGTGCAATAGAAGCTGCTCTTGCTCCATCTCCACCTTCTCCTTCACCATCTCCTTGTGTGTGTGTGTGTGTGTGTGTGTGTGTGTGTGTGTGTGTGTGTGTGTGTGTGTGTGTGTGTGTGTGTGTGTGTGTGTGTGTGTACGTGTGAGAGAGAGTGTGAGAGTGTGTGTGTGTGATCGAGCGTTGCGGCGGCACGACGGCGACGAGGCGGTTGAGCGTGGCGTAGCGGCGTCTCCCTCTTCTTCGCGGCGCGGGAATCCTTCATTCGCAACTACGCAGGAAGGTGAGTGACACACCATTCTTCCTTGTGATCTTGTTTGTTGTATGACTGTGTGCTAGGAGCCTTTGTGGCTCACACACGGCGCGTAGCAAGTCCCTAGCCGTGACACAAAGCCAAAATATGACAAAATGACACCAAGTCCCAGTCTATCACGATAGACTAAGCAGAGTGATACTAGGCCATCTTATCAAAAATTGGAATCAACAGTTGGCTTCAGCATGATGCAAGAGGACTACCCACTAAGTTTGAGCTCAAAAAAACACAAAATGAAGGAGATAGACCAACATCTCCTTGGAAGGAATCTGGAAAAATGGAAGTTGATCCAAAAAGGGGTCACTTGACATTCATTTGAGGTGGAAATGGGAGCAGATCATGTGCAAGACATGAGAAACCAACTGGTGGAGTCACAAGTGCAAAATATGTCCCTTATCAAAAGATAGCCAGTCTATCACGATAGACTGGGCAGAAATTGCAAATGAACTGATTTTCAGTATGTGACTATAGGGTGACCTTACATGCCCTGTGCACATACACCACACAAAATTTCAAGGCATTTGGACGTGTTCTTATTCACCAACAACATGAATTTGAAGCTGTCATAGTCAGACAATGGAAGAGCTTGTCTATCTGCTAACATTTTACCTTAACTCATCTTGGGATTAAGAAGGCTCATCTAGATGCATGATTAAGTGATAATCAACTTAGAAGAGAAGTACTATGTTTGTACATTAACTGTTATTTGTGAATACAGGATCCATGGATGCTTCTCCGGGAAAAAGAAAAGGCAAGAACCTGGCAACGGAAGGTGCAATACCCTATGCACTTCTACCCAATTCACTAAAGCCAGCGGCCACCTGGATACCTGCAGATGTGTAACAGGCAGTAGCCTTTCAAATCTATCAAGGTTCATATGTGGATGACAAAGAAAATTTAGTGGATACAGTGATGATCCCCAAGGAGGCAGAAAATTACCTGAAAAGATCACCGCAAAGGTCATGGCTGAAAAAAGTTGGCTTGTGGAACTTTGTCTCACTACCACCAGTGGGGATAGATTTCAAGAGGGTACAACACCTAATTGAGACTATCCAAGAAGATGGAACTTGCAGAGTGGCAGGCATGGATAATGAAGTGATGGAGATTCAGATCACCAAGGAGATCATCAAAGAGGCATTGAAATTGTCTGATCAGGGAGCCAACGTGAGAGAAAGAAGGAAGAACCTCACAGTCTACCTGCAAAGGACCAAACTACCTTCTTTCGAACTCATAGCAAACCCGGAAGTAAGAGAACTGACACATATATACAGTCAGCGTTTGTTGAGCTACAGCAAAAGACCGCCTAGATACACTACACCACACGGGAGCATCTCAACAACACTAACCTGGGCTATGGGAATGACACATGAGTTCTATATAGATCACACATCATATATGTTTGAAGAAATGACAAAGCTACGGCAAGACAAACCAAATTACATTGCAGAAGGAGAAGTCCTCACCAGAATAATATACGAGGCCATAGGCGCGGCAGATCAGCTGCCACCTGCTCCTCATCAGAATGACTGGCTGGTATTAAGAGAGAATATCGAAGACAGATCACAAAGGCAAGTACCGGCCTCTATTAACACCATTGGAGGACGCAGGCTGGAAAGAGTAACCAGAAGTACACAAGAAAAGATGGAAGAAGAAAGAAACACTGAAGAAGAAGATGTCCGACTAAAGAAGCGAAAAGCGGAAATGGAAAACAACACCAGATTGCAGAAGGTAGCAAAAATGGAAAGAATGCTAGAAGGATTTGTTCTCGAGAGATCTCTACGAGGCGATGTAGGCGCCACTTGGAAACCTTCTAGTAGCACTTACACATTGAGAACAAAGAATAAACCCAACCCAGCTTTTGAGTTGGACTGGTTCGAGAGGTACATCCAAGAAATAAATGCTTTGGACGAACCAGAATTGCTACTAGAAGAGGAGGATCTCCAAACCTTGAGAGATCAGTTAAGGCCAACTTCACGAGATCAGGAAACACCACCTCCATCTCCAAGGCCAGAGACAAGTGAGAGGCAATCAACCCCACCTGCTGACTCTCCTTCGCATCCAGAGAGCTCACATCGTGATGAGAGAGTTCATACACCACCCAATGAAGAAGAAGAAGAAAGAACAGATGGTCACCCAAACACTGGAACCATATCACAAATTGATAAAGGCAAGCAAAAAGAGGTGGATCAGACAAAAGAAAAAGCTTCCTCCTCTCAAGAAATTGAGCTGGAAGCTACTATAGATGTGGATTTACAGTCAATGGAGACCCTACTAAACCGAACAAGACTGCACGTCAGTGGTTAACTGATCAGAACAGGTCCAACAAAACGAAGTTAGAAAAAACCCATCAGGAAGTTCTGAAACTGCAGGAGCAAAGAGATGACACTCTAAAACTGATTAGCATCAGAGATGCTGAGATCTTGGGGTTGAAAAGCAGAGTAAATCTCCTCAAAGAAAATTTACAGGAGTCTGAAGATTTCAATGCCATTTGTGAAGATACAATCAATGTATTTCTTGAAGATGTCAGTGACAGAGATGAACACATCCAAAGGTTGGAAAAAGAAAAGCAAGATGCCTTGGAGACAGTCAAAAGTTTGCAAGTTGTAATCGATGACTTACAAATTGAAGTCAAAGATTTGAGAGCAGTAACAGATATACAAGCCAGGGAAATAGAACGAGCAAAGAAACAAAAAACGAGGCATCGTTGGTACAAGTGACTCAATTCCCATGAGGGACATACTCAAAAGAGGTGAACAATCACGAT
This sequence comes from Adiantum capillus-veneris, assembly GCF_014529385.1. Classification (NCBI taxonomy): domain Eukaryota; kingdom Viridiplantae; phylum Streptophyta; class Polypodiopsida; order Polypodiales; family Pteridaceae; genus Adiantum; species Adiantum capillus-veneris. The sequence goes on from NC_140936.1 coordinate 6,085,181, forward strand.
GTGAGGTAATGTGCTTTGTAGCACCACTATCAAAATACAATACATTTGCATTGGAACCAACCCTCTTTCTTCTTAGCCTCTTTGGCCTTCAACTTAGGACACTGCTTGATCAAGTGATCATTAGCTTTACAATAATGGCAACGCATCTTCTTTTTGTCCTTATCACCAAAATTTCTAGACGAATTGCTGCCAGTAGAAGCATTAGGAACAAAAGTTTTGCCACTTGCAGTAGAACGATAAGAAGTGGTTGCATTGCTGTTACTACCCTTTATTGAGAAGCAATAAAATCCTGTTCAACTGCACATGGCCTAATCCTGTTTTTGGAAAAGTGACTCTTGCAATAGCAATGTGCATAATGCATCAAACTTGACAACTTTAGGATTTCCTTGGGTCATAAGTCTCCAAGTACTAGCAAAAGTCTGGTAAGAATCTGGTAAGGCATCAAGAACAGTCTGCACAAGGGAACTCTCTGAAATTACTTCACCTTTTGAAATGACTTCACCTGCAGAAATAAGTTCCTCATTGATATCCTTGACACCAACAAGGAAAGTGTCCATATCATCTTCCTCATGCATAATCTTCGATTCCAGCTCTTTACGCAGGAAAGCAATTTTAGCCTCATTGCGACTTGCATAAAGACCAGCCAAAATATCCCAAGCCTGTTTTGCAGATTTTGCTGAACGAATGTAAAGAAGAATGGTGCACTTCAAAAAAACCACAATCAATGCATGAGCCTGCGCATCCTTTACATCCCAACGAGATTGTTCTGCTGTAGGCAAAACAACTCTAAAAGCAGCAATCCTTGCAGCAAGACCTGCAACATCCTCAACATCGCCTGCATCCTCAGAACCAGGACGTACATTAGAATATATAGACACCCTTTGACACAAAAACATGATGCATCATATAAGCCCACATAGGGTAATTGTCCCCATCCAACCTGTTCTTAGCAGCAAACATCTTGAACACATATGTGTTGTTGTCAGCCATGGTAAACGATGCACCTGATGTTAAAACTACCCGAAAAGAGGAGAACAAACCGTAGAAGACTGTAAGTGAAGGAGTACGAGCGGAAGTGCGATACGAGAGAGCATGCGAAAAGAAGAGCACGACGATATGGTGAACTCGCTCTACTGTAATGTGTAGAGCATAGCGAGTTCTTATTAGGTTTTTACAAAAGAATATGTGTACATACCTGGCGGCCCGCCCACTTACCTGGGCGACCACATTGGGCTTTATACCCCAACAACCTCCCACTTAAAGTCCAATGTGGTACTTTAAGTGTGAGAGAAGCTACTATACAAGCTAATATACAAGAGATGTAGAGAAGTGATGTACTACCCTACACCTAACTGCTTGCGAAAATGCGTAAAGCTCTCTGAGGGAAGTCCTTTTGTAAGTAGATCAACAGGATTTTCTGTGGTGTGAACTTTGACAAGTTGAAGTTGCTTATCCTCGAGCAATTCCCTGATGAAATGATACTTCACATCCACATGCTTTGTCTTTGAGTGATAAACTGGATTGCGAGCCAATTGTATAGCACTCTAACTATCACAATATAACACGTGCATCTCTTCTTTGATTCCCAAATCTGTTACTAGTCGATTAAGCCAAATTGATTCTTTGCATGCCTCTGATGCTGCAACATATTCAGCCTTTGTAGTAGACTGAGTAACACAATCTTGTAATCTAGAACGCCATGATACTGCTCCACCAGCCAATGTAAAGACATACCCTGACGTAGACCTTCGGTTGTCTAAGTCACCTGCATAATCTGAGTCTATAAAACCCTTTACACTTAGCTCCTGACTCCCATAGCATATACGCATACTCTTTGTAGCTTTCAGGTATTCCTTTCACTGCCTCCCAATGTTTCTTGCCTGGGTTTGACATGTATCGACTTACTACTCCCACTGCAAATGCAATGTTTGGGCGAGTAGCAATCATTGCATACATCAAACGACCCACTGCAGACGCATATGGAATCTTATCCATTTCAGCCTGTTCTTCCTCAGACACAGGACAATCTTGTTTGCTAAGTTTCACATATGGTGGCAATGGAACACTCAATGCCTTTCCCTTCTCCATATTGAAACGTTGCAAAACCTTGTCAATATACTCTGTTTGAGATAACCAAATCAACTTCTTTGATCTATCTCTCTCAATGCGCATACCAAGTATATGACTTGCCTCACCCATGTGTTTCATGTCAAACGAATTTGCCATCTTTGACCTCAAAGCTGAAATTTCTTCCAAGTGCTTGCCAGCAATCAACATGTCATCCACATACAAAATAAGGATCAGCCAACTGCCATCCTTAGCCTTCTTTGTATATAGACAGTGATCGAACTCACTACGTTTGTAGCCTTGAGAAAGCATAAACTTGTGGAACTTATGGTACCATGCCCTCGGTGATTGTTTTAAGCCATAAAGACTCTTTAACAACTGGCATACCAAATCTTCCTTGCCTTTCTCAACAAACCCTTCTAGCTGCTGCATGTAAATTTCCACATCTAAATCACCATGCAAGAACGTTGTCTTGACATCCATTTGGTGCAACACCAAATCTAATATGGCAACCAATGCAAGAAAGCATCTCAATGTAGTCATCTTAACCACCGGAGAGAAGACTTCATCAAAGTCAATGCCTTGTTCTTGCTTAAAGCCCTTGGCAACAAGCCTTGCTTTGTACTTTGGCTGACTATCATGAGCAGTGATCTTATACCTGTAAACCCATTTACAAGGTAGAGCCTTTTTGCCCAGTGGTAATTTAACTAGCTTCCATGTCTGGTTTTTATGCAGAGATGTCATCTCTGACTGCATGGCCAATTGCCAATTCCCGGAGTCCTTCATTTGCACTGCTTCCTTGTAACATGAAGGCTCATTGCAATCAGTCAACATGACATAGTTCATAGATGGAACAAACCGATCAGGAGGTCGCGTGATACGTTCAGACCTACGCAAAATAGGTGGCTCAGGCTCAGCCACAACCTGTGGTACCAATCTATCTTGTCCTTGCTCCTCTTGAGCCCTGACATTTTGTCTTGCACGTGCAGGTCCATCTTCTTGGAAGACAACTCTTCTAATCTCCTCAACCCTCTCTGGTTTAGAATGATATTTGGATTCATTAAAGTGAACATCATTGCTGCGGATAACCTTTCTGGATTCAGGATCCCAAAGTCTGTACCCCATCTCACCAGAATTACCATAGCCTAGAAAGATGCACTTTCTACTCTTTGGCTCAAGTTTGTTCCTAAATTCCTTTGGAACGTGAGTATATGCCTCACAGCCAAAGACTCTGAGATGCTTGTATGAGGGCATTTTGCCTGACCATACCATCTCTGGCACTGAATCCTTCTGCAAAACCTTGCTAGGAGATCTATTTACAAGATGTACAACTGTTGATACAGCTTCAGCCCAAAACCCATTTGGCAGCTGTGCATTAGACAACATACTTCTGACCTTCTCTTGTATGGTCCTATTCATCCTCTCAGCAACACCATTTTGAGGAGGATTGTAAGGAGAAGTAAGTTCACGTTTTATACCTTTTGACTCACACCTTTTGACTCACAAAAGTCTTGAAAGGCCTTTGAAACATACTCTCCACCATTGTCAGTGCGTAAGCATTTAAGCTTCTTGCCACTCTGATGCTCCACAAGTGTCACAAACGTTTTGAAAACACTAAACGCTTCATCCTTGTGCTTGAGAAAGTAAACCCATACTTTCCTCGAGTAATCATCTATAAATGTCATAAAGTAAGAAGCTCCCCCTAGAGATAGGTTAGGCATAGGTCCACACAAATCACTATGAACAAGTGCCAACTGTGTATCTCTTCTACTGCTTCTATGCTTATGTGGCTGCTGTGTTTGCTTACCATACAGACAATGTTCACAGAATTCAAAATCATTAAATGAAAAGCCAGGCAAATAACCAGAACGAGACAAGATTTCCATTCCCTTCTTGGACATATGTCCTAACCGGCTATGCCACAAAGAAACGTTCGGCTGCTCGGTTACATTGATTACATTTTTAGAGACATTTGATACATAAATCATGTAAAGTCCTCCAGACTTTACTCCATGTGCTACTGTCATAGAACCCTTGGATATCTTCCACATGTTCTGTCCAAAAGTGGTGACGTAGCCAGCATCATCAAGTAAACCTGTGCTGATCAAGCTCTTTGTAATTGCGGGAACATGTCTCACATTCTTCAGCGTGAAAGAAGAGCCATTGTGAAACTTCAATTGAACATCTCCAACACCTAAGATCTCACATGTCTGCCCATTGCCTAGCCAAACATGATCTTTAGTGGTCACATAAGAGGTGAACCACTCTTTGTTTGGAAACACATGAAGTGATGCCCCCGAGTCTATAATCTAGTCACTCAGTGCATTTCCATCAGATGCTGTAAGAAGAGTTGAGTCCATTGTATTCTTCAAGAAGTAGATGTCTCCTGACACTAGACTGTCATCCTCTGCAACAGTGTTTGTCACATTTATTTCTTGCATCTTCACTGAGGACTTGTTCTTCTCACCATGGTCTTCAGCTTTCTCTTTGCCTTTTTCTGCTTTCCATTCTCGCAGTCTCTTTTCATGTGACCCTTCTTGCCACAATGGTAGCATTCTATGTCACTCTTGCCTTTAGCACTGCGGGACTTGCTACGAGACTGATTCCTCTTTCCACGTTTGTACTTTTCTTTGGTCCTTCCTCTGACAACTAAGGCTGTTCCTTTGCCTTTGTCCATTGTCTTTCTATTGGTTTCCTCAGTAAGCAAACTTCCTTCTACACCTGCTATGTTCAAACCATCTGGAGGTGCAGAATTACTCAAAGCTGTGCAAAAAGTGTCCCAACTTTTCAGCAATGTGATCAACAGGAACATAGCTCTAACAGGTTCATCAAACTTGACACCTTGAGCTGACAACTGTCTGTAGATGGTGTTGAATTCATTTAGATGATTGGACATAGGGGTCCCTTCTTTCATCTTCAAGTCAACAAGCTTCTTAAGCCAGTATACCTGTGAAGCTGCACTCTGCTTCTCATAAAGATCACTCAGCTTTGTCCATGCTTGATAAGCCGACATCTCGTCTGCTACATTGAAGTAAACGCTTTCTACCAAAGTCAGCATAATGGTAGAAAGTGCCAATTCATCCATTTCGCTCCATTCATCTTCCTCCATATCTTCTGGTTTTATCCCCTTGAGCTTTATAGGTTTTATCTGTTTCTTTTGTACCAACACGTGCCAAATCTTCTTCTTCCACAATGGGAAATTGGTTCCATCCAGCTTCTTGATATTGTAAAGAGCAGTGTCGTGTGATCCAGCCATAGCTACGCTTCACAGTAGTTTACTTTCCTGGGAAAAATTCGGCAGAGTTTCCCTTGTAAACTGACCTTTGAACCAATATCAACCTGTCAAATGAACCAAGGAAGCTTCAGATTCTGCATAAATTTCGGCAGAGTCTCCTTTGTAAAATGGCTCTGGTGTACTCAAAAAACAGACCAAAAATAGCTCAAAAAACCACTGTCTCTCTAACACTGTAAGCTGTGGGTAAACATGTCTTGCACCTATACTGTCTCTCACTGTCCTGTAAGCATAGACTGCGACAATGCCTCAACGGCAGTAAAGCAAAGATGCAATCCCAACTGTCTAACTCACAATCAATACATCCTAGCTGCCTATCTAAGGGTGCTCAAGGGATCGCTCCAAGACCTATATCACCGAAAGGATCTCAACATTCGAGAATCCCCCAGCTCAATAAAACCTCACTCGACCCTCAACAAAGGCTGCAGTAAATCTGACAATACATAGACTTCCCACAAAGTCATACATCCACAAATTTCCCACTGTATGCTGTAACCGCTGTGGCGGTCGTTTGCTGCGTGACTCACAGCCAACAAACCCTCAACAGACATACATCATCTCTAACAATACATCCCATGTGGAAGTACCTGCAATGTCAGGATGAAATCTGGAATATCAAGCAGCAAACACAAGCTACCTAATGAACTAGTGGATGTCGCCTACAGTCTGTGTGTAGATGCGCCCGTGTCGTATGTGACATGCCTCCAAGAACTGTGAGCTGTCCTTCGATGTGTAGACAGCCACAAATCAACACTCTGGGAGTGCCGATATCCTCAGCAACTGCAGTCATAGGCCGAAACCCCAAATTTGCAGAGTCAGATCTGCACCCGCTAAGACCACGTAGTCGAAAATGGCCTGCGCAGAACTTTGTCAAAGCCGAACGGTGGCCGAGATGACCTCAGAATGAAATTCTAAGAACACCAAGCCCTTTGGGTTTGCCCACAAGATTTGGGGCCGTGTCTTCGCCTGTCGAATCTCACTCCAATCTGAGCAGGTGACTCTGGCTACCTGCAAATGCTGCCTCGAGCCTCGATTTGAGCTCTGATACCAGTTGAAGGAGTACGAGCAGAAGTGCGACGCGAGAGAGAGTGCGAGAAGAAGAGCACGACAATATGGTGAACTCGCTCTACTGTAATGTGTAGAGCATAGTGAGTTCTTATTAGATTTTTACAAAAGAATATGTGTACATACCTGGCGGCCCGTCCACTTACCTGGGCGACCACATTGGGCTTTATACCCCAACAGTAAGGCACCTGTTATGCAGAAAACAACAGTGACAAAAATCTTGCACAAAATGGCAAAATTGACTGTGCAGACCTGCCTGTAGTGGAAACGTAGGCCCAAATGAGCCCGAATCAAAAATATGAGCAGACTAAGATCTACGAGATTACCCAAAGTCTAAGTCGACCCGCAAACGCTGGCCAAAGCTCAAAGAAATCGAACAAAGTGAGCAGGCATGTATTGGAGCTGCTGGCGACTTAGCCCGGGAGGATGCAACCTGCTCTGATACCAATTGTTGGAATTAGGGTTGCAGAGAAATGCACACATCCTAGAGAAGACAAAGGAAGCTCGAGGCACACAACTGAGAGTGTGTTACTTAGTGTGCAATAAAAAGATTGATAGCCCTAGAGTGAATGGGTGTATATACAATGCACGGGGGGAAAAACCTCCTAAAGAGGGAAAAAATGCCCCTGCGGTCCTAATGTGTTCACACAAATCACTACCACATATATATGATAACATATGAGTTTCTTGATATCCAAGATTTTATAGCACTGCAAACACACATGATTGTTTTACAACACGCATGATTGTTTTAGAATCAAATTTTGCACAGATGAATGCAAATGTCACCAAGATGTCTAATATGCTTGTGCAATTCATGCAACAGTTGGCCAAGGGCCAAGTTAATGAGCAAACTTGGGTTTCTGTGACCCCCATACTTAGCGAGAGCACAATTTGTCTACATGAGCAAGGATCCAATCTGGAGGGGTTTCACCTTCTCTCTCAAAATGAGGTGGATAGCTTGTTAAAGAATACCAAGACACCGCTTTTTAGAGGAGAGAGAAGGGAATGCATAAAAGATTTTGTGAATATATTCCTAAGCAAATGGATGGGATTCACAGCCTTAGATGCAGTTAAGGCACTACAAACAAGTGTGATGCTAGAAGGCAAAGCCTACAAATGGTCGATGCTACTCGAGGAGAAGGGCATCATACCATAGACTTGGGTAGCCTTCAAAAATGTGTTTAAAAAAGAAGTTTTTCGCACAAATGAAGCGGATAGAAATCGGTCTGCATGGGACAAGTGATCAATGCATCGGCATAAGACACTATTGGAATATATTGCGCACTATCGTGATGTGATTCTCAAGCTAAAGAATTTAGATATCCTTCAACAAGCGCATGGATTTATTCGTGGGTAGACACCAAAGCTTAAGAAGCATGTCAAAACCCAAGACCCCAAGATTCTTGAGGAGGCTATAGTGGAAGCGCATATACACAACTATTTTGATGAGAAAGCATTCCATAACACTCGTGTATCTGACACTACACATGCAACTGCACACACACAACATGGATAAGAAGAGATTTATAGTAGCTGCATCTGATGCGTCCAAGAAGCCCAAGGGGCCTAGGGGCCATCTGCCTAGTGAAGTGTTTGAGAAGGCTAAGAAGGAAAAGTTATGTTATACATGTTTAGGGAGTTGACACGCGAAAAAAGATTGTCCCAATGGGAAATCTGTTGCTCAAGGTAAGGAGAAAGTGGTGCACATGGTCCAAATACTACCTCTTGTTTCTCCAATGTGGAAGTAACACACACCAAAGTGGTGCATGAGTGTTGTATCATGGCCTCAATGTGGTTACCGACCTTTGGTCCACATGAGTTGGTGCATATGCATGGGTTTATCCAAGATCACAAGGTACGAATCTTGGTAGATGATTGTGCTTTGCACAATTTCATTAACTATTAGTGAAACGGCTCAATTTGCCCTAGACTTCGAGTTCCCACCGTTACAAGGTAGTAATGCTTAACGGCCATGACACAGATGCGGTCCTTAGTCAAGAGTGGTTATACAATTTATGATCATCATTAAAACATAGCTATAAGCACAATCGTTTAATGTTTGAATCCAATGGCGTGCACATGCTGCTGTTGGGGAAGAAGGATGTTCCTTCCTTGTAACTTATTTTGTACAATCAAGGCTTATGAAGCTCTCTTTTCAAGATAAAATAGAATAACTTTTTTTGTGTTACTCACTGTGTCATTTTTTTGTCGAACGTTGATAATGTTTGAGTGAAAATTCCTCAAGTCGCATGCTTCTCTCTCTTCTCTTCCAACTATGGCTACTTCTCTCTCTCTAGAAGAAGCAAATGTTGCTAATAAGTTAAAAGATTTATTAATGGAATACCGAGATGTATTCCTAGATGATTTGCTACTAGGGTTATCTCTGACATGTGTTGTGCAACATGGCCTAGACGTGGTTGTTGCAAGCAATAAGCCCGTAAGTAAGCCACCCTATAGAATGAGTCATTTTGAAGCTACTAAGGTGGAATGTCAACTTGCTGACTATCTCAATAGAGGGTTTATACAACCTAGTTCTTCACCATGGGCCTCTCCCATTTTGTTGGTGAAGAAAAAAGACGGTAATATGCACATGTGCAAGGATTACCATGGACTGAATGCGGTTACTATTAAGAACAAGTATCCATTGCAGAGAGCGGATGAGTTAATTGATATGCTCACTCATGCTTGTATCTTTACAAAGATAGACTTGTGGTTAGGGTATCATCAGGTATGCATTAGGCTTGCTGATATACCTAAAATTGCCTATCGAACAAGGTTTGGTTGTAGAGAGTGGGTGAGTTAATTGATATGCTCACTCATGCTTGTATCTTTATGAAGATAGACTTGTGGTTAGGTTATCACATTAGGTATCCATTAGGCTTGCTGATATACCTGAAAATGCCTATCAAACAAGGTTTGGACACTATGAGTTTTTGGTTATGTCTTTTGGGTTGACCAATGCGCCCACAACTTTCATGACGCGGATAATATTTTGAAACCATATTTGGACAAGTTTATTATCATTTTTCTCAATGATATTCTAGTGTGTAGTTGTTGACAGACAGTATAGGTTGGTCAATTAGATAATCAGATTTGTTGGTCAATCAGATTGGTTGGTCACTCAGATTTGTTAGTCATTCAGTCAGATTTGTAGTCAATCAGATTATTCTGGTAAGTCGGATTTGTAGTGACTCAGATGTTGGTCAGTCGGATTTTGGTTAATCAGATTCTGTTAGGCTTAGTCAGATTCTGTTAGGAAGCTATAAATTGTAATGTTGTTGGGCAGTTTGAGGACGAACAATACACAAGTCAGTTGTACGAGTCTCTCTCTCTCTCTCTTGTTGCTCTCTCTCAGTCTTTACATGCAGTTTTGAGAGTCGTCTCTCTGTTTTCCCCTGTTGAGGGTGTATGCCCTCGACACATTGGCAATCACGGGCAAGTAACCCTACTTCCCACTGCAATTGAAGGGTGTGGAGGTCACGTTGCAGAACAAACGACGCAAGCTTTGAAGTCGGAGTGAAGGCAAGATGTGCGGTTGAAGAGAAGGGCTTGCAAAATTGGATATGGTTGAGCAGTTTGGTGGTGATTCTGACTACTACACAGAGGTGCAATTGGGCTGCAAGAAAGTCTGGTCATGTGGAGATTTCACTGGTTACTCTCAAACGACCACGCTACTGGTTCAAGTCAACACACAGTGCAAAGCTGTAGCAAGACTCAAAGGCATCATGGAAGCATAGGATCTGAATGAGGGAGGCGAAGTGGTTATACAGAGCGTAAAGATGGATGTGTGCATCGATGCTTCAAGAAGGAGTTCGCAGACAAACGGGCATACATCAAGTGAAGCGGGGGTGGCCTGGGATGCCGCAACAGGGGAAGGTGAAACGCAAAGAGGCCCATGAGTGGGGGAGATGTGAATTGCGAGCAGAGGAGAGTGTTCAGAAATCGAAAAGGATGTTTCTGTGTGTGTGCAGAGAAGAAATCATTTTTCAATATATTAATAGCTTACTTCTATATTGCAAGCCTGTCCAAAATCCAGATTTTTCTATTTTATTTCTTACTTATCACCCCAAGTACCATTTACAAGACACCATTCACACCAAAACATGCTAGAGTTTTTCATACAGCAAGTGCATAGTTTCAAGTGGCAGATTTCATAACAGATGTTCAGCCAGGAGTTTCAAGGATACGACCTACTTAGGCTAATGGATCAAAGTTTCAGATGTCAAGGATGTCTTTTGCTATTTCAGTTAATCAAGAGGGTGTTCGTGTATTGTGGTCATGATCGAACTTGGAGACTTCTCTGTTCCGGGTCAGCAAGACTTAGATATCAAGGATGTGGTGGAGAATCAAACAAGGAGCTTTTGCAGTAAGGTATTGACATCAAGGGGGTTTCCTGAAGAGAATTCAAGAATGCAACTCTTGACATGGACGAAGTCATCTGACGGAGACATACCAGGCAAAAGACCGGATGTACTACCTGGAGACACAAAGCCTGCAAGAAGCACAATCTTGGACAGTTTATGGAGGAATCTTTTGGTGAACCAATGCCAACTGATATCATTATGTTTTTCCCATCTATTTTATTCTCATATCTTTGTAATCTCTTTGTAATCTTATGACTCCAATCTTTGTAATACTCTGCCATGTTATAAGGCATTTGACTCTGATCAAGGGATATGTGGGATCGAGTCGGATTTCTGAGAAATCCACCACCGGGCTGTGCCATGTGTTGATAGACACTATAGGTTGGTCAATCAGATAGTCAAATTTTTTGGTCAATCAGATTGGTTGGTCACTCAGATTTGTTAGTCATTTAGTCAGATTTGTAGTCAATCAGATTATTCTGGTAAGTCGGATTTGTAGTGACTCAGATGTTGGTCAGTTGGATTTTGGTTAATCAAATTCTGTTAGGCTTGCTCAGATTCTGTTAGGAAGCTATAAATTGTAATGTTGTTGGGCAGTTTGAGGACGAACAATACACAAGTCAGTTGTACGAGTCTCTCTCTCTCTTCTTGCTCTCTCTCAGTCTTTACATGCAGTTTTGAGAGTCGTCTCTCTGTTTTCCCCTGTTGAGGGTGTATGCCCTCAACAGTAGTGCCTATGAGGAAGAGCACTTGCAACATCTGAAGTGGGCATTCAAATTGTTATGGGAAAATAATTTAATGCCAAGGAATAAGTGTGATTTTCTCAAGGAGAAAATTCACTATTTAGGGCTACATATGGATAAATCCAAAGTGGATGCCATTAGGAGGTGGCCTTCTCCAGAAGTCTAAAAGAGCTACAAATTTTCTTGGGATTTGTAGGTTTTTATCAAAGGTTCATTAAAAACTATGCTCATATTGCTATTTCAATGATGAACCAATTGAAACCAAGGGAAAGCCCTTTCAGTGGGGAGAAGCTCAACAACAAAGTCGACACTCTCAAGGACCCATTAGCTATAGCTCCTCTTTTAGCTATTGTGGATCCTTTTAAGCTGTTCGTATTTGAAACAAATGCTAGTAATTGTGCTATTGAAGCAATCCTTCTATAGGGGGGAAGGCCAATTGCATTTCCAAGCAAGAAGATGGATTTTGCATAGTATAATTATTCTGCTTACAAAACAAAATTCTATGCAATAGTGTCTTCTTTGAAGACGTGACGACATTATTTGTATGGAGCTTAGTTTGAGTGTGTTATTTTTCTATCGCGTCAATTGTGCTCTTCTCTCTCTCTCTCTCTCTCTCTCTCTCTCTCTCTCTCTCTCTCTCTCTCTCTCTCTCTCTCTCTCTCTCTCTCTCTCTCTCTCTCTCTCTCTCTCTCTCTCTTTCGTTTTCTGTTGTACGCTCTCAAGGTCTCCATGGCTACACCTCGTTGGAATCCACCATAGCTCCGTAGTCTCAACAATGGGTACTTACTCCAAAAGGGGAGAGTTTGTGTACTGACAGACATGGGCATTTGACACCATATTCTTTATGAATTTTGTGACAATCCTAGTGCAGGCACCCAGGCATAAAGAAAATTTATGCACCCGTATGACGACACTTTTACTGGCAAGGTTTACATGGCTCCAAAAATGTAAGTAAATCAAAGCAACTGAAAGCAGGAGGGCTCTTGCATCCATTGGAGTTTCCTAATGGTAAATGGGAAAGTATCTCTATGGATTTCATAGTGGGTTTACCGACCATTGTACGAGGTCATGACTCGGTATGGGTGGTCATAGATCGGTTGACTAACCTTTGCAAGTTTATTCCACCAAAATCCACAATTAAAACCCCAGAGTTAGCCAAGTTATTTGTTGACAATTTGTACAGGTTGTATGGGTTGTCGAGTAATATTATGAGTGATTCCGATCCCAAGTTTAATAGCCATTTTCGGAGCATTGTGTTTAAACAATTGGGTACCCAACTCAACATCCATATTGCAGATCATCCTGAAACAGATGGTTAGATTGAACGTGTTAACCAAATGCTAGAGGATATGAGTATTCGTTAACAAAAAGAAATTAGATTGGGAAGATTATCTCGCTATTCTCGAATTTGCTTACAATGGAGCTAAGCATGTGACGATGGGATTTAGTCCTTTCATGCTACTATATGGGTTTCAACATAGGCCACCTATCACGGTGATCTAGGTCTTGGTCGCCAACCCCACCAGTTACGGGCGGGTTGGTAACTAAGAAGCTTCAGCAGGTCAAGTATTTCCTGCAAGACCACATGGACATACTGAAACTGGCTCGTCAAAATGTTCGACAAGCACAAGATGGGTATAAAATAAAAGAAACATCGGCAAGTTACCATCACAAAAGGGGAAGAAGTATTTTTGTGTGTGCCAAAGCATTCAAAAAGTCTGAAGAGTGAGCCAACACCTAAATTATCTCCAATTTATTGGGGGCCTTTTAAGATACTTAAGCGAGTTGGTGATATGGCCTACAGACTCTCATTACCTGCACACTCTTGCATTCATCCGATATTTCATGTAAGTCTTTTATGTAAACGCTTGCATAAGGATCATAATGTTATTGACCAACAAATTTTGGTTGATTTCATTGAATCTCCAACCCAGTCACATGAAACTAAGCATATTCTCGACTATCATGATCTATGTAGGCGTCATCGTGTAAATAGACAAGCATTAGTCAAGTGAAAAGACAAAGACTTGAAGAAGGTGCCACTTGGGAAAACATTAGTAATAGATGTCGCACTTTTGTTTTTGAGGACAAAAACGCTTTTCCAAGGGGGGAGTGATGTTAGGACAAGGGACACAGGCTAGGGGCCAGTCTGAACAGAGCTCAAAGGTGCCCTATAAAGTGGGTAGTGGTTGAGTGGAGAGGAAGTATTCAGGCTCCTTTGGTGTCAGATCCGTCATTGCACTTGTGTTGAGCATTCCATTGCACCTTCACCTTTGTTTTGTAGAGCAATATCTAAGCATATCTATTGGAAGATTCAAGTTAGGGGTGTTTGAAAGTTGTATCCATGTAGGTGTTGCCTCGTACTCCTTGTTGTTTGCAAGGATCTTGTCTTGGGCTACCCTTTTTTCTCCACAGTCACATTGTTCAAAGTTTCAACATCATAAGAAAGATCAAGGGGGCGTTGTTAGGGTTTGAACCCCCTTAAGGAGAAAATCCCCTCTCCAACATATTGACTTCCTTAACCATTGATGCCCTTTCTTTTTGTGCTTTGAGCATCAAGGAACGTAGTGAAGGCATATATCATAACATTTTCCATGGACATGGTTGAAAGATGGGTGTCAAAGTCTTTCCATCCACTTGTGGCTTTTGACATTTCCAACCAATCTTTAAGCCCATGGTCTCGGCCATTGGACTTGAACTTCTTTTTGCATATTAAGAGTTTCTTTAGCAAGTAGCAATGTTTTTTTCTCTTGCTATATGATTTTCATTGAGCTTTGAGAATTTCATTCTCGTGATTAAGTTCTTTCTTTTACACTATTGCACTTGCTGGCTTTGCATGCTTCATGTGGTCCCTTTGTATCTCACTACCTCATGTACTTCGATTGGTTGCATGGTGAAAGTCAAATTGTCTTGAGTGGCCTACAATTGTGCTTTGAGATTGGGTTGCATCTTATTTGCCAACTCTAGATCCACTTGAGATGAGAAGCTCTAGCCTCTGCCAATGAAAGATCTTTTGTGATTTTTGTGTCTTGCTTTATAGCCCCCTTAAGCCTTTTATCCCCTTTTCCCTCATCAATCTAGCTCTCCTAAACTTCAACATTGGCTTCTTTGTTGTCTTATTTTCTTCTTGTGTTCTTTCCGTGCCCCTAGAGCAAGAAAATGCATTCATGCATTCACATCTTCATACTGTGCTTGTAGATTGTTTTTGATTGCTTCATGAGAGCTAAAGTTGTTGCTTTGAGATCCTCCATTATTATAGGCAATACAACATGAGGTTTTTCCTTTGTTAGTTTGCATAAATTTTCATAACATCTCTTTCTTCAAAGTTGTTGCTCTTAACTTTTCTATTGTCATAGGGCATACAATGTGAGGTGTTTGTCCTTTTTGTGGTATGTAGCTTCTTTGAGATCTCTTCTCTATTTCTAGCTTAAGCTTCTTCAAAGGTTTCTTGTTGTTAGATTTTTTTTGGCGTTGTTTGGAAAGTCTATGCTGCTAAAGCTCTTTATATATTTGAGTGCCATAAAGACTAAAGCCATCACTTTCCTCGAAGTTACTTAATACTTCTTGCTTCCATACAATTGACTGAACTCTTTCCTTTATAATCCTTTGTAGACTGTGGAGATGGTGTGTGATGTCGTGGAGGAGAGGGAGGTGTTGAAGGAGGCATATACTCGTGTTTATCATTATCACTTGCTCCATCTTGTCCTTATTTTACTCCCCTTGTTACCTCTCTTTTTCCGTTATGGCTTCTTTTCCTTCACCATATGTTGTTACTTCTTCATCAATAGCTTTTTTCTCTTGGTTAGACTTTTGGTTCTCCACTTATCTCCATTAAAACATGTCCTCTTTTTCCAAGCTAGTGCTTCTTCTGTCAGGAAATAGGACGTAGCTAGTAGATATTAGAGTAGTTTACTTAATGGCGAGAGATAATTTTCACACATGAGAGATTATAGAGTAGAGAGAGAGAGAGAGAGAGAGAGAGAGAGAGAGAGAGAGTAGGGAGGCATTGTAGCACGACCTAATCGCAACCCACAAAATTGTCAAATCATGGATCGAGCAGCCCGGCTAGGGCATGAAAGCACGAGTCTAAGATGTATAGACATAGAGGATTCAACGGATCCTTCTTCTCATCATAGAGAGAAGCCATGGAAAGGGGCTTCCTCTAATCAACAACACATTCCTACTCACTAATCACTTGCACACAATCATGCGGTTGAAATTAACCTCTCACATCAATCACTCTTATTCACAACTTTTAATCACAACTACACAAGCATGCAATTAACATACCTACTCCACATTAGTGTGTCCATTCCGGCACAACCCCTCAATACGACTCGTATGCATACACACTAACCGCACCTTGTAGAGAGAGATGAAGAGAAGGAAGGCATAGCCCTCACACACCATGGCCAAGGGTGTGGATAGAATAGATTAACTCAAAAAAGGAATTAGAGATCTACCATCACACTAATACAATCTCACTCCACATAATCAAGCAAAGAAGACTAATAAGAAAGAAAGAGTAATTGATTATTAGAAATCAAGAGCTACATGGGCATGGAAAGCCCATGAGCCTCATGACCATCCACTCTACAAAGAGGAGTCCTCACCCAAGAATGACTACTCATTAAGCATACGGCTCTTTTATAGTTTGGGCCTCAAACCCTTCAACTATGGGATAAAGTTGAGCTCTCTAGCCTAGACTCATACAACTTTGGAACTCCTAAATGAGCCCAAGCCCTATACAATGAACAGGAAATATTGTGCACTATAGCACATCCACAGCTTGGTGCATAATTGGTGTAGCCTGTGTTAGCCGCTGCTAACATTCCCCCCTTCTTAATTTGGCGCACGTCCTCGTGTGCCGGTGAAGCAAGACACGGTGACATGGTAGAAAGCAAGTCCATGGAAGAAATGTTGAGCTGCAAAACATAAGAACAAGTAATGAGCATCAAAGGCCACCAAGAATGAATAAAACATGAAGCATAAATGAACAATCATGCAAAGTGTTTTTTTTGCTTCTAAAAGATGGGTCAATCATAGTCAAAAACTAGACAACATAAAGCAAAAAAATACTCAAACTATTGTGAAGATTAAACCACTTGAAATTTTAGTTTTATGCATGAAACACAAGCAATCAATTATGACCCGAGGGTAATGCAAGTTCATAAACCTATTAGCCTAAAAACTATGTGAACAATCTTAATAAATCATTGAAGTCTATCATGTCTACGAGCTATAAAAAAGCTCCTAATCTATTAGTACATTGTCAAAGCTTTTTGAAGCTCATGGAAGTTTTGTTTTTGCCATTCATTGAAAAAAGTAAATCACAATCACAAGGCTACCACCCCAAGGCAAGTTTAGGTGCGACTCTTGGCTCCTTGAACACTCAAGAAGGTGTTCCAAAAGCCTACTAGCCTACCAAGGTGACGGCTAACCCCTATCAACCCAGGGCATCGGTTTAGGGTCTTGACCAAGCAAACCAAGGTGATTCCCCTCGCCTGCCAAGTGCCAATAAGGCGCTAGGCCTCACATAGACACAACATAACATATAAATTCTGATTTTCATGTGTCTAGTAGCATTTTTGCTACCTTTTCTTGATACTTTTTTGCTTCTTTGATTTAATTTTTTAGCACTTTCTTATTGCTTCCTTTATGAGATGTTTATGGCAATTGGACTAAAAAAAGACTAAAGCCTAATCATAGCCCTAGGTCATGAATAAAATGAGTGGATAATTAAGACTATCACTAAGAATCTAGGACTAGCAAGAAATGAACCTACATTAACCTAAGGTCAAGGCCAATTACCTATGATTAGCACACATAAAACCTAATTTTTTGAAGAGTTAATTTTCACAAAGCAAAGTGTTGAAACTTTAAAATGCCTAGCTTTCTAACATGAAAAAACCATAGCTTAGAAGCAAAATTTCACTCAAACCAAGCAAGAGAATGGAGAGATGAACGAAGAGCAAAATCATGGAAGGATTACACCTATTCATGCTCTTTTGAGCATCCTTGAGTAAGCATCCCCTTTGTGTAGAGAAGTCTCTTGATCTTTTTATTTGCAAAAGAAGCCAATTTGAAGCTAAGTGTAAACACAAGCTCCAAAGCCTTTTATTGAAAAGCCACACAAAAAACATTAATGAAAACCTAAAGCTAGGGTCTTGCATACCCGAATTTGCCAAAGGGAAAAAAGTGTCTTTGGTTATGCACATGATGCTCTTAAGTAGCAAATTTATGCATACACATCAACCATGAGAGATAAAATGCTTCTACATAAGCAAATTTTGCAATTTGTACAACCTCTCATGCATGATTCAAAGTTGATTATTTTCTAGCTCAATGAAATATGGAATTTAAAACAAGCCAAGAGTTGAAAATAATGCAACTTTTGAATGAAATGAAGTGGCTCTCGATAGCCAAATTTAACAATTTAAAGCTTTTCAAAAAGTTGGCTAACAACTAGCTCACATGAAATTTTACAATTTCTAGAGCAATCTATGAGCTAGAGATGACTGCAACTTGATGAAATGAAATGAATGGCTCTCACTAGCCAAATTTTTAACTTGAAAGCTCTCCAAAAATTGGGTAAACACTAGCTCAAAAGAAAACATTTGCATTTTAGACCAAGCTATGAGCTAGCATGTATATAATTTTTTAATCCAAATAATTGGAATGGCTCTAACTAGCCAAGTTTTGCAATATTGCAATGATGACCTCTTCTTGGATCAATGAAATCACACACCTGCCACACCCCTTCAAAATGAAGCTCACTTGTTAGTGCATGAACCAAAAGTTAAACCCATAGGAAAGAAGAGCATAGCTTTTATTTCAGACAAGATCTTGATCAATCTAAACATTCATGTCAAGAAACAAAGATGGAGATTTTATCATGAAGTGCTCAAATTTTTTAACTCAATAATCAAGGTTAACTCTAAAGTGCAACCCAATTATATATGTATGCCTTGATTAAATTATGAGATAGCTTGTAATAGCCGGATTTCGCAACTCAGAGCAATGGAATTTTTTTGCATGCCGCCCAATGAAATTTGATATCATAATCTCCTTCACCACAACCAAACATTTAAAAGTGATAGCTTGTAACATTTAATGGCCTAATAACTTGTGTGTAGCGGAAATTAGCATGAACATAGTGGGCATTTCATTAGAATAGATTCCTAATGAGAATTACAAGAGTGCTTGGGTGGAGAGAGCAACAAAAAGCATAACACCTAGTTAGATAGCATCAACAATACTTTCAAAAGAGAGAGAAATTAAGCTATTGACAACAGTTGAGGACCGGATTTGCATGGAGCCGGTCCCTCCTCCAAAAGGCTTTGTATTATGGTTTCTCCCATCAAGAGAGACATTGTACAATACAATTCTTTGTGTTCCTTCAAGACTAGCTAGTGCAATGAAGATGAAAGCTTCATGCACTAAGCAAAACACTTAGCAAACACAACTTTAATTATCCCCGTTCTCAGACCCAAGACCTCACACACCTTCCAAGATGGTGAGAGCTAGCAGGGTATGAGAGTAGATTGAGAGGAAGAAGGAGTATCTTACGAGAAAGATGTACATCTCCTCACATAATCACTCATATTAGCATAGCTTTAGCTTAGTAATTAGCTTGGTAGGAGATGAGCATGCATTGAAGCTTGGCTCTTGGTTGGATTTGCATCCACAAGCCAAGAATGTGTCGATGTAGGCTTCTATCTCACAAGCTTGGAGTAGGTGATGAGCTCTCCATTAAAGCTTGGGAAGAGATAGTCTTCTCTTTCTTCACACATGAGATTGTGTGAGTGTGTGTGTGATAATGCCTTGCAAAAATCAGCCCCCTCTCTCTCTTGGGTGAGCCCCCTTGCTATTTGCTCTTGTAGGCTCCCTATTGGACAATGCCAAGCTCAGCCAATGGCTATTAAGCAGCATAAGTGATAGCCTTCTGACATGTGTCCCCCTTTCCCCTTTTGTGAGAGCTTTAGGTAATTTAATAATTAAACTAAACTCTCATTGGACCCCTTTGCCTCCTGGCCAATAGGAATCATGCAAGCCATTGGGCTCATGAATGCTCATTGGACCCCTTGGGAGACTGTCCAATAGTCTTCTGGGAGACTTAATTCTCATTGGTTATTTTATTAAGTGTTTTTAAATTAATTAAACTAGATTTACTCTAGCCTAATTCTCATTGGTCCACTTCAAGGGTCATCCAATAGGAATTGGGCGCACCTTGTGGGCATCTGGGCTAGGGAGCTGACATGTGTCCCTAATTCCCTTTGTGTAAAGGGGGCTTGTGTGTGTGTGTGGCTTTCTCTCTCATCCCCTAGAAGAAGGGCTTGCCCCCTCCCATGTAGGGATTGCCAAGACTTTTTTGGTACACACAAAGCATCCAATTTCCCCTAGGGTTGACCTTTGGACACAACCTTTGAATTTTGTAACCTTAGCATTTTGGAAGTCTTAATGGGCTGAACCTTAGGGTCTTTTTAGCCCATTGTTGCACATGGCTCTTTTGCAGATGGCCCCCCCTTTGGATCCCTATTTTCCCTCCTTTGGATCCCTACTGTGGCCGGTCTGCTAGCTTAACCAATATTCTAGCTTTTTCTCCCCTGGCACTTCCCCACATTAAATGATCAGTTTAATATGAGAAAATCATTTAGGAGAATTAGATATTGATTATTATGACATAGCCCATCTCAAAATGGATCTTACAATGCATCCAAAATAAGGCTCGAGAATTAGTGCTAGATAGAGTATTTGTTATTCACATCAAGCACCAAAAATTTTATGCTCAATCATGACAAATTTCAATGCACTCCCTTCAAGAATCTCAATTCATGACACAATAGTTGTAAATAAATCAATGTTTTTGTGCTCTTAAAAGTTATACATACACAGCAAATGAGAACCCAAACTAATCAAAACTTGATTTGTGTCCTTCTCAATACTCATGTAGTCAGTTTTTAAATACAAAGCATCTATTTGTCACTATTCTCCCCTTGTTTGCAATAAGAACAAGGCCGATGAAAGCATTCAACCGCTACTACCTCCTCTTGTAGGCAATGAGCCCAAGGTCGTAAAACTTTGAGCTTCAGAGGTGGGAACTCCGTTTAAGAAAATCTAAAATTTTTAAATTATTTTTCTTTTAAAAAAAATCAGTCGGCTGGATCGGCGTGGGCTGAGCGGCCATACTCACAGCGAGAGAGGGCGGGCATGTCGGGCTGAGCCATGGACGAGAGCAGAGAGAGGTCATAAGGAGCGGCCGAGTTCTCTAAGAGAGAGAGAATTGGGAGTTTCGAGCAGCTACAGAATCGTGCAGATACTCGACAGCATGTCGTGAGCTTGTGTGTGTGTGTGTGAGGTGTGTGTTGGAGGTTGAAGTGCAGGTAGCAAACATTTAGGATAGCGAGGTCAACATGTGGGGAAAGCTAGCTCAAGGTAGCAGATAGTAGTAGGAAATTGCAAGGTAGATGAGCTCATAGTCGGTTCGATTCCCGAGGCCAAACATGTTTCCAGCTAGGCGGGCCAGTCAACCAGCTGAGCACAGAGTGTGTGTGTGTGTGTACTATCAACACGCGTGAGCCAAACTCGGAGCCTGATGGCCCGCAATTTGTACTTGAAACCCATGCAGGCCAAAATGTTGACGACAGCGAGTGAACGAGAGGGAGCTAGCCAGGGCAAGCTGAACTGTTGAGGTAATAATGAATCGATATGTGTGTGGAGAGTGTAGGACTGCAACGGCCCAAGCAGGTAACTCTATGTGGCAAGAGACTCGTGAGTCAGGATTTAGCTTCAGGATTTAGCTTGCCAAGGATCTGGCTCTTGGACGAGAGCGACTGACAGGGGTGCAACTTGCAAGTCCCTGTTTGAGGGTGCATGTAATGGCATCGCGACAAGGGCGGCCCAGATAAACGTTGGTCAGCAGTGAGCACATGGGCAAGTGGGTGACACTGGTTGTCGGCAAACTTGCTGTCATGCCATTTTAAGCCGACTGCGTGTGTGTGTGTGCAAGCTATGAAGACGCCAAATTCACGTTTGGCTTTTAGTGAAAAAAGGGTGTGTGTGAGTTGAGGGGTTACTTCAAGCCAAGTCGAGCCATAGTGTGTGGAAATGAGGGTCCAAGGGCAGCCTACGCGTGCCAGGCAAGCAATTTTTTATTTTTTATTTTTAATCTCAAGGGGTCGTTCCCACGGTGATGTGCAAACACGGGTGTGTGCGAGATTTACACAATTGGATGTTTAATGAATGAATGCATAGTTCCAAGCCTACACATAGGATAATCACGAGCATGGGGTTTTGATCTTAATTTTAGTCTCCTAGCTTCGATTCGAAGATACTTTAAACACACACAAATTGGTTTAAAGTGCGTATAGCATACATGAGCACTTTCGATCACTCATCCTCCATTTTGAGCACAAACTTAATAATTGGACGCGAGAAATTTCAATGGATGATTCATGTGCCAAAACAACAAATTCCTTTTAACCAATTGAAATCACAATATTTTTTCCGCACATTTGATACTCAACTTCTAATTTGGTTTGCTTCAATCACTTGCCTTCTTAGACACATGCTTCTAATTCGGATTCATGTAGGCACAAAAAATCAAGTTTCAAGTCCAAATTGATGCAAACATTTTGAGCACACATATAAGCAATACCAACGCATATATTCTCTCATCGACCATTCTAGTCCGAATTAACAATCATCGCAAAATTATTTGCTCATATCCTAATCATTCAAATCCAATTGGATTGTCATTTAGGTTTGCATAGCTACAGAACTGATTTCGGCATTTGCTCATGCACAAATCAACGAAGTTTTACCATTTTCAATCATATAGACATACACGACAATGGTATTATCCAAAAATCATCCCCAATTGCATATCAATTGAGTCATCCACAATGCATACACCAATCTTTTGTTGGTCTGTTAATCATCATAATTGGTAACCGAGATCAATTATTCACCCCAATTTGGATATCAAATGCCATTGAGTAGGCACACACACCCAAATTTAGACCAAATTTTTATGCAATTAATCCATCAATTACACATTGAAATTATCAAATTTCAACCTCGATCAAGCATAAGTGAATGCATGCATGCTTAATTTCTAAAAAATTAGCATCATTTTTACCCGATCAAGCAATTCACACGCTCAAAAATTAAACACAAAGATCGAATTTTTCGCAATTGGAAATGAATTAAGGCTTATACCTAATGATTGCACATACTTTTCATTAACATTTCACAATCAAAAACCATTTAGGTGTCTCAATTGACCATCAATCATTGAAAATCAAGTGGTCATGGATGGACACACACACACACACACAATTTTTGCCCAATTTTTTGGAAATTAGGCTTATCCAATGTTTGAATTAGCCTCACATACTCATCATTTACATGATTGCATATTCATGTATCATCAATTGCATCACTTTATATGCATGCACACACTAAAAATTTGATGCACACACACTTGAATTTTTTGACAGTTTTTTCCCTCTCAATGATTTTTATGCACACACATTATTTTGTCTTGGGAATTAAGCATTATCTTGACACAACCATCATTCTTTAGCCAAAATTGACCATAAATTTCATCCCAAACAATCAAATTAGGCATTCAAAGTATGTTAATTGAATTACACACCTAATTTTAGCAATAAATTAGCAACACATTGGAATCAAATTATCCACTCAAAAATTGAATGGAGTAGGTCAATGTACTTACATCGATTGCATCCAAGCTAATCCTTGCTCCACGCGACGATTCCATCATGCACACACATGTGTGGCTCTTCCAAATTAGCCCAAAAATTGACCATTTGTAGGTCAAAAATCATACACTCAAATAATCAAATTAGGCATGGATTTGCACAATTAACTTGATAAAAGTGTTGATTCCACCTCTTGCAAGGGGATTTAACATACTTTTCACTTCAAATGTTCGTGGTTAGGTTAGCAAGGTTAGTCAAAATTAGCAAATTAGTAAAAATTAGCATGGAAAGAAGCGAAATTAGTAAGGGTTAACATGAAATTAGTGAAATTGGGGGTGGAATTAGGGGTTTGGGGTATTCATAACTCAACATTAGCATCAATTTCTTGCACAACATCATCAAATCAAAACCAAAAATTGAGTTACACACACTCAAAAATTGAGAAATTAGAAATTACTCTATTCTACACATCCTAAACTCACTAGCTTGGGTTATCGATCCCCGATAGCGGCGCCAAATGTAGGGAGGCATTGTAGCATGACCTAATCGCAACCCACAAAATTATCAAATCATGGATCGAGCAACCCGGTTAGAGCATGGAAGCACGAGTCTAAGATGTATAGACATAGAGGATTCAACGGATCCTTCTTCTCATCATAGAGAGAAGCCATGGAAAGGGGCTTCCTCTAATCAACAACGCATTCCTTCTCACTAATCACTTGCACACAATCATGCGGTTGAAATTAACCTCTCACATCAATCACTCTTATTCACAACTCTTAATCACGACTACACAAGCATGCAATTAACATACCTACTCCGCATTAGTGTGTCCATTCCGGCACAACCCCTCAATACGACTCGTATGCACACACACTAACCGCACCTTGTAGAGAGAGATGAAGAGAAGGAAGGCATAGCCCTCACACACCATGGCCAAGGGTGTGGATAGAATATATTAGCTCAAAAAAGGGATTAGAGATCCACCATCACACTAATACAATCTCACTCCACATAATCAAGCAAAAAAGACTAATAAGAAAGAAAGAGTAATTGATTATTAGAAATCAAGAGCTACATGGGCATGGAAAGCCCATGAGCCTCATGACCATCCACTCTACAAAGAGGAGTCCTCACCCAAGAATGACTACTCATTAAGCATAGGGCTCTTTTATAGCTTTGGGCCTCAAACCCTTCAACTATGGGATAAAGTTGAGCTCTCTAGCCTAGACTCATACAACTTTGGAACTCCTAAATGAGCCCAAGCCCTATACAATGAACATGAAATATTGTGCACTATAGCACATCCACAACTTGGTGCATAATTGGTGTAGCATGTGTTAGCCGCTGCTAACAGAGAGAGAGAAATACATGGTTCACCCAATGTGGGCTACGTCCACGGGAATGCAGCCACTCAATGGCTTTAGTACATCAAACGAGAAGTGGGTTACAAAGGGCTTTACACGGGAACGCAACCACTCAATGGCTTTAGTACCTCAAACTAGAAGTAGGTTACAAAGGGATTATACCCTTAATGGAACTCCCGCCTTGCTTCACTCTCACCACCTCACACACACCTAGTTTCATCAACTTCACAATGTATTTTTGTGCGTAGAAAAGGCCTCCTTTTATAGGCCAAAAGGGCTGCCCTCTCTCATAAGACAAGTCCGAGTTGAATTGGCCCATGCGCCCATGTGTGGACGCCCTTGAGAAGACAAGTCCACCTAGAAATCGGCAACCGATCATTGAATTTGGCCACTGGCCGAAGACATTTGTTCACTTCCCAATGGCCATTGACTATCGGCCACTGACCAACCGGCAGCCAAATGACCAATCGATTAATCATTTTTCGACCACTTTTCGATCGTCGTCCGGCCATAATATTCTGGTGAAAAGAAATATTCCAACATAAGGTTTTGGTTTTTTGGCGAGTGGCTTTTCTCACTCACAATGGCTTCTCCTCATATCGGGCCTTACAAATGTGCCTTTTAAGACTAAAAAGTACAAGGGGTGAATCGTGCTCCACACTTAACATCTTCTTTGGCCCTTTTGGTCCTCTCATTTTAGATTTTTCCACTACGCTCCTCTCGTCTTTGTGCCTCTTCTTCATCTCAAGCTTTCTTTGCAGATTCCTCCATGGCAGGATCCACTTGTGTTCCTCTCGATTCCTGTAATTGCCAAAGACTTATAGCATTCTATTATCAATTACATCGTGAGGGAGGTCATTGGCTAGGTCCACTCTAATATATTCTTGCTTAAATTTGGGATTTGAATCCTCAATTATTGTATTTGTGGTATGAAAGGCCAAAGATTCATTTGGACAATGCCCCTGGCTTTGGGATCATTACAAAAGTGCCCATGGCATTCGTGATGACTTGAGTCTTGTATTTGCATCTTTTTATGAGCGTGAGGAGTCAACATTGCCTGCAATGTTCTTTAAGATCTAGGTTAGGTTCCTTAGGGACAAGTGTTGGCATTAGGGTTGCAGAGAAACGCACACAGCTTGGAGAAGACGAAGGAAGCTCAAGGCACACAATAGAGAGTGTGTTACTTAGTGTGCAATGGAAAGATAGATAGCCCTAGAGTGATGGGCGTATATACAATGCTCGGGGGGGAAAACCTCCTAAAGAGGGAAAAAATGCCCCGGCGGTCCTAGTGTGTTCACACACATCACTACCACATGTATATGGTAACAAATCCCCCCTGGAGTGATGCGGTGAACGAGAGCTGGCACACGAGCAAAGGGAAGTGCCATGCCCTGAGGACATGATCAGTCCACAAAGGGGAGTAAGCCCAAAGCTTTGTGGAAAGCTTCAAGCTTCTCACGAGACAATGCCTTTATGAAAAGATCTGCAAGGTTTTCCTGTGTTGGCACATAAGCCAAGCTGATCTCTCCTCCTGAGAGCCTCTCCCTGACATAGTGGTAGTGCACCTCAATGTGATTTGTGCGAGCATGAAAAACTGGGTTCCTCGCAACTGCCAATGCGCTCTGACTGTCAGTGTAGATAGTGTTGGCAGTGTCCTGTCGAACACCCAAATCAGCCATAAGGCGTCTGAGCCATACACACTCAACCGTAGCTATGAAGACTGCCCTGTACTCAGCCTCACAACTCAAAGTGGCCACAATAGGTTGCTTCTTGCTCAACCATGATATACATGAACTGCCAAGCATGAAACAAAAACTACTTGTGGATACTCGCGTGTCAAAACAACCACCCCAATCTGAATCCGAAAAAGCATGTAAGTCTGGCGGCAATGATCCCCCCTTGGGATAAAACAAGCCAAGATGTAAAGTGCTACTAAGGTACCGAAACATCCTCTTGAGAGCCTGCCAATGCTTACACCCTGGGCTATGCATAAATCTGTTGACCTATGAGACTGCAAACTGAATATATGGCCTTGTGTTGCATACATAAATGAGACAGCCAACAATAGTTTGGTAAAGAGTGACATCAGCAGGATCACCAACATCATGTAGACTCAACTTCAAACCTGTTTCCAAGGGAGTGGCAATAGGTTTGCAATCCTCAAGTCCAAACTTACATAGCAATGTCTCTATGTAAATTTTTTGACACAAGGCAATACCACCATCACACTGCTTAAACTGTATACCCAAGTAATGATGCAACAGCCCCAAATCTTCATCTTGAAAGTAGCATTCAAATCAGCCTTAAATTCAGCAATATGTCTCTCATTTGGTCCAGTGATCAGCAAATCATCGACATAAAGAACCACAATGAGAAGTATATCACCCTCACGCTTTACATACAATGTGATTTCTGTTGGACTGTTACGAAAGCCTCGTTTGACCAAATGAGTGTCAGATTTCTCATACCAAGCACGGGCAGATTGCTTCAACCCATACAAAGCCTTCTTACATTTGCACACTTTGTCCTCTTGTCCTTTTATGACAAAACCGCGAGGCTGCATTACATAAACTTCCTCAAATATGTCACCATTCAAGAAAGTAGTAACAATGTCTGATTGATGTACATCCCAACCAAAATGCGCTGCCAATGCACATAGAAAACGCACAGTAGTCATACGACAAGTGGGAGCAAAAGTCTCTTCATAATCTATGCCTTTTTGCTGTGCATAACCCTTTGCAACAAGTCGAGTCTTATGGCGATCAATCTCATCATCCGGTTTGCATTTCAACTTGTAAACCCACTTCGTACCAATGGCCTTTTTGCCAGGAGGCAAATCACATAAAGTCCATGTGTCATTTTCTATAAGTGCATCATATTCTGATTGCATGGCAGCCATCCAATTTTTTGAATTCCGTGCTTCATCAAAAGATAGAGGCTCCTCAACATCATGTAAGCTAAACACAACCAAAGCATAACAATCTGATGCATAAGATGTATGGCGAGAGCCTGAACGAGTACGACTAGACAAAGGTGCATCCAATTTACTGTCACGCAAAGTGTGCACCAGCCATTTTGGCATACCTCTAGCCTGCTCATTTTCAGCCCTTTCCTCATCAAGTACATCATGTACATCTGCATCAGTAATAGGCTGATTTGTAACATTTTCAGAAACCCCCATAGGCTGTACATTTGCCTCATTGGAAATTACATTCGTATTTCCACCACGGAAAGAGAGGCAACAAAGTGTCATAAATGTCCTATGAGCTTACATTACTGTCTCTAGTACATGACAATAAGGACTGAACAAAATCTTCCACAAACACTACATCCCTTGAAACCAAAATACGTTTTGTTTGCGGATGATACAACCTGTAACCTTTGTTTTCAGCACTATAACCAACAAAAATACATTTGACAGCCTTATCATCCAATTTTCTGCGTTGTGTTTGTGGCACCAAAGCATATGCCAAACATCCAAAAACACACATGTGCTCAATAGAAGGCTTTCTATCATGCCATGCTTCATATGGAGTAATAGACTGCAAAGCTTTCGTAGGACACCTGTTTAGTACATAAGTGGCACACATGATGGCCTCAAGCCAAAAAGAATGTGGTAAAGCTTGACTCTTGACCATACATCTTGCCAATTGCGTAAGAGACCTGTTTTTCCTCTCAGCAACACCATTTTGCTGAGGTGTATAAGGCACTGTACATTGGTGTTTTATCCCACGACTAGCCAGAAATGCATTAAATTCATGAGACATGTACTCCCCCCCTCGATCGGAATGGAGGGTGCCCATAGTACATTTCGATACATTTTCAGCCATAGCCAGAAATTGTTTGAAGCATATAAAAACTTCGGACTTCACTTTAAGCGGAAATACCCATGCATGCCTGGAGTAATCATCAATGAAAGTCACGAAGTACAGGTAATTGCCCAAGGACGGAGTTTGCATGGGCCCACAAACATCACTATGCACAAGCTGCAACCTGCATGTGGCCCCCCCTCGATCGAAACGGAGGGTGCCCATAGTACATTTCGAGACATTTTTAACCATAGCTAGAAATTGTTTGAAGCACATAAAAACTTCGGACTTCTCTTTAAGCGGAAATACCCATGCATGCCTGGAGTAATCATCAATGAAAGTCATGAAGTACAGGTAATTGCCCAAGGACGGAGTTTGCATGGGCCCACAAACATCACTATGCACAAGCTGCAATGTGCATGTGGCCCGAACTGAACCATCCTTTGGAAACTTAGAACGCTGCATCTTACCCAAAATACAGCCTTCACAAACATGTTTGACAGGTGCTTCAAGAGGCGGCAAAGAACCAACCATATCAGATTTCTGCAAACGCAGCAAACTGGCAAAATTCAGATGACCAAAACGTGCATGCCAAAGTTTTGCATCTGAAATAGCCCTTGAATCTGCAACATCATTTGCAAAGTTTTGTCCACACTTGTCATACAAAGTGAGCTTATACAGCCCACGGCACAAAAGCCCAGATGCAACAATTTCATCACCAAAACTGAGATCATGAACTGTACATCTGTCATCCACAAATTTGACTACAAGTCCAAGTCTAGTAAGTGCGGATACAGACAAGAGATTCTTCTTGATCCCAGGTACATAAAGTGCATCAACAAGTGTGAAAGAGCTGCCATTTGCAGTAGTAAGCACAATCTTTCCAACTCCCTGAACCGGATCGGAGGCTTTGTTGGCACAAGTGACTGAATTCCCATGAGGGACAGACTCGAGAGAGGTGAACAATTCACGATGTGAGGTAATGTGGTTTGTAGCACCACTGTCGAAATACCACACATGTGAATCTGCAGCAACAACTGACAAGCATGCATCATGGACAGCAGGATTGTAAGTGCACTCTGCGCTAAAAGCCCATTCTGCATCAACATTAGCATTAAAGTCTCCTTTTACAGAAGACTCAACAATGGCTGCATTTGTAGTGGAACCAGCATTTGCAGTGGAACCACCCTCTTTCTTCTTAGCCTCTTTGGCCTTCAACTTAGGACACGACTTGATCAAGTGATCATTAGCTTTACAATAATGGCAATGCATCTTCTTTTTGCCCTTATCACCATAATTTCCAGACGAATTGCTGCCAACAGAAGCATTAGGAACAGAAGTTTTGCCACTCGCAGCAGAACCATAAGAAGTGGCTGCATTGCTGTTACCACCCTTTCTTTGAGAAGCAATAAAAGCCTGTTCAACTGCACGTTGTCTAGTCTTGTTTTTCCTGGAAAGTGACTCTTGCAACAACAATATGCATAATGCATCAAACTTGACAACTTCTGGATTTCCTTGGGTCATGAGTCTCCAAGTACTAGCAAAAGTCTGGTAAGAATCTGTTAAGGCATCAAGGACAGTCTGCACAAGGGAACTGTCTGAAATGACTTCACCTGCAGAAATAAGTTGCTCATTGATATCCTTGACACTAGCAAGGAAAGCGTCCTATCATCTTCCTCATGCATAATCTGCGACTCCAGCTCTTTATGTAGCAAAGCAATTTTAGCCTCATTGCAGCTTGCATAAAGACCTGCTAGAATATCCCAAGCCTATTTTGTAGATTTTGCTGAACAGATGTGAGGAACAATAGTGCGCTTCACAGACAACGCAATCAATGCATGAGCCTACGCATCCTTTACATCCCAACGAGCTTGTTCTACCGTAGGCAAAACAACTCCAATAGCAGCAATCCTTGCAGCAAGACCTGCAACATCCTCAACATCGCCTGTATCCTCAGAACCAGGACATACATCAATGCCCTGCACAATATTCCAGATGCCCTTTGACACAAGAATGTGTTGCATCATATAAGCCCACATAGGGTAATTGTCCCCATCCAACTTGTCCTCGGTAGCAAACATCTTGAACACATATGTGTTGTTGTTAGCCATGGTAAATGCTGCACCTGATGTGAAAACTGCTCGAAAATAGGGGAAACAAAGCGGGAACAACACGTGCTATATAGCACAAACCGCAGAAGATTGTAAGGACCTGTTATGCAAAAAACGGCACTGACAGAAATTCTACACAAAGTGACGAAATTGCCTGTGCAGACCGGCCTGTAGTGGAAACGGAGGCCGAAATGAGCCCGAATCAAAAATCTAAGTAGACTAAGCTCTACGAGCTAACCTGAATTTTTTTGTCGACCTGCGAACGCTCGCCAAACCTCACTATAATCGGAGAAAGTGAGAAGGCGTGTGCTGGAGCAGCTGGCGACTAAGCACGGAGGGACGTAACCTACTCTAATACCAATTGTTGGAATTAGGGTTGCAGAGAAACGCACATAGCTTGGAGAAGACGAAGGAAGCTCAAGGCACACAATAGAAAGTGTGTTACTTAGTGTGCAGTGGAAAGATAGATAGCCCTAGAGTGATGGGCGTATATACAATGCTCGGGGGGAAAAACCTCCTAAAGAGGGAAAAAAATGCCCCGGTGGTCCTAGTGTGTTCACACACATCACTACCACATGTATATGGTAACAACAAGAGATATCTCCCTTTTGGCTCACTAAACTAATACAAGGCTCACTAAAATAACTATCAAAATACCCCCTAATTTAATAGCTATTGCACCCCTAGTTTAGGACTTTCAAAGGCTACAAGTAGCCCTTATATTCAAAATAATGTCCTATAAGTCACATGACGTGCATCAAAAGGTGAGCAAAGCCTTCACAATATTAAGGAAATAAAGATGCCTTTAGAAATACATAGGACCATTCAACAAATGTCTGATGGTGGGTGAGAAGGTCGGCAATCGATGCATGCTAAGAAAGGATTTTGTACAATGTAGAGTGATTTCTTTACCATTCCCCCTCTTCCCACACTTTTAAAACACTAGGTTGGCAACCTCAAGCTTGATCTAATGAAAGGGACCTTTTCACATCTAATTTGTGGCAAGCAATAAGAAGAGGTTTCTTCAATAGATGAAAGGATATGCTTTATTGCTACTCTTACAAAACGTAAATAGTTAAAGTATAAGCCTGATCCTAAAAAGAAAACTTGAAGCTTTTGGGGCGTTCATAAACTCCAAGAAGAAGGTCAAGATTCAAAAAGATGCACGAGCCAAGTGTGTAGGGCCTACCATCAATTGCTACTACAAAGAGAGAGTGAGTTTGGGCCAAGCAAGATAGGATCTTGTTTCACTGCATTAGAAACACATCAAGGTGGAAAGATCCATCCCTCAAAGACTCCTTAAGAGATCTCAGAAGGCCAGAAGTTTAAAACTAACTAGGTAGCCACATGGACAAGGGGACATTTGATTGAGAAGCAAAACCAATGAAGTGCTCAAAGCTTCCCTCTTGTAAGAAGACTCCTACATCTATTGCCACTTGGCAAAGATATCTAGAGTAAGAGGGACCTTCGATTGAGCCTCTGCCTTTGCCAACTGCTTGACTCTACCATCAACCCGAGCTGCTGGCCCAACTCTTATAACGCCATGTTGGGCTTGCCTCTCTATACCTAAATGTTTCCATCTCTATCTCTAATGTCCAACACCCCTACTAGTTTGTTGCTAGCTTTGACCCTCGCCATGTTGAGTCTGTTGCTACTAAACTAAATTGTGCTTAGATTAGAGAGTCCTCACTGTTGCTACTAAACTAAATTGTGCTTAGATTAGAGAGACCGTGAGGACTGACCTCTCCTATGGCCAAACTATCTCCACTCGAACTTTAGGACAATCTTTAACAAGGTGTTCCATCATGTGACATCTAAGACAATGGTCCAATTTACACATGAACACAATCTTCTATAAAAGTTTAATGTCCTATGTTTATATAGTTGTCAGAACAACATAGTACCTCCTTGTTCGCTCTTTATGGTGTGGCCCTTGCCAACACAATGGACAAAGTTTCAGCCTGTCGTATTTAAAAGGGCAGGTAGTCGGGGGTAACTCTTGGAGTTTAAAGTTAAGCCCTGGATGCTTTTGTAAATTTTATTGCGACACAGGACATCTCTGCGAAGCAGAGGTTTTTGTCTCCGTGTCCCATTGGCGGAGGTAGGGTTCCGCCAGATCCGAGCAACGAGAAGCGCATAGCTGAAGCGGGGAGAGCTTCCCAGGAATTCAAATAATCTCTTTGTCGCGATCTCTTCACTCAGACGGCTGAGAGCGTTCATATCACGGTAAGCTATGCACCTCTCTCATTGGATTTCGCATCAAAATTGAACGTACTTCTCTTGCAAAGGCTGGATCAGTCCCGGCATTGATCTTGCATATGCACCAGAAGTGCTGTTTGTTGTGCAGATAATGACCACTTAATTGGATCTGATGACGGAATTGATATTTAAGCGTATTGCGCTCATTTAATCTTCTGTGGTTGCCACCCTGCATTATGACTGTGGATCATGCTTGAGATTGGTCGGCTGGCAAGGCAAGTTTTGATGCAAGCTGGCTTGCATGAGCGATTCAAGTTCCTTGCGCTTATGCCGTATGCCTAGTTTGCTGTGAAGTTATTGGACAATAGCCAGTGACCAACTGTCAATTAACGTTAATTTTCCTTTATTTCAGTGTGTCATCCTTGGGTAGCTGCAATTTTACTGAAAAGTATCAGGGATAATACTGTAAGATACCTTAGAGGTTGGCATTCTACTGGTTAATGTGAAGCAGAGGAGCGAGGTTGGTGGAATTTCATATTGGTGACGAATAAGACATAAAAATGGCACATTTTGCACAGCAAGAAGCTCAGGATGGTGTCAGGTTTACATTTGATAAGTGGCCGAGTTCTAAAATTGAAGCAAGTAAGTGTGTAGTACCCATGGCTGCTGTGTACACACCACTCCGGAGATTTCCTGCAGACAAACAGCCACTGCCGTACCCACCCCTTCGCTGCAGAACATGCTCCGTGTTACTCTGTCCTTATGTTCAGATTGACTATGTGGGCAAGTTTTGGATGTGCCCGTTTTGCTTTCAGCGCAACCACTTCCCTCAGAACTATCACCATATTAATGAGAACAATCTCCCCCCGGAGCTGTTTCAGATGTATTCGACTGTTGAATATGCACCTCCATCTGACAGAGCTTTACCTCCTGTGTTCCTTTTTGTTTTGGACACATGCTTGATTGAGGAAGAGCTCGCTTTTTTGAAGACGGCACTTAAGCAGGCCATAGAGCTACTTCCAGAGCATGCATTGGTAGGCATGATAACTTTTGGGACACAGGTTCATGTGCATGAACTTGGATCTGCAGAGATGCCCAAAGCTTATGTATTCAGAGGGTCCAAAGAGATAAGCAAAGAAACAATTCTTGATCACCTAGGCCTTTCTCCATCTCGGAGAACTTTCCAACCAAAGGGACAGCAACCCAATCTTTCTACTGCTGTTCGAGATGGGACTTTTGTCAGTGGTATCAGCCGCTTCCTTCTTCCACAAGCGGACTGTGAATACACTCTTGGTGCAGTAAGGATCTCAATTTCCTTATTGCGTCAGTAAAGTATCGATCTTTATTTCCTTGAATGACTGGGGTTTGTTTGTTTGCTTGTGATAGCTGTTGGATGATCTTCAGAGGGATGCATGGCCTGTCCAGTCTGCACATAGACCCATGCGATGCACTGGTACAGCACTGATGGTTGCAGCAGGTTTGCTGGGTGCATGTGTGTCTGGCACAGGAGCTCGCATTATGGCTTTTCTTGGTGGTCCATGTACTGAAGGTCCAGGAACGGTAAGAAGTTTCAATACTACAAGGATTCATACAGTTCAATCTAGTTTTTTGCGCTTTCTTAACTGTCAAACAAAGTACTTTATTATGATTTATTTGCATCTTTCAATTATGGCGATCTCTTATTGTTTGGGCAGTTTAGCCTAGGGATAAGGCAACAATATATGAAGACTTTCTCATAGCTGAGTTTTCAGAATTCAGAGCTAGCGATTAAGCTGGCACCCCCGGTCTAATGTTAAGGATCATCAACCTGTGTTTTGTCCTACAGGGCAAGAGATAGGTTTTTGTCTCTTTGGGAAAAAAATGGTTTAGCTATAATGATGCTAAGGTATGCCTGAATGTTGTTAGGTTTTTCATGTCTCTGTGAGGGTGAGCAAAGTCTTGAAACCAAAATAATGCAAGTTGAGAGCATCAGCTTATAAGACATGGGCAATAATCGTGTAATAGTTTGAATAGTATTTATTAATCATGCACTCTACATTCACTAGGTTCTAATAAGGCGTGTTTATTTATTTTTTACTTCACAGCCTATTGCCAACCACTACTTTCTATGTGACAATAAAAATGGCTGAAAATCATTTGGTTTTTGCTAGTGAAAATCTGTTCTAGTAGTATAACTCATAACAATTTGAATAGATTGAATAGTTTCAAGAGTCAACATGCACAGATTGGAAAAAAGAATATCCATGATTGTGATTGTAATAAGACTCTCGATCAGATTAGGCACATGTCTCTTATTGCCGAGAATAGATGGCAAACCATTGGCAAGCTTCATATGTATTCCACCTGCACCAACTATGTCGTCATTTCCCAAGTGTACACATCTATGCCTGTTACTAACATAAGTAGAGAACCACTCTTTATGAGGAGTAACATGAAAAGATGCACCAAAGCTTTGGTAAATTAGCCTTCCTTGATTTATATTCAAGAGAGATGCAAGCAAATAGAGGCGAACGAGATATCACTGGCACATTGGTTGCATTAACATCCTCAACTTTATCTTTGCCCTTGTCCTCTCGTAGCCCTAGCGGACAGGAGATTTGTTGCAAGTAGCATACATAATGAGCGTAACGTGCCAGATGGGTGCATGCAATAGGATTTGGATGCCTTTTACATTCCTATACTCAGATTGGTTAGACCCCTGAGTAGGGGAGGGAGGCGCCCCTACTCTGGCAAAGCTGTGAGCCTTTTAGTCTCTTGTTTTAGCAGATTGGTTAGACCCCTGAGTAGGGGAGGGAGGCGCCCCTACTCTGGCAAAGCTGTGAGCCTTTTAGTCTCTTGTTTTAGCAGAGTTTCCCCCAAGGTAGATCCACACGTACGAGATGTACGATACGGTGTAGTACAATACATAATATGGTATGATTTCTTGGAAAGAGTATGTAAAGTACGACTAGTTCTTTCTATGTTAAGTAACATTGAGAACATAGAACTGGAAGGAGAAGGAAATATTCACTATATTCACAGCCACTCAATTCTTAATCCAAACCAACGTGTTTTTCCATCAGCAAATGCCATATCATCGCTGAATTGTGTACATTTAATCATGAAATAGAGTGTCATAGTGTGTGAGTGTGGGGTCCTTTTCTCTTCCGTTTTATCTTGTGCTTTGCCTTTTTATCTCTATTGCAACATTAAGGTTATTGTGGGCTCTTATTCTTGTGGTTGAATGATCCTATACAAGTCATGACAATGGATATCTTACGTAATACTGATATGAAGAAAAGATCAAAAGGTCATACAAGGACTTACTGATTCGAAAGTGTGCGCTCAAACCCCAAAAACTAGGAGGATTGGACCCAACCTTGGTTGCCCTGCAGGGCTTCTCTCTCTCTCTCTCTCTCTCTCTCTCTCTCTCCCGTTATACTGCACCCGCTACTATATTTCATATGAACTAGAAAACATGAAGTGTCACATATATTGTGTAGAGCGCATCCTTGGACATGCGTCCAACTGCTTAGTTAATAGTTTCATAATGAATCTTAAGACATATATCCATCCGTTAAACCAGGTCTACCTCGTCTATA
This sequence comes from Adiantum capillus-veneris, assembly GCF_014529385.1. Lineage (NCBI taxonomy): Eukaryota > Viridiplantae > Streptophyta > Polypodiopsida > Polypodiales > Pteridaceae > Adiantum > Adiantum capillus-veneris. The sequence continues at coordinate 6,121,508 of NC_140936.1, forward strand.
AGTGACACGGGCAAAGACTCAAGGGATCAACAATTGGGAAGAGATCCGCAAGACATGAGGGATCTTCGAAGTAGAATTGCCGCAACAAAGGGCATGATTTCCATACTTCTGTTGTCGCTATGCTTTCACAACGCGCGTTAGGGGAGATGGATAAGGTAGTTCACTGGGAGGGAGCAAGGCATCCTCTCGATCCACAGTTGGAGATTAAAGTTTTGGCTCAAAATTTGTAGTTTCCACGTGGACTTCTCCCAAGCTGCTGATCCCTTCTCTTCGCTTGTGTAACCTACGGTCGAGGATGGGTCTAGGATAATCATTGTAACGCGTATGAGGATCTATCCAACCGTTCCCCCAATTCTAGTGTACGGGTCTTGGGACCAAAGCTACCCAAAGCGAAAATGGGAGGGTGTAGAGCAGGACGGGAATCCGGGGGTGGCAATGGGAATTGGGCCAGATTGGTCGACTAAATGGTAGAGAGGGGGCGTGTTGTCACAAGACGGGCACCACGTGCCAATAGAAAAGAACAGACTGAACATACCTTTAGCACTTCAATAATAACTGAACTCAGAGAGAGAGAGAGAGAGAGAGAGAGAGAGAGAGAGAGAGAGAGAGAGAGAGAGAGAGAGAGAGAGAGAGAGAGAGAGAGACGACACGCAACACAGTGGCGGAATTCCACCCCAGAGAGTATTGGCCCCAAACCTTGGCGCCCCTTTCGGTATTTCTTTATATTGCATCAAACATTGTACAAGCCGGTACTCGAGACTCTGCACCTTCTCCAGAAGCATGCAAGAGAATGAGTGCTAGCCTCATATATAAAGGCCCTTGGCCTAAAAAGCAATTACAGTGAAATGCCTTCAAAACTCAAAAGCTTCTGGTCCAAAAGCAAAGCCAAAAAGCTGCCAGCGTAAATCACGGAAATCTGTACAGCCTGCCATGTCATCAACCACCGCAAAACGTGGAAATCTCCCTGCTGCCCTTAGGGTTAGGGTTTCTGGTAGCAAAATTAGGGTTTGCAGGTTTTAGGTTTAGGGTTTCCAAAATTAGGGTTTTTGCCACATCATCACTTTGTGACAGTTTAGGCCCCTCTGCCACATTTGTAAGTTGGCTCCATTCTTTAGGCTTTGACATGTCAGCAGTTTGTTACACGTGGATTAGAGGAAGATTGCAGTTTGTTACACGTGGATTAGAGGAAGATTGGCTAGAAGAGTTACCGTTCTTACCATCCTTACCGTTCTTACCGTTCTGAGGAGTCTGAGAGGTACTTTGAGACGACTTGTTCTCCTTAGGCTTTCCCTTATTGTGCTTCATCTCCTGTGCGAGAGCAATCGCTACTGCCTTGTTGAGATCAATTGGATCGAGTTTTTTTGACATCATACTTGATATACTTGTCCAATCCATAAAGGAATGCCTCCTTGCGGTCATCATCTGATTTGCGTAATTGAGTGCCGAGTTGCAAAACACGATTAGAGAAAGACATAACTGGCATACCATTTTGCTTGAGACTGTGCCAATTGTCTTTCAACCGTGCTAGGTACTGGGGTGGCATAAACCGCGCCTTGAGCTTGTCTTGGAAGTCGGCCCAATTGAAGGAAAGGGGCACGTCTTCTTCGGCTTTCTCTAGGTGCGCGGTCAATTGTGCCTCTTGCCATGCGTGGTACGAGTTAATGGCATCACCGTCAAGGTACATGGCTGTCGTCAAAACCTTACTCTTTCCCGTCTTCTTACTTGTCGCAAAGTAAGCATTAAATTAATGCAACCAAGAATGAATAATAGTAGCATCCGTTTTACCGTCATACTTACTGAATGTCAACTTCTTAGTGACGGGGTTGTTGGCATCCGAATCTTTGCTTGAGCTACTTGAGAACTACCAACATCTTTGACCGGCTCGGGTTTCGAGGTAAGTACTTGTAGGACCAACTCTTGCATGCGTTGGTCTCTCTGCGCCTATGCGTGCTTGCTCGCGCTCACACTCCGAGGCTAACCGTCTTTCTTCGCGCTCGCGATCCAATTCTACGTTTCTTTCTTCGCGCTCGCGATCCAAGATTGCCTTTCTTTCCTCAATCGCGCTTGCTCACACTCGCGATCCAAGGCTGCCTTTCTTTCTTCGCTCTCGCGCTTCAAGGCGCGTTGCGCTTCTTGTTGTAACATCATGTCCATCATCGTCTTGACCAAAGCCTCCATAGGATTTGGTGCAACCCTTGGCGTAGATGGGGAGGGTCGGAAAAATCTCCTGGTGGGGAAAATTCTTCTTCTCCACCTCCATGCTCATCACCTTCATGCAAAGTATCCATTCCGCTTCGGGTGATGACCATACACTGAGATCTTGGGTACTTAAGTCCACAAGGAACTTGGGTTCTTGAGTCCTTGAGGTTCTTGAGTTCTTGAGGTCTTTCTTTAGCTTGCAATCTGTGTTAGAGAAGGCTTTTCTCTTACGCGTGCTCTTCTCTTGCCTGTGGGCGGACCCCTTGGTGGCCTTGCGCTCACACCAAGGTTACTTTTTCCCACCTCACGTCGATTGGCCGGCCGCTAAGTGCACTGTCCGCTCTCAATGAGTGAAAAGAAGAACAAGGGGAGGCCGGACAAGCCCTTCTTTCTTGGGTCACCTTCCACTCTTCAAAAACACGATTAGGAATCGACACGCCCAAGTGGACTTGGGTTACGTGCGATTGCAACAAGCGAAAAAAATTATTTTATGTGGTTCTTTCCTTGAGTGATATAGAAACACTGCCAAAGCTCTGATACCGATGTAAGGTGCAACGGAAGTGAATGTTGAACTTCGCTCAAGATGAGTGCTCGGAATTGTGCTCAAGGGTTCCTTTCACTTATGGAAGGGAGAGCCTTCCGTTCCTTTAGTGAGAGAGTGCAAATGATCACAAACAAGTGGAAAAACACTGTGAATGAAGGTGGAGAGAGAGAGAGAGAGAGAGAGAGAGAGAGAGAGAGAGAGAGAGAGAGAGAGAGAGAGAGAGAGAGAGAGAGAGAGAGAGAGAGAGAGAGAGAGAGAAAAATGAAATGAAATGAAATGACATATTAACGTCTACAAGAGGCCAAAATGACCTATGAGACCAACTGATTACAATGATGAGTCTAGTACCAAGTCTGGGTACAAACAAGAAAACTACAAACAAAGAAACGATAGGAGTGCTACCGACTCCTATGGGTGGCTGGTAGGCTGAGCAATGGTATCATGCCATAAAGGTACAAAGTGGGGATGAGTGTCACCATGATACAATATAGCAGTAGCATGAAGCCTATCCCGATCGACATTCTGGGTGTCGTGCTAGAATCCTGTGGATCCTCTGCCGCAATCTCCGCCGGTGCTGCGTGGCTCCCCTCCTCAGTCGCGGTCGTCTCGATCTCCCTAACTCTATAGCTCGATCAATGAGAGTACCGCTGATGTGTGTATGGGTGGGAACCGAGCTCTCTGGAGGTGGTGTCCCCTCTGACTCTGTGGTACTCAGATTGAAGAAATCTGAGATGCGTCTCTGGGACTGTCTCTGTCTTTGCCCATTCAATAGAGCGTCTCTATGTCTCTGAATCTCAAGTAGGAATAATCCGAGACATCTTTGATCCTGATATCTCATGACTCTGTCTAACGAGTCAAAACCATCTCTGAATAGACAATGAAAGCGTCCCCGTATCTCATAGTAGACTGTGCAGCGACATATGTAGTGAAACTCTGTCTCTGGCTCTGCATGGCATAACTGACATATCCTACTGTCTGCTGGTATGCCTTTGAATCTACATGTCTCAATCCCAAGCTGGTGTGAAGATGTGCGAATCTGGCCAATAGCACATCGTAACCTATGAGATAGATGTGTGTCCATGTAACTGGGCCGTGTGACAAATCTGTCTGTCGTGAGTTGAAGAAGATGTTCTCTATAGAAAACCCTCTTCGTACCCAACTCCCGTGATGGTTCTATCCATGTCCTCTTGCTATCAAGCTGGATAAGATCCTGCCGAATGAGTCTAGTAGTCTCCATCCGTGTAAGAGCCAAGGATGGTGCATCAAGAGAATACTGGAAAGGGGGCAGCCTGTCCATGCTGAAACCATGCCTCTGAAACCATGAGTTCATCTGTGCATACCAACATGATGTATCTCCCTGTAATGCCAGCTGTCTGGATGACTCGAGAGCAAGCCTGGCATACCTGTCCCTGGTGGTGTCCCATAAGCTGTGTACAAATGATACTGATCTGGTGAGTGCCTCAACCTCCATAGGTGGGGCAGCCAGCTCCGCTCGTATGATGTCATGTGGGATTGAGGCCTTGGCTCTAATCAGCCTAGAAATCATAGATATCAGGGGTCTCTCCATATTAGTCCATCCAGCACTGTCAATAGACGGTCCCCAAACCTGAACCGCGTAGTGCATAACTGAATCGACCAAAGTATCGAAAAGCCAGAGCTTTGTTCGAGGTTCCTGGAACTGAACTTGCGAGCAAATCCTCTCTAAACCACCTAGGGCTGCATAGGCACGAGTCAATCTAGTGTCTGCTGCTACTTTCAGTGTGAACCTCGGTCCACTAAAGACCACCCCAAGATATGTGTATGCATCAGTGTACTCCATACTGTCCTGTCCATATGTGAAAGTAGGTGCTGATCTCCTAACCCACTGTGGCATGGTATTAAATACCATGACCTTGGTTTTACCAAGGTTGACAGACAATCCACTATCCTCTGCAAAACTATGCAATGCGTCCAAATGTCTCTGCATTCCCTCTGGCGATTCTGATATCAACACGATATCGTCAGCATACAATAAAAGAGGGATCCATGTCCCTGCAAGCTGAGCACCTCTATCACCTCCTCTGTCAATATAATCAGAGACCCCATCAACATACATACCAAATAAAGTAGAGGACAGTGGGCATCCCTGTTTCACTCCGATGGTGGAGTGAACTATGTCGAATATCCCCTCTGATGTGCGTACATGACCCATCACTGAACTGTACAATGCCATGATCCCCCACATCAGCTCTGTGGGTACCCCCAATTCCATAAGTCGGTGCATCAATCTGGCCCTCGGCACTGTGTCAAAGGCTTTGCGAAAATCCACAAAGCTGCAGTATATCCGTCTACCATGTGCTCGACCCTCCTCAATGATAGCTCTGAGTGTAAAGACATGATCTAGTGTGGAGAAACCCCTTCTGAAACCAGCCTGCCCAGGTGCTCGTATGCCCATAATCTCTGCCCAACTGCTCAGCCTATGCTCGAGGATGGATGCATATAACCGTGCCAATGTGTGTCCTACCATGATAGTACGGTAATTCCCCGGCACTGTGGGGTCACCTGTCTTGAAGATAGGTACAATAGTAGATAATCTCCAAGACTCAGGGAGACCCTCACGCATGACACGGTTGAATATCCGTGCAAGCATCTCTGCCAACAAATCCCCAGCATGTATAATGTGCTCTGCTACCAAACCCTCATGATCCTGTGCCCGTCTGGTCTTCATCCTGTCAATGGCCTCCTTTACCATCTCAGTGGTAAAGAAGGTGCTCGTAGCCGGACATGGCTGTGGTGAAAGAGAGAGAGAGAGGAATCCGACACTAGAAAGTTGTCAAACCCTCCTCCAATGGCCCCACTCTGTATGGCGAGAGAGGTCTATGCTATTGATTGCACAAATCTGGTACGATGGTCTAGATGCAATGGACTTGTCGACGACAATGACGGCGACAACGAGACGGGCTGAAATCTGAAAACGCTAGGGGCTGAAATCTGACACTGTCAACGAGGACGACGACGCGACGACGATGCGTTGAAAACGCAGATACTGAAATCTGCAAACAGCGGGCTGAAACTGAAAACGTTGGCTGATCTGACCGCGCGGCGAGGATCTGCCGACGTCAAGAAACTGCAAAAACGTTGATGCTATCTGCAAGTTGCCAAAACGCCAGGCTGGTGTTGATCTGTTGCAAAAAGACCAAGGCTGATCTGCTGTAGAAAAACGCTGGCTGGTCTTGATGGCTGAAAATGCTAAGGAAATCTGTCGGTCTTGCTGAGAAGGTGCACTGCAAGTGTAAGTACTTTTGTTGCCTCTTCTGCTAGAAAGTGCTAGCGCTAGGTTTCTTTTATAGAGATTAGCAAATTTGCCCTACCCAGTTTCTTAACAAGTCACTTGTTAATAATAAGTGAAATGGCTAAAATAGGGAAAATGGGTTCTCTCCATTGTAAAATGCTCATGATGGCTATTGACCGTAATGCTGATGATCATGTTGTGTGCAACCAGAGGATATGAAACTACTTTAAAGTGCCTGGACATGCACGGCTTGCGCATAGGCTCACAATGGTGCTAGAACACTTCCTAAGCTGACTTGAACCCTGGACCTGAAGTAGTTTGTCCACATGCACATAGGGTTAGATGTGCACGTGACAGCAGATTAGTGGGCTGCCTTCCTGCAAAAACGTTAGATCCACATGCTGGCTGAAAAAAACACTGATGCAAGGGAGTCCCTCCTGCAAAAAACGCTAGGCCAAGGATGGGGAAAAGACGAAAGGCAGAGGAGAGGGCAGGTGGTGACGATGAGGTAGAGGGAGGGAGGGCGCTAGCACCGCTGATGGAGATGAAGCAGTTCTTTGCGATGAAATCCTCTGTGTTGACCTCCTAGGGGTAGGCGATGGCTGAACCACAAGCCTAGAGCTCTGATACCATGTCAAAGTGAGCATCGGAAGGTGGAGAGAGAGAGCATCTCAAAATTCAACTGCAAATAAGTGGTCCACTGAGGATGCTTCGACAATTTTTTTGTGACAAAGCAAAGTGGATCGGATGGAAAGCCTGTGACATTAGTGCTAGACCTGTAATAATCTCGTATAGTAAAGGTGATACAAGTAGCAAGGATCTGGTAAGAAATCACATGGTGACCTTTTTGACGGTTTTACTTCAAGAACGTGGTTCAAATTCAAAGCTCATGCAGAATGAAAGGAAAGCTCATTCAACGATTCTCTCAGAGCACTTGCTACAACAACATATACAAAGTTCAAAATTGTTTTTCCTTGTTCAGTGTCATAGACTTATGGTTTGTCTTTTGTCAACAAAATTATCTTTCGCAATCAAAGCTTCTTTTACTTTATCTGTTGTCAGTCATGCCATGATAAAAATTTGTACGGGTTAGACACTACCACACATACATAAGTGGTAAGACCTCCCAAAAACATTTGTTCTCAGTCCATTTTTTGTCCCACTTCTCATGAGGTTATTGGGCACACCTTAAACCCAAGGTTTGGCAGTGAACCAAAAACTCCATTTGACGGTAACCTAACAATAGCACTAGGTTATGGATACACCAAAATCCTTGGTTGTGAGAGAACCTAAAACTCACGGTTGTCGAGTACACCAAAAACTCGAGATATCATGAGAGTGATGTAGTTCGGGGGGGGGGGGGGGGGGGGGGGGGTTTGTTGGGTTTCCAAGCCCTTTTTCTGGCACCCGTGGGAAACTCCTCATACAGCATGCAGTTTACACACTCAGTGTGCATGGAAAGTTTCAAACTATATATGTAATATATTTTCAAAGCAATAACAATAGCGTTATTTTTACAAGCAATATCGAGTCCCTCTCTCTCTCTCTCTCTCTCTCTTGTCTATTCTGCACGCTCCTCTAAAGCTGCCATGGATCCTTACCGTCGCCATCCACCTTAGCCGTTGCTCCCAACATCCTTCTTGGCACAGTCTTCCTCCAAGCTAGCGCTGGAAATCTGATGGTAGAGAGGGGGCGTGTGGTGCTTTTATAGCTCCCTGGCCACTGCGGGAATAGCCGGTCTTTTTGCAGCATGAATAGCGAAGCCATGTAGCGGTGGGAATAGTCGGAGGAGAGAGAGGCCTTGCAGCAGGTTTAGAGAGGAGAGAGAAAGCGCTGGCTGTTTTTGCAGCCATAAGAGGATGCACTGGTTATTTTTTGATGAGTCCTTTACTTTAAGTGGGTTGTCCACTTATTAAATGGACGGCCGGTCACTTTTAAAAAATAATTTGAACTTGAACAAAACTCCATAAAACTCAGTGAGCTGAAAGTTGATGCTATGCAATCACATTCCAGGCATCCCCGGATGTAGTTCTCAGGCACAGATGCAATGAAAACACAGATTCCTTGAGGGAGAGCGTCTGGTTTTCCCAAAAAACACTTAAAAATATGCTGCTTTTCAGAAAAAGCTTCTCAGAACCCGTCTTTATTCTTGTGCTTGCGTCTTTACGCTTATTCCTTTTTCCAATTCGGGTTTCTTGCCAGAACAACGGAATATTCCCTTTCTAATGCTCCCGTCACCCATCACATGACGCATGAGGAATATCCGTTTTCCTCGTCTCTCCTAGCGAACTAACGGTACAACCCCTTCGCAATGCTTAATGTCACCCATCATATGACACATTAGAGTTGTCCATTCCTGATGGCTTTTAATAATTCCCATAGATCTATAGTTTCTAACCTTGCGGTTTAAGTGCACACATTCAGCTATCCTAATTTCAATAAAAAAAAAATTACTCGAGAAAATAAGAAAATAGTCCATTTAGCAACATTATACTACCAAAGATTCGCGTGGAATCTTTGGTAGCATAACTTGGACTTCTCGTTTAATTGTAATTTTGTAAGTTCTTATGGAAGCACTATGTCATCACATTTTCATGATGTTTTTTGCTCATCAAATTTAAACTAGTGTGGTATGCCTTTTTTTTGAATAATCTGATTTGCTTTCAGATCGTGGGAAAAGAACTTTCAGACCCTATACGGTCACATAAAGACCTAGAAAAGGACGCAGCTCCCTATTACCACAAAGCAGTAAAATTTTATCAAGGCTTGTCAAAGCAGTTGGTAGACCAAGGCCATGTTTTGGATCTTTTTGCTTGTGCTCTTGACCAGGTGAATTTCTTTGTATTTCCGCCTGCTATCAAATACTGACTTTTGAGCTCACAATTACTAGTGCTGTGTTGTCTGAAAGCCCTTAAATAAATAGAGTTTGTGTATATTCCATCCAAGTTTTTTTATAAATATTTGTTAGGTAGGAGTGGCAGAAATCAAGGTTGCAGTAGAAAGGACTGGTGGCCTAGTGGTCTTGTCAGAAAGTTTTGGGCATTCAGTTTTCAAGGAATCATTCAAGCGCGTCTTTGATACAGGGGAGAATGCACTTGGTTTAGCTTTCAAGTACGATCGCATGTATTTTTGATGATAATGTTGTCGTTTTATTCCGCTATTAAAAGTTTTAAAACTTGTTTGCAGTGGAGCATTTGAGGTGTTATGCTCCAAAGATCTGAAGATTCAAGGTATTATAGGCCCTTGCGCATCATTAGAAAAGGTATGTTACTTCTGCGCATATTGTATGTATGCTTGTATCTATTGGCTGTTATCGACTTCTCTGATACTGCTCTCCACTTGTCACTCCAGAAAGGGCCTGCCTGCTCAGACACAGTTATTGGTCAAGGAAATACAACAGCATGGAAAATGTGCGGGCTGGACAGCAGCACCTCTCTTACAGTTTTTTTTGATATTGTTCCTTCTGAGCAATCCAGTACTGCTTCTCAAGCTCCTGGGCGCCCATTTTTTATACAGTTCCTTACTCAGTAAGTTGGTTTTGTTTTCTGCTTTGCTTATTACCTGGCACTTGTTGTCTCAAGATTGTACCACTATATATATTTGTTGGTTTCTGGGACCCTCTTGTTAAAATCACAAATGCCCAGACTGTGTGTGGCCAGTGTGAAACGGCCGTTGGCCGAGAGTTTCTGGCAGGAGTCACGGCCAAGCAGCCACGAGATGGTTGGGGCCGATCGGCACTGGAATCGGACTAGTGAAGAAGTGACTAGGCTCAATTAAAGTCATTTAGGCCCTTCGGCAGGATTTTATAAGGTGGTGGGTACTAGGTTTAAACCAAAAGGAGCAAATTGGACACATGGCAGTAGGAGAGCAACTTGCAAGCCAATTCAAGTTTCAGAAGGTTTAGAGGGGGCGCCCAATTTGAGGCTGGGGGCTAAATTTTCACTTATAATGCAATCCATACAATACAATCCATAGCAACTACAGTATGGCATGGGACGTATCATACAGGGTGTATTATGTGCATTCTAGCCGTATTTTCCGTGGGAAAAAATAAAATAGTGTGGTGTGTATGTGCTGCTTGGCCAGACAAGCCCAGTGTGTGCGGGCCATCTTCATGGCAATTAGTAACCTCAAATCCAATCAACTTTAAATATTGATTGGAGGTGAGGTTACACCGATTTCCATCTTCTTGGCACGCGCCGCGCATACTCTTCCCCACATATTCTCACATCTATACTTTCCTCTTCACAATCAGCCACCACATACACGTCACCCTTAGGGAGAAAAAGATACACATTGTTTAACAACCTTAGGATCGAATTTGGGGACTAGACTCGAAGGCAATATAGCAAAAGGTCATACAGAGCATCACTTAGCTGTTGAATGACCTTTTAAAGCGAGCTTTGCTAAGAAGAAGCGTGAAGAACTATTTTTGATTGCTAATATATATGACCTTTTGCTACATTGCTTCTATACCAATATAAAGCAGGCTTCAAATCATTTGAAAGATGCAAGCTTGTTAGTAAGAAGGGTGAAGAACTTAAGTTCATTTTTCAAAAAGCATAAGAGTCGTAGGTTCACACACATCATCGTGAGGAAGGTCTTATCCCAACCCTTCAAAAAATCACCCATGGCCGAATAAATGGCAAAACACAAAAAATGGCTTGACAAAATGGTTTGGCAGAAGATGGGAGAGGCTTGACAATAGCCTAAAGCGAGTAGGTAGCGTGTTTGGCCACCGAGCAAATACATATGATGGAATTAGCTTACAAGTGGATGGGTTGGCCAAGCCACAATCAATAGGTGTGTTAGGGAGAATCAGCAGCTGAAACATCTGAAAGCTGTAGCGGTGGAACCTTTTCACGTTTAAGTGATATAAGACATGGGTGAGAGGTGTTTGTTTCATGCGATGAGTTTTTACTTCAAGAGAACAAGAAGTTGGTTCTATGTTTTTCCTTGATGGAAGCTAGATGCAATATGGATATGGTTGGCGAGAGTATGGAATAGCTATTTTGCTTATCAGTATTAATTCTTAGCTGGTGCATGAGTATCAAAACTATTGAGACCCAACAGGTACTCTTTGTGCACCATATTTGCCTCGTACAAGCACATGAATGTAGATATCATCCTTGGACCATAGACTTGAATGATTCTTTTTTGGTACATTTGTTTGTTCCTTTTTACATGAATTCAGGGCGAGTGTTCCACTTGTTTCTCTTTGCTCCTAAGCTTAAGTGTTTATGATGAGTTGGCACCTGGCGGTGGCTTCCCTTTTTGATTTAGAATTCCCTAGTGCCCGACATCTTTCTTCTGGTCAAATTATGCAGTTACCAACATCCAGATGGAAAAATGCGTATTCGGGCAACGACAGTATACAGGCAATGGGTTGATAATGTGGCAAATGGAGAGGTATGCAGTGAAATTCTATTATTTATGCATGATTAAAGTGAAATTGCAGATTTTTGTGAATTTATTGGTGGGCTACAGGAACTGATTTCAGGTTTTGACCAAGAAACAGCTGCAGTTGTTCTGGCTCGGTTGACGTCACACAAAATGGAGGCAGAGGTGGGTCTTCATGATCTTTGTGGGAACAAGAAGGATGAAAAATGGTTTCTTTGATTGGCTGTTACAATTTGTATAAGCAGCACTACTCCTTTTGAAAGGTGATTGCAATATTTATTCAACCTGTCTTTTAACAGGAGGAGTTTGATGCAACACGATGGCTAGATCGATCGCTCATCCGGTTGTCTTCTAGATTTGGTCATTATATTAAGGATGATCCCACAAGTTTTAGGTTTGATCCAGAATTTTCCATTTTCCCTCAGTTTATGTTCAATCTTCGACGGTCACAATTTGTGCAAGTAAGTTGCTTCGTGTTTTGCAATCATATGAGATGGTATAATAAAATGGGATTTTGGATGACTAGTAGCGGTATTTGTTTCCAGGTTTTTAACAATAGTCCCGATGAGACTGCGTATTTTCGGATGCTGTTGAACAAAGAGAACGTCACAAATTCAGTGGTTATGATTCAGCCGTCTTTAATCACATACTCTATGCAGGCGCCCCCAGAGCCTGCTCTTCTTGATGTTGCTGCCATAGCAGTTGATCGAATTCTTTTGCTAGATGCTTTTTTTAGTGTCGTTGTGTTTCATGGAATGAATGTCGCTCAATGGCGCAATGCTGGCTATCAAAACCAACCAGAATACCAGGTAAACAGTACTCTGGAAAGTGTCGCAGTGGGTAGGATATCTGTAACAGAAAGTGTGTTAATGGAAGCTTATATGTAATCCTTCATTCTGTGTGTATGAATTGAAATGAGCCTTCCGAATTTATAAACTGGGTGGTTTGTAAGGCTAGAGTTTACTAGCTTGTTTTGCTGACAATGTGGATAATGCTTGATGGTTTTACAGAGCTTTGCAGAGCTCCTTCGGGCTCCCATTGAGGATGCCCAAGCAATAATTGCAGAGAGGTTTCCAGCTCCAAGATTAGTTGTATGTGATCAGCATGGCTCTCAGGTTAGAGATTTGGATAAACTAGAGCAAGGTATGTCCGTAGTGAGTTGAGGTGTTGTATCTTACACAGCTCCTTTTCTGTTCGACAGGCCCGTTTTCTTCTTGCAAAGCTGAATCCTTCTGCAACTTACAACTCTGCGCAAGGCCCACCTCCCGGTGGAGACATCATCTTTACAGATGATGTCAGCTTGCAAGTTTTTGTAGAACACTTGCAAAGGCTGGCTGTGCAATCATAGTCTGGATATGTACCAAGTTGTTAATGCTTTTGTGTGCATTGTAGCCTCTTTAGAAGATAGTTGATATCATTGTCAACCGCATGAGCGCGAGTAATCTGAGCAACGGCTTGTTCTTGAAGCAATCATGTGATGGTCGTTGGTGAGATGGAGTTTCTTGGACTTTGTGATATGATTCGCTTGATGACGGCTACTTGTATACTACCTGAGGCAATTGCCTAGTAATCATTTGTTCATGAAATGTTTCACAATCTGGTTATAAATTAGACGCATGGCAAAGGTTGCTATTCAGTCGGTGAGACATGCATTTGGTTGTGGGTGTGTGACCACGGTTATAACTAATCACAGATGGGTTTGACATCTCCATTCTTGTAAACCAGTTGCATATGCTTACAGTAGTCTGTCATGTAGTAACACTAAGAAATCAAGCCACATTACAGTTTGTGAGCCCTCACAAAACTTCAACTTTTATGGCAGATTTGTTTCACGTAGTAAACAAGTTTTTCGAGAGCAACAGTTGCACCCTTCGATGCTCCCTCATACTGGATCCCTGCATGAGGGAGTTCATAGGATAGTTCTAGGAGGAGAATTGTTGTGTCTTGAGATAATGCGGGTTGAGCTCTTTCACGCACCCCAAGATCTGAATTGGCAAGTACACGTTCAGACATGCAAAGCCATGTGCTTAATGCAGGAGCGAGAGTTGCTGCTGCAAATCCCACACGTAGTTTTTAATGCTAATACTAAATTGTTTTCAAATCTAAAAGAGGATTATCTTTTTGCTGGCTCTTGTTAAGGCCATGTTGTAACAAAGAAGTACACAAGTTCCAGAAAGTGATTTTCATGAGATGGCTTTAGAGCTTTTCACATAGAGGAAATCCCCTTCATATAAAATTCATCGAGTTAGTCTAGGACAACTTCAAGAGATGTAGATTCCTTTCAATAGAGGGAAGTAATGTACATGAAGGTTCCTTAATATGTGAATACCAATGCCTACTTTGTTGTAGTTTGCAATTCATAAAAGACATTTTGTTGCCTTGTCTTACTTGCAAAATTTAACATTATTGTGGCACATAAACTAGCACAACAATTTTGAAATTTGCAAGTGAGATCAAAAGCTGGTCTTCACATATTTGGCTAGAGAGTTGCATCAAATGGACATGAAATTATAGTAATTATCATGCCATTACATGACATGATAGTGATAGGTTAGCTTCATGGTTATACACAAAAAAGATTCATCTTGTAGAAGCTCTTCTAGGTTGTGGATGATACTGAAAACATGTGACTTCATCGATTGTTTATTCAGGTTTCGGTATTGTGCTTTCAAGTTTGCTCTTTATTACATGGTTGTGGAAATTGTTGGTGAGGATAGAGATGGAGCAATTGATAATAGCTATGTATTGATAGGGTACAATGTTAGTGACAACAAGTAAAAGTTGAAAACAAGCTTCTACGAAAAATGTAGGCATCCTTGGATAACAAGAGTAGAGTATATTTTTTTTATCACATAAGTTTTTGAAATGTAAATTTTGTACATATTGGACTTTTTTGTAGCCTCTATTTAATTCATTTACTTGCAAGAGAAAATTTATTCATGATATTGCGAGCTCGGCAATTTTCTTAAAGAAAATTTATTCATGATATTGCGAGCTCCGTCATTGTGACACTTTGATATACTAGTTATGAGATACTTTACCTTTTTTAACAATTTTGTCCAAACCCTTTTTAATAAACAGTCTTTCTCCACTTATCTATCATTTTATCGCTCTCTCTCTCTTTAAGACACACCACTTTTATTGTTTACTTTATATTAAAAGATAAATGATGACATGAATACAAATTTTATTTTCTAAAGTTAAATTTTGCGGTTTATGAGAACTAATTGAATCATTGTTTTCTATTTAGATGGCATTTGGCCTACTTAGTTGTATGTTTAGTAAAGATACTTCATCCTTACTTCTTTGGATAGACTCTTACTTACTTTTCCAAAACAAAGGAAGTGCGTGGACTATAGTTTAAAATTTATTAACTAAAAACAAAATTACTTAAAAGGTCTTGATATTGTTGTTGAATCCTATGCATTTGAACAACAAATTTGTTTCCATTACTAAACATTTTTGCGGTATTTTTGCTATAATATTCCGAAATGAAAGTAACAAAAATTGTGATTCCATCACGTCATGACTTTCCATAAAGGTTTTCAAATTCAAAAAATTGAAATGCTAACAAAACATCAATA